>NC_136059.1:724620110-724967610 GCF_964261635.1 Lissotriton helveticus | reverse complement strand
CGTGTGACGTTTCGGCAGAAAACCTGCAACGCATGCACCTTGGAAAAATCCCGCTGGTTCATCCACGTACGAACCTAAGAGAGCGGAAAGAGTATCGCTTAAAGTGCAGGCTCTAACGGGGGAATTTAGGAACACTAGACACGTCACAGAAGTCATGGAGAACAAGCGCAGTGTGCCCTGAAGCTACAGTGCCTCGAAGCTCGGTGGGTTCAAACGTCGCTGCAGAGCCACGTCTACCCTGCGCCTTTCATCCCGGTAAAGGCAAAAATGATTCGCATACAGTTATACAGTGGTAGCATACGTGGAGACGGGAAAGGCAGTTCCCTGTGAGCCGGTCTCACAAAATGTCAACTTAATAGCAAGATGTGACATTAAGATTTTTCTGCTTGAGCTCTGACCTGTGTCAAGACCTATCCCACTATCTGGCCTGGTTTGTAGCCCTGAAGTAGTAAAGTCTACAGACTGAGCACTTTGTGAAACTGAAAAGAAATGAAGAAAGGTCCTATTTACCATAAAGACGTGCCCTGAGCACAGGAAACAATGCTTCCCTCTTCACACCGGTGTAGATTCATCAAAGCTGGGCAGGGTGGGGTGGGGAATGGGGAGGGCAAGGCATCACACTGGCGACCACAAGCATGAGGAGGGTGCCTGGTGATGGCTAAGTGCCGACACCAGAAGCTCCGCGGGACTCCATGGCCACACAACTCTCTCTGCTCTGGGAGGGCGGGGGCATGTCTGGGCACCACACTCTGGAGGAGACACGGACGGCACAGTGCACGCCACCACTTTGGGCTCTGCCTCCCGCTTGCCAGAAGGGGGCTAAAAATGACCAGCGCTTGCAAACTGGCGACGTTTCAATAGAGGGTCTTCCCGATCACAGCCCTGCAACTTGACAAAACCCACACCGCATTCTGCCAAAACGAGCACTGTCCGTGCACTTCTTGATAGCTGCAGGTTAAGGACATGCTTTCATTGGAGTTACCTAGACTTTCCCTGTTCGCACAAGGTTCGGGTGTAAACAGTATCAGTATCAGTGGGCCAGGTTTGATTTTACACTTGCAGCCGGCCTTGGGGAAGCGCGGAGGGGGTTGTGCGGAGACAAAAGTTACATAAGGGAGAGGAAAGTCGAGGTGTCCATTTAACTGAGCAAACTCTGACCGACTCTTGACTTTTAGCAGCACACTGTTAAAATTAGCTGACGTGACGGGGGCAGTAGAGCCACAGAATTTACATAACGAGGATTCGTTCAAACACATATGTGTGCATTGAGCAGAATAAAGAAGATCGTCTCAAAACATGCACACAGGTGTCCCAGAAGACTGCTTCTGTTGACCTCTTTTATAGCATTCCTCTGACAAAGGTGCAGGGGGCTTGTTTCTTTCACCGCCATTGAAAAGAAAAAAAGAGAAAAACAAACGCGGGCACCTCGCGCTAAAGAAGGAGGCAGCAGGGAGAGGGATGACAGAAGGGGGCCTGCGCCGGTTTCCCTTGTGGGAACGAGCAGGGGCACCATATGTTTGCAAGTTAATTACAAACATATGGTGTCAATGCTCGCTCCCGCAAGGGAAACACCACACGCGCAGCCATTGAAGGCAATGGAACGCGTACACGTTTTTGCCTGAAAAGGCGCATCGATGACTTAAGGTCTTTCTCCTAAACAGTGCATGCGCGGTGTAGGCGAGACCTAAAAAAGCAAAAAAGTGTTTTTTAAAAGGAAATCACTAATTACTACCAACTTGAAGTTGGTGGTAACTAGCGATTCCTTAAGGCTAAAGTGCAATTTCTTTTGTGCTACTTACATTTAAGAAATAGCAATTTGCGATTCCTTAAATTCAAGAGCAAAATAAGGAATTGCTATTTTGTGATTCCTTATTTTGCTAGTAGGATTAAACTCACCTACAGTGCTCGCAGCCAAATAGCAACCGCAAACTCTGAAATTCTGCGAATTTCAGCGTTGGCGCTCGCTATTTGGCCAGCTACATCTGGCCCAAAGTCTTCATGGCATTCATAAAGGTAGCCTCATCTCCATCCTCCTTACTTCAGTGTCTGGATCTCCACCCTCCAGCTACAGGAATGAAAGTAATACACTTTAACTGCCGGGGAATCCTGTCCTCATCCGCCATCTTGTGGCATGCCATGTGATCGGCGTCAAAAATGGATCCCACTGGCTTCAGAACTCAGGCTTAGACACCAACCCACCCAGAGTCCTACTACCACACATGCATTACACACACTACACATGAGCACGCACTCAGCTTACACACAGGATGTTAGTGCACGGTACTGTTCACCTGAGAGTGGAACTTTACAGAAGAGGGATGAGTAGGCACTCTTACGGACCTATAAAAAAAGAAACTCAAGATGCACTGAGGATTCACAAAACACAACACACCCGCTACCATCGCCTTATGTGCTAAAGCTAGGAAACAGGCAGTAGTCCTCTGTGTATAATAAGGGAACGCTTGAGGCGCCCTTCCAGGCCGCAGGACAGGTTAAGGACCTTGCACAAACAGGGACAGGCCTAGGCCTTTATGCGCACAAAAGGTTGGTGTGACACGGATCAAAATCAAAATCAGGATACGAGATTCACCAGCAGTCGTGCAGTCCGGCTCATGCTCGTATACCATGCAATAGTAATCCCTGCCCTGCAGCGGTCAAATCCTCAACGGTCGTCACAGAGTCTAGATTGAGGGGAAAGGCAGTGCGCCCAGCTCAAAAGGAGAAGCATTTGGGCTAGCCACCTACCGGCATGAAATGTGCCTGTGATGGTGCACCATGAGAGCAGAATGGAGAGGTCAACTGCGCTTAGAGGGGCAAACATCAGAGTGTGGGGACTTCCACCCAGGTCACTGAAGAAGGTACTTGGAGGTTTTTTAGTGGTTTGTGGCTCTTACTGCACAGGCAGGTCCTTTTTCAGGTGTCCGTTCCACAGCGACAAGAGAGAGTGACAATAGCTGGACGTACTTAGGTATCCTTCCAAACATTGGTCTCTTTAAGGAAGGTTCTGAAGACTAGACTCTAGTGTGTAGGGAAATGCATTTCTCCCTACACCCTAGTGTTAAAAACCGAGACTAAGAGATTGAAACTTCAAGAGAAAACGAGACTGTATCCTTGTAGGGGCCTGTCAAACCGAAGTTGTACACAACAGTAAGGCTTTCATCTTGGCTGAGAGTGCTAGTGGTAATGCTTAAGGGGGTTGAATGTTGAAATGTCATCCCATACAGCGTGGGGAAACAGTTCTATATAGATTCTATACCTGCTCCACTCGAGACCCTCAAAGGTCGTACGACTAAGGGAGGCGTACTTGGTCCCTGAGAGCTGGTGTGATGTGAAATGTCCCTCTTTCCATCTCACCCTTATTCCTTGCCTCCCGCTCATCACATGAGGGGTAGTAATACTGCATATACGTTATGGTGGTGTTTTCTCGGATTGAAGGGTCATGAGAAATTGGTATGGATGTAGTAGGGCCTGTGACCCGTTCTGTAGGGTCGACAGAGTGTTTTGAGTGTTTTATACGGATGGTGTTTTGCTATCTTTGGTGCCTCCACTTCAGTTTTGGTCCCTCATTGCCCATTTTTTTCGGCTCTTGCGAGCACCACATTCCTTTCTTTCCGATTACCTGTGCAGTACAATGATACACTGGAGGGATGGACTGGTTTACACAAACAACAAATAAAAGTCACGCTTGGAAGTGGCGAGAATCACTCAGGTCCTGGAGCCACCAGTGCTGACACGGAGATCCTGCTGGCCCTGGTTGCAGGATACTTTACTTTGGTCTATTTACAAAAAAAATATTGGCAAAGCCTTTTACTAAGAGACGCCCTCCCATCTCATACAAAATGTCCGTATTAAAACTTGCATTATATGTGCATAATGTAAAAGCAATCCTAAGTCAACAAATAAAGCCTTTAACCTACCGTGTATTGCCCACGTATCACCTAATGGTATCGAGGTGCTAAGTAACAGATGTTTATTGTATCCAACTGGTACTCATTTTATCGACCTCAGAAGGATAAAAGGC
Source organism: Lissotriton helveticus (assembly GCF_964261635.1). Taxonomy (NCBI): domain Eukaryota; kingdom Metazoa; phylum Chordata; class Amphibia; order Caudata; family Salamandridae; genus Lissotriton; species Lissotriton helveticus. The sequence continues at coordinate 724,963,589 of NC_136059.1, read as the reverse complement.
TGAGTGGGCTCGCCGGACTTGAATTTTTGACCATGATGTCGAACACAGGCCCCTACAGAGGACGCATTAGTCTACTGAGCACCCCGCCCCAGAGACTGGTTCTAGACAGATATTCTAGCAACCACTTCTAGCGCTGGTGCTGAAAGGAACTTGCAGTCCGGCTCACCTCGTCTGACAACCCTGGGTGACCAGGCCAGTCCAGGTGCCGTGACAAACAACAGCAAACATGGACTTGGAAACCAGCCAGCCTTTCCAAAGTAAACCTCGGCGAAGTTAGTAAAAGTTAAATAGTCCCAGGGCTTGGAAGCAAAGGCGGACCTTCTGAGCACTAATAGGCGGTCATAGGCTAGGTGAGCCTTGCATCCATAAGCCTGGCCATAGGCGAGGTGAGCCTTGCATCCGTCGGCCCAGCCATAGGCGGGGTGAGCCTTGCATCCGTCGGCCCAGCGATAGGCGGGGTGAGCCTTGCATCCGTCGGCCCAGCGATAGGCGGGGTGAGCCTTGCATCCATTGGCCCTGTCCATCAGTCCTGCTGAGGCTCAGATAGGGGTGGGGGGAAGGGGGTGTTGACTTTGGGAAGCGCAGATGGCCTCCTCCCAGGGTCCGAGGTGGTCAGTGGCATCCGAGGAATGTGCCGATGGGCGAACATTCATCCTCACTACACAACGCGTGTGCGTGCCTCCTGCGAGCCAAGGAAATCCTCTTGGCGCTGTGAAAGGTCGGCCAGCCTCTTGGCGGTGTGTGCTCCATCTGCGACCCAAGGGCAATGGGGAGCCTCTTGGCGCTGCGTGATATTGGGCAGCCTCTTGACGCTGTGGGAGGTCTGTCAGCCTCGACCTAAAAATGAAACTCTCTGGATTTTTTTTTTACAGCGGTATATCAAGGGGCCAGGACTAGTAGGTGAGGGTTTGCAGTAGGAGGAACAGTGAAGTGCTGCTACAGTGCACCAGTAATACAAAAAGTGCCCCCAAACCCCTCAACTTACCATCAACAGAAAATAATTGTATCAAATCTCAAGCCAATCTCATGCAATCTGGTGGATCGATATTGAGGAACTCCATGACTATGTGTAACCGAATGAAAATAAAGGAAATGAAGATAAAAGTGTAACAAAATCAATTTAACAGAAATATAATCATCAGGATCTACTTAACATTTTTACTTTACTCAATGTGACTTCAAAATTAGAAATGAGAACAGTAATTAAATTTAAAATGCAATTGAAATCAATAAAATTCGTTTCAATGGTAAATGTTAGTATATAATGTTATGCTGCTGCACTTATGTTGTTAAATCTAAACAAAATACAACTGAAGGATGAAAGCAAGATTGCGAAAAGTAAAGATGTCTGACCCATATCAAAGTAAACATTTTAGTTGTTGGATCATGAACACTTCATTTTTAAGCGTTCTTACTAATCGTGGTTAGCTCAGTCTGTAATAACCTAGCAAACGAGATGCATTACCTCAGACTGTTTACAAACATTATTTACCCTTGCCAACGGTTTTGCAACTGCTTTCTATATGATCTTTGGGTTTTCCTTGCCCACACTTGGTCATCTAATGATCAAGAACATCAATCAGCATGCCTAGCAGGGATCTCTGGTTTTGCTATTCTATTGCTTTAAACCATGGTTTCATTGTAATGATTTCTTTCACTCCTCCCATTACTTCACTCAGCACTAGATTACAGGAGAATACAAGAAGTGATTCAGTACTTTACCCCGAATATGACTGTACTGACCATCCTTCGAATACTTTAATATGCATTTACATTCGAGTACATCCGATAACGTCAGACTACAAAAAGTTCAGATAGACTTACAAAAAAACAATTGATTTTTTCTTACAAAGTGCTATGCACACAGCAAAACAACCAACCCACCTACTAACTGAAGATCAACATACCAGAGGTCGGGACATATATTGCGCTGAGAATTTAGAGCAAGCGAAAAAAATGCTACTTGGTATACAAGGTTATACATCTCAGAGAACCACAGACACAAAACAAAATTAAAATGCTACGGACTGCTTCACCGTAACTTCATCCTACAACCACAGTACCTAATCACAGTTAACATGCCTAAGTACCGGTAATTAACAACCCGCTGAAATCCCAGCAGATTCACCAAAGATTGAAAGATTAAGGCACAAACATGTAAAGGAGAGCCATATTGGATCAGTCTAAGATTTAGCCTGCGATGCAGAGCAAACAAAATGAGATACCTAGTACACTGCCGATGCAGAGCAAACAAAATGAGATACCTAGTACACTGCCCCAAATAATAGGAAGCAAAGTACTTGTACTCACTTCAAAGAATAACATGGTCAACATCTCGGTGAGCAGCACAAATTCAACATTCAGCTGAGGGGAAAAAAGTAGACTGCAGGAGAATTCTGGGTTACTCTCAGGCGCGCAACACCCATTGGACTCACCGGGCTGCAGCACCCCCCCCCCCCCCCCCCCCCCGTCGGGTGTGGCAGCCGGGATGAGAGAGATGCCGGGCACACACACAGCCACACCCAAACGTTTCACAGGTCTTTAAAAGACCATTTGAATGTTAATTAGGCCTTGCTGTTTCACCCCTTGTTGGAGGCCCTGCAGCTTCACTCTGCCTACTGATTAAAGGTTCAGCCCCCCCCCCCCGAATTTTTTTTTTAGCCCCCCCCCCCCCCGAAATTTGGCTCTAGTTGCGCCTCTGGTTACTCTGCCTTACATTATAGGGGAGTTTACTGAGATTACTAGACTCTGCATTAGATCAACAGCCGATACTCAATACTTCATTAGATACCTCCACTATCTTTATCCTTTTCTGGATTACGGACATTACAGGTTTGCTGTGCAACGATTAGACTAGAGAAACAGACAAACTGCTTTACCATTCATTAGGCATCAGAAACAGACTACCCTAATTACTCCACCCTGCCTAAGAATACTGATGATGTTTCCTTTACCTTGCTTTAGAGTACAAATATAAACTGCTGTGCTTACTTTGTGTTAGATAAAGTTATTCTGGTCACTTTAGCCCAGGTAGGATTACAAGAGATTAGTTTGATAATTGATTATATTGGTTTACCTAATAGGAAGAGACTACTTTGGTTACTTCACCCTGTAAAGTAAAATTACTCCTATTACTTTAGCCTGTACTAAATTACATAATACGGCTTCCTCTACTCTATATTGGTTTACAGAATTGTATTTTTCTCATTACTATTGCCTGAATGAACTATAAAAGGAGAGTAATATAGATTCTCTCTTAAAAGGGAGCGACATATTGGGCATTTCAAATAAAGTCTTACAGTAAAATGATTAACATATTAGGAGAGCAGGACTAGATATGCATTTTCTTTTGTCGAGAATTCCTGACACTTTATATTAAGGCTGTAGCATGCCACAGAGAGGCTTGGCAACATCACCGTCACATACAATAAAAGATTAAATATGAGATGCAGTCGGATTAAGTACAAAAAGCTATCTCTGGGCTTCTGGTGTCACTGACAAAACCACCCGTGCTCATGCTTTATGAAGCTACACCAAATATTGACCAGAGGATGGCCACTTTCCTTCAGAAACTCATCAAGGATCCTAAGAAGGGCATCAACAGGTCCTGGTGGGCGTGCCAGGACAAACTCCTGGATATCCTGCGCCCCGTTACTAAGATCCTAGACATGGCGGAGGAAGCCAAAACGTCTGAATTGCTAATTTCCCCCGAGCATCTCACTGGCTCAGAGAGTGGTGGTGTTTTTAGGGAACCCATTGTGCTATATTCACCGAAAGGCGTAGATCCCTCCTGATTAAGGTGGACCCAAAGTTGGGGGGGATCTAGCTGATTCAGAGGCGGGCTCAGTGACGCAGGGCATCCTCTTTGGCGAACCCTTTATAAAGGAATTGGGTTGCTTTGTTAATACCTTTACCTCCCTGGACCGGGCGCAGCCCTCCACCAGGAAGGTGTTTCGCCCTCGGGTTTTCAGAGGGGCCGGATGAGGAAGGGGCCGCTCGTCCAGTCGTCCCAATCAGCACAGGGGGCAAGGCTCCGGTCACGAGCAATATCAAGACCAGTCCTGCTTTAACAATTTCTATCCCCCCCCCCCCAAGGCCGGCGGGGCAAGAACAGAGGAGCAAGAGGCGGCAGCATCTCCAGTTCTTCCAGCGAGTTTTCTCCCTTCTTCCCTTCTAAAGGTGGGGGGCCTTTTCGCGCATTTTTTCCCAACTTGGAATTCCATCACCGGAAACACCTGGGTCTTACAGACAGTGGGGGGCTTCCACATAGAGTTCCTCGGGACTCCCGTGGCACCCTGTACGCTTTGTTTTTCCAAAGCAGACTCCGCTCTGGTCGATCAGGAAGTGCACTCTCTGCTGGAAAAAGAGGCTAATGTAGAAACCATTCCTCATCCCAATGGTTTCCTCAGCAACCTATTTTTGGTGGATAAGCCGGATGGGGGAAAGCGTTCTACATTCTACTGATAGCCCAGGACCCAAAAACACTCTCCCGTCACCTTCAGATGGTGGTCGATCTTTTTTAGAGTCTCGGGTTTGTGATCAACGAAACCAAATCTACCCAGATTCCGTCTCACACAGTTCTGTTTCTCTGGTTTCGGATAGACTCTGTGGAGTCCACCCTCAGTCTTGCCTCTCGCAAGATGAAGAAAATGTGTCATGAAATCCGGATATCTCTCCATCAGCTGGCTCGCATCATCGTCCTTTTGTCAGCCTCCATTCAGGCAACCTTCCTGGGGCCTCTCCACCACTGAGCCCTCCAACATCTCAAGGCGGCACACCTGCGCAAGGGTCGGTCTTATGCTCACAAACTCATTCTCTCATCAGACGCCAGGGAGGAGCTCCAATGGTGGCTCTCGCACATGGAGGCTTGGAACGGACGAGCTATATTCCGTTCCACGCCAGATATTGTTATATAGTCCGACGCGAGCAGGTCCGGCTGGGGCGCGAGGTGTGGTGCCTTCGCCACAGGCGGTGTGGGGTCTCCGTCAGAGCAGAAGTTACACATCAATTGTCTCGAGCTCTTGGCGGGCTCGTTCACGATACAGTGTTGGACCAGGGACTCAATCCACTCCTGTGTCCTTCTCAAGATGGACAATGTGTCGGCGGTCCGGTACATCAACCATCTAGGAGGTTTGCGTTCCGGTACATCAACCACCTAGGAGGTTTGCTTTCCAAAGCTCTTTCAGACCTTGCAGCAAACTTTTGGCAGTACTGCCTGGATCATCAGGTCTCGGTCACAGCCAAATACCTGCCGGGCCAGAACAACCAGGTGGCAGACTACCAATCTCATCATTTCCACGATCTAAGTCTCCGGAAGCTTTATCCGGGAGTGTTCATGGATCTCCAAGACTTCTGGGGTCCCTTCTCGGTTGACCTTTTTGCTTCCCGCCTGGATCACCAGCTTCCTCGGTTCTTCAGTTGGAAGCCGGATCCCCCGGCGGAGAAGTCCGAGGAGTTTCTACAGAACTGGAAGGAGGAAGCAGGCTATGCCTTTCCCCAGTTTGCCATGATCACGAGAGTGACAGCCCAGGTGTGGCGTCAATGGGTGGATGTGGTGCTCATTTCGGCGATTTGGAGATCGCAAGTCTGGTTTCCCGTTCTTCTGGAACTTTCTTGGGATTTTCCAATCCTACTCCCCCTGTTTCCGACTCTTCTCCTCGATCCGTCAGGGAATCCTCACCCTCTGATCGAGCAAGGTTCTCTGACCCTGATGGCATGGCGGATTACAGGGGACGATGGGCGGTCCTGGGCCTTTCAGAACCGGCTGCGGGGTTCATGACCAAAGCCTGGGCAGACAGTACCGTCAAAAGATACTGCTTCTCCTGGGGATGGTGGAGTCATTGGTGTTTGCGACGGAGAATCGATCCTGTGGCAGCAGATGTGACCGCTGTCTTAAACTTCTTGGCCTCTCTAGCAGAGGGGGGTTTGGTGTATCCAACTGTCAATGCCTCTCGCTCCGCTATATCTGCTGGGCATGCTATGGTGGATGGCTCACTGGTTGGGGAGCATCTCTTGGTCTGTCGCTTGCGACGGGGTATTCGTCTCCCTTTACCTGCTGAACCGCGTTACTCCCAGTTATGGGATGTGAATAGGGTTTTGAACATGCTGCTTTCCTGGCAACCCAATAGATTCCTTTCTAGGAAGGAACTGTCCACGAAGTTAGCCATGCTGCTTTGCCTGGTTTCTTGCAGGGGGCTCTCAGATGTTAAGGCCCTGGATGTCTCGGGTAGGATTTTTTCTCCTACAGGGGTGACTTTTACTATTCGTAGACGCATGGGACGAAATCCATTTCTTATCCCGCGTTTCCAGATTCCCCTAAGCTCTGTGTAGTTTCTTGCCTTAAAGCATATGAGGAGATGTCGGAGGAGTTTCGTCCTCCTGGGGAACGTCAATTGCTCATTTCGTTTAAGAAGCCTCACAAGGCGGTGTCCTCTCCCACGATTGCTCGTTGGGTAAGGTGGGAGATGCACGAAGCCGGGGTTGACTTACATGCGTACTCTACTAGAGGAGCCATGGCCTCAAAAGCATTTACCCTGGGAGCATGTCTGAAAGACATTCTGAACGCAGCAGATTGGTCTTCAGACTCTACCTTTAACCGGTTTTACTTCAAACCGGTTATTGATATGGCTCACGTGGTGGTGAGCAAGCTTTAAAACTAGCATAATCCTCCGGTCCTGACATAGAATCAAAGATTTCCTAGCTAGCGTAACCGAAAGTTTCAATTCTTTTAAGGACTCGGAGGCGAGGATTATCCCGCCCAGGGTACAAGGCCCTTGCTGTTTTTCCATCCCTCGTATTGGAGTAAGTAAATCTGGTCTTCTTTGATTCGCTTGGTTGACAGTTTATTATGCTTGTCTTGAGTATTCTCTTCCACAGGGTTAATCCTTAAACATTTCCGTCTCTGATGTTATGCCTTTGCTCTTTGCAGGAGATTCCAATAAACAGGATTCTTGACGTGTCCGAGATGGTTGACCGAGTGAAGAAAGAGGAGTAATAGACAGGAACAAGAAACTATCAGTGCCATGGGAGCCTGTGATTGGTGCAGAGGGTGGGACACTCTAGCCATGGACTCTCCATTGTTTTTGTTAGTTATTCCCTATGGTTCTTGGGAATAGTGTTTTTGTTGTTTGACTTCAAATGGCTGCTGTTCAATAAAGAGAAGAAAGATGAGAATAATCCTCGCCTCCGTTACGTTAGCTAGGAAATTTTTCATTGTTTTCCACAAAACTCCCTGTGCTCAATCACTCAAGCTGAATCACAATAAAATGTTTTTTTTTAGTGAATGATCTTCCTCCGTTGGTGGTTCTGCGAATCCCTGGGACGGTGGCGAGGGCGGAGTGTGGAATGTGAGGCGGTTGTTGAGGTATTCGGGGCTTATGTTGTGGAGCGCTTTGTGTGCGTGGGTGAGGAGGCTCAACGTGATCCTTTTGCTGACGGGGAGCCAGTGCAGGTCTCTCAGGTGGTCAGATATGTGGCTGTGGCGGGAGATGTCGAGGATGAGTCGTGCGGATGCGTTCTGTATGCGCTGGAGTCTTTTCTGAAGTTTGACTGTGGTTCCTGTGTATACGGAGTTCCCGTAGTCTAGTCAGCTGGTGACGAGGGTCTGGGTGACCGATTTTCTAGTTCCAGTAGGGATTCACCGGAAGATCTTTCGGAGCATGCGCAGGGTGTTGAAGCATGAGGATGAGATGGCGTTGACTTGCTTGGTCATCGTGAGAGAGGAGTCCAGGATGAATCCCAGATTGCGTGCGTGGTCCGTGGGTGTCGGAGCGGTGCCCAGTTCTGTGGGTCACCAGGAGTCGCCCCAGGCGGATGGGGAAGGTCCGAGGATGAGGACCTAAGTCTTGTCTGAGTTCAATTTCAGACGGTTAAGTTTCATCCATTCCTCGACTTTTTTCATTCCTTCCTGGAGGTTGAATTTGGCGGTGGCTGGGTCTTTGGTGAGGGAGAGAATCAGCTGGGTGTCGTCAGCATACGAGATGATGTTGAGGGTGTGTTTGCGTGCGATGGCGGCGAGGGGGCTCATGTAGATATTGAAGAGGGTTGGGCTGAGCGACGAGCCTTGGGGTACGCCGCAGATGATCTCGGTGGCCGCGGAAGGGAGGGAGGCGTACTCTCTGGGTTCGGTCAAAGAGGAACGAGGTGATCCAGTCCAGGACGTTACCTTGGATCCCGGCGTTGTGGAGGCGGGTTATTAGGGTGCGATGGCAGACTGTGTCAAAGGTGGCTGAGAGGTCTAGGAGGATGAGGGTAGTTGTTTCCCCATTGTCAAGCAGGGTCCTGATGTCGTCGGTGACTACGATGAGGCGGTCTCGGTGCTGTGGTTGGCTCGAAATCCGGACTGGGATGGTTCGAGGTAGCCATTGGCCTCGAGGAATGCGGTCAGCTGTTTATTGACGGTCTTCTCAATCACTTTTGCAGGGAAGGGTAGAAGAGAGATGGGGCGGAAGTTCTTGAGGTCTTTAGGGTCCGCTGTGGGTTTCTTCAGTAGGGCGCTGATCTCTGCGTGCTTCCAGCTCTCTGGGAAGGTGGCGGACGTGAGGGAGTTGTTTATGACGTTCCAGAGGTGGGGTGCGATGATGGTGTCGGCTTTGTTGAAGATGTGGTGAGGGCATGGGTCGAAAGGAGAGCCGGAGTGAATGGTGTTCATAACGTGGGTGGTGTCTTCAGTGCTGATGGGAGTCCTAGCGCCGAGGGTGGTTGTAGGGGGCGTTGGTTTGGTGGCTGGGGGCAGAGTCTGGGCGCCGAAGCTGTTGTGTATGTCGGCGATCTTGCGGTGAAAGAACGTGGCGAGGGAGTTGCGAAGGTCTTGCGACGGTGTGATGTTGCTGCTGGCGCTGGGGTTGGAGAGCTCTTTTACGATGCTGAAGAGTTCCTTGCTGTTGTGTATTTTGTTGTCCAGCCACTCTTTGAATGTCTTTTTGGTGGTGCGGATCAGCTGGTGGTGTTTGCGGGTGGCGATCTTGAGGGCTGTCAGGTTTTCTGTCGTCTGTTCGCGGCGCCAGGTTCGGCAGGATTTTTTCGATTCTTTGAGGTCGTCGGTGAACCATGTGGCTTTCCTGTTGCCGGGCTTGCCTTGAGGGTTCTTCAGTGGCGCAAGGGTGTCGGCGCAGAAGATGATCCACTGTATGAGGTTGCGGGCTGCGTCGGTGTCAGCAGTGTCGATTGGTGGGTTCTGGCTCCGTGATGTGGTTAGCTGGTCTGTGGTGACTTTGCTCTAGCATCTGCGGGGGATCTGTTGCGGGTAGTGGTGGGATGTGGTCTTCTTAAAGGTGAAATGGATGCCGCTGTGGTCGGTCCAGTGTAGTCCGGTGGAGTGGCTGAAGGTAACGTGGCAGCTGGCAGAGAAGATTGGGTCGAGCGTGTGGGTGGGGGGTGTTCACATGTTGCTTGAGTCCGATGTCGGCAAGGTTGTCGAGCAGGGTGGTGGTGTTGTTGTCGTTGTTGTTCTCCAGGTGGAAGTTCAGGTCCCCTAGGAGGATGTAGTCTGCTGACGCGAGGGCATGCGGGCTGATGAAGTCGGCTATGGTTTCGCTGAATTGTGTGCGTGGGCCCGGGGGTCTGTATATGAGGGTTCCTCTGAGGGTGTTCTTGGGGTCGGTGTGGATCTGGAAGTGTAGGTGTTCGGCGTGGTGAGGGCGTCTTCGGAGTTGGTTGTGACGTTGATGGTGTTCTTGTAGATGATGGCGATTCTTCCTCCGGTTTGGTTGACGCAGTCCTTTCGAGTGATCTTGTAGCCATCCGGGATGGCTATGGCGATGTCGGGGGCAGAGGAGGCGTTCATCAAGGTTTCCGTGAGGAAGGCGACGTCTGGTGCTGTTGTGTCGAGGAGGTCCCAAAGTTCGACAGCGTGCTTGCGAACAGAGAGGGTGTTGAGCAGGATGCACTTGAGGTGGTTGTTGTTGTTGCCTGGTCCGGACGATGGGGTGCAGTTTCGGACGCAGGTGAATTTGCAGACTTGGCAGGAGAAGGGTCCGTGGGTGCGCTTCGGGGTGGCTCGGTAGCAGGCAGATGGTAGGCCGGTGTTGAGTGCGTGGAGGGTGGTGGTGTCGTAACTCAGTCGGGTTTCTTGGTTTCGGCGGGGAGAGGGGTTCTGGCGCTGGGCGCAGACGGGCTTGCCTTTGGCACGCCAGCGGCACGTCTGCTGCGCGGCCTACATATGAGGGGTTGTGAGAGGGAGGAGCAGCTGGGAGGAGGGAGCGGGGCGGCGAATGGGGCACCAGTGGGGCGGGGCCACAAGGGAAGCAGCGGCAGGAAAGCGCGAGGGAGGGGAGCGGGTGGGGGGTGACATAAAAAGCAAAAGGGGGTAGGGGGGGAGAGGGCACAGAGGGCACCAGTAGCGACAGTAAGCAGTATGAAAAAAACAATCAGTGGCAACAAAGTGGAATCAGAAAGTAACAAGCACAGGCCAACCAACAAGGCCAGCCGTGGAGCTGGAGCAGGCGGTCAGGACACAGCAGGTAGCGGCAGCGAGACAGCGGCACAGGATGACCGTGTGGCGGCTGAGGGGGGCGACCTACCTGGTGACAGGGTCAAGGGTCACCTGTATTGTAATCACTGGAAAAAATACAGGTACATTTTAAATTACATACACAACCTCCATAAGAAGAGGAAGTGGCCTTACAAAGATGCAGCTGAACTCTGCTTCTTCTTCCATGAACACTAGAAACAGGAGAAAGAATACACTTTGAGATACAAGAGAGACATGACCTTAAAGCTGCTTCAATTAAGAGTGTGTCACAAAAACACTGAAGGAAACATTTTACCTCAAGCTGCACAGGCAGAAAAACAAGAAACCATAAAATGGGCACTGTACAACAACTGAAGGTGAATTCCAGACATGGCTAAGTCCCTCTACATTTTGAAAGGTTTGCGATACATATCGAATTACATCATTTGCGACTGATTTGTGTTAACTTAACACACTTTGTTAATTTTAAATTCACTGCTGCAGTGCCTTAATCAAGGAAATTAATCTCACATCATTTAGTAATACACACACACACACACACACACAAAGGCTCCACACAATAGTTCTTATCTCCTAGGAAGGACTGATTATTATGAAATTCCAAGTCTTAGCCAAACAGTCAGATTATCTTAAAATATTCTTGGCGATACATTTCTTCCGCTCTACCACAAAAGGACAACCAACACATTGCCTTGTGAAATGCAGCAACCTAGAGTCAACCGATTATGAAACATTGGGGAAAAATATAGCTTATGAGATACTAAAGATCTCTATGAGGAAAGCTGTAAGAAAAATTGAAAGAATTCGGAGACGTCAGTCTATATCAAATGAATACATCTACTATTTGTCCAAGATTCATAAAGACGGTGTAAATCCACCTGGTAGACCTATAATATTGGCGAGAAATGGATGTTTTGAACACAAATCACAATACGTTGACCTTCTTTTACAAAATTTGGTCAAGGCACTACCGTCATACGTAAGCAATACTAGTGATTTTCTGAGGAAAATCAAGGACTTTGAATGGAAACAAGATTATTTATTCATCGCACTCAACGTCTGTTCGCTTTACACAAGCATAAAACATACCGATGGATTACGAGCACTTGACTATTTCTTGGACAAAACAATGGGCAACATGGAAGATCACAAAAAAATGTTGATTGAGATGGTTGATTTTTGTCTTAGAAACAACATATTCATGTTTAATAACCTACTTTACAGACAAACTAGGGGTGTGGCGATGGGGGCCAGCGTCTCTCCCAGCTACGCGTGTTTACACATAGGCTGGTGGGAGGAGCTGGTCCTCAGAACGGAACACCAGGTGACAATGGCAACCAATGTAAAGTTATGGCTGCGTTTTATTGATGACTTGTTCATCATATGGGACGGCAATGCTGATGAGGCTCAAGAGTTTGTACAAGCTATTAATGTAAATTAATTGAATTTACATTTTACTGCAAGCATTAGCGCATCAACATTGAGTTTCCTTGACACTGAGGTGTACATAGAAGATAACAAAATAGAAACAACATTATTTCGTATGAAAACAGCTGGAAACTCTACACTTCACGCCAGTAGCTCCCATGATAAACATCTTGTGACCAGTATCCCCTATGGAGAAATGCTTCGGCTGAGGCGTATCCACAGTAAAGAAAGAGATCTAATACAAGCCCAGGCAGAAAGTAAACTGAGGTTTAGAGAACGGGGATACTCAGAACAGGTAATTAACAGTGCCATTAACAAATCTATGTGCAGGAGTAGGTATGATTTACTACTGAACAAACAAAATCAAACATAGCCGTAACTTAGATCGCTGATACTAAAATGGAGTTTAGGATTATAATCCAGTATAGCCAACAATTTAAAAAAATCCAATCCATAATATCTCGCAACTTGCCTTTGGTTCTCAATGATCCGGTGATTAGCCCTAAACTACCCAAGAGCTCATCCATAACCTACAGCAGAAGTAATTCCATGAGGGATAACTTAGTTAAAACTAGTCCTGAAGTCATTGAGACAACTTATTGGTTACAAACCCATACTGTTTTTTTCAAATGCAAAACATGTAAGGCATGTCAACAGGGAGAAAATAGAACCACCTTTATAAATCCCTTCAGTGAGAGAAAACAAAATCACTAAACTACTTAAATGCAAGACAGAGTTTGCAGTATATGTTTTATCATGCCCGTGCAACCTACTTTATGTAGGAAGCACTAAATTACGAGTGCACAAAAGAATATTACAGCACTTGAGGGCAATCAACAACCAAGATAACACATATCCTGTGGCACGCAACTTAAAAAACAAACATGGGTCCAAAAGCAAAGACCTCAGGTATTTTGTTATAGATTCAGTTCCAGCAAGTAGGAGGGGTGGCGATAGAGAACACAAATTACGTCAGTTGGAGACTAGATATATTTTGGAACTCAATAGAAAACATTCATCAGGTCTGAATATAACAGAGGATCTTTTTACAAGTCTTTAAATATTGAACCACGTTGATTTATTTATACTGTGATTCTTAGAAACAATTTATTAAAATATTTATTGGTGTAATGATCATTGTAGATTGTGTAGGTGTATTTATCGGATTATTAATTGACATTTTTGTGGTTTTTATATACATATTTATTTGAAGCATATATGAATATTTAAGCAAGTTTGATCTATTTGGATTGCATTGCCTTGCTTATATGATATTTACTACTTATGTATTTATTTATTTGTGTATGTGGACTAGGAAGTGTCGGTAGGACTCAGGTTGACACTTTATTTTCCACATTCTAATCACATCCAATAATACTGTACTGATCCACAATAACTGACAACAGACAACGAAACAGGGAATTTAAACCGCAATATCTGTGTAACCATTTGGTTATAACTAGTACCATATATATGGATTCAGGGAGGACCACTTTACTTATATGCTCAGAACAAGGTTAACTGGGGCTCCAGTACCTTATCTATATATATATATATAGCTACTATCTATTTGTGGCATTTTTTCACGTGTGTATTTACACAGACAGTTTGGCAGATTACTTTATTACTGGCTATTAATGGTCAAGTGGTCTATTTAATTTATTTTATCTCAGCACTTTAAGCACACTTTGCACTAACAACATTATTTTATAAACAATTGTTCTAGCGTATTTGAAATTATATCATGAATTTGAATTTTTTAACTGGCCTAATTTTATGAAAAAAGTATGTTTTTTTTTTTAAATCGGTTTTATTGTCTCATGGTGATCAATGTGTTATTGTTGAACAAGTAAGACTCGATGGGATTCATTTGATAGTCTTTCTTCAATGCTAATCATGTTCTAGCACCATATGGCAATCATCACACTCGCTCTAGTCACTTTAAAAGCCAATGCAAAATGCCTGACTGCGTCATGTGATCAAGGCCCGTGGAGGGGCGGAACCGCGTCATGGCGACATATTGCACTTACAATAAATAACTTTGCACCAATTCTGTGGTCCGTATCCGTTCTTGCATGGAGATGAAGCAACAGAGTTTTTATTTTATTATATATATATATATACATACATACATACACATACATACACAAATATATATATATATATATAACCAATGTAGAAAACGAAGTACTTGAGTTGGGTTTATCTTTCTGTCCAGACAAAGGGTTTGATTATGCACAAGTGAGGGTGGATCTGTATAAATTTGAGCGAAAGTTAAAACTATGCAAAATGCATGCAAACAAAAGAAACAAAACAGGACTCAGCACACCTCCTACCCTAACGAATGATATAGGAATAACCATCACGGATGTCCCAGCATTGCAAGCCATGACTGACTTAGCTGCACAAACAGACCACGACACCCCATCCACGAACCTTGATCCCTTTGACCTCCCGAGTGCGAGTGGCATCCAAGAGAACTTAGGGGTAGCAACAGGACACACCCCCCACACTGACTTTAGATGCAAATCTAAGTGTATTCCCATACTACCCAGGGACAACATAGATATATTTAGCGAGCTAGTGGCCAACGACCTACTTTCCCTTATAGGAAATTCCAATACCAAAAAGAACCTCACGAAAGCCCAATGGGAAGCCCTGAGTGACCTGCAAAAAGATAACAACATCGTAATAAAACCTTCAGATAAGGGTGGGAATATTGTCCTACTACCCAGAGAGCTATATCTCAAGGAGGCGTATCGCCTGCTCAATGATAGAACCTGTTACGCTAAAGTAGACAGGAAATACCTTAACACCCTTACAGTTTCATACCATGCAAAGTTAAAGAACTGGCACGAAGAGGGGCTCCTCAGCTGGGATGAGACACAATTTCTCACCAACAAGACACCAACCACTCCCACACTGTATCTCCTGCCCAAAGTCCACAAAAGTGAGAGAAACCCACCTGGACGACCCATAGTTTTGTCTAAAAATAGCCTGCTAGAAAGAACCAGCACATTCATAGATCACTTCCTATTCCCCTATGTCAAAGAACTGAACTCATATACAAGCGACACAACTGACTTCCTACACAAAACAAGAAATGTTGTGATGGGGGAAGGGGACTGGCTTGTTTGTTTAGATGTGGAAGCACTATACACAAGTATAAAACATGAGGATGGTCTAAAAGCATGCAGGTTCTTCCTAAGGGATCGCAAAGTAGAATATCTCCGCCACACAACAATGCTACTTGAAATGATTTCTGTCTGTCTAAAGGAAAATGTTTTTATGTTTGACAACACCCACTACAAACAGCTGCAAGGGACTTCCATGGGCACCTGCTTCGCCCCAAGCTATGCCAATCTCTTGGTAGGCTGGTGGGAGAAGCAGGTGCTTTGGAACGACCGAACAGAAAAATGGGCACTCAATGTGCACAAATGGCTGAGGTACATAGATGATTTTTTTTGTGTGGAAAGGATCAGAAATTGAGCTTAATCTGTTCATTGACTGTATAAATGCTAATGATGTCAATCTGCGCTTCACCAGACACTACAGCCAAAAACAAATTGATTTTCTAGACCTCAGGCTCACTGTAGAAAGAGGGAGAATCAACACCAATCTACTGCGGGGAATTCAATCCTACACTCCAACAGCGCCCACCCCCCTAGCTTCAGATGGGGTATCCCACACAGTGAGTTTCTGCGAGCCAGGAGTAATTGTAGCACTCAGGAATCCTATGAAGACACCAGAAACTAAATGAAACTGAGATTCAAGGAGAGGGGATACTCGAAGAAGGCACTTCACCAAGCAGAGACCAGAGTATGTGGCATAGACAGGGACCAGGCACTCAGAAACAGCCCATCTCCCAAGAGACCCACACAAGAGAAGGGGAACAAGAATAGACAGCAGATTAGATTAATCACGAAATTCTGCAGTAATTCTAATCAGATCCGCAATATCCTCAAGAACAGATGGGACATCTTAAGGCAAGATCCCATCCTCAGAAATGAAATAGGAACCAGACCTTCAGTCACATACGAAAGAAATTAATCTCTTAGAGATATGTTAGTGCAGAGTCATTTCCAAGTACGAAAAACTAGCTGGTTACATCAGACTAAGGGGTTCCGAAAATGCGGTAACTGCAAAGAGTGTAAACACAGTTCCAATGTCACAGAGGTCACCCTAGAGAGAACAAGAACCAATTGGAAAATACCCCTACTCATAAACTGCAATACCGAGTACGTTGTCTACGTGATTGTGTGTCCCTGCGGTCTATGGTACATAGGGTCTACCACTTTTGCTGTCAAGAAACGTATACTAGAACACTGGCGCGCAATTACAAATAGGGACAACAGTTACAGCACAGCAAGACACTTTGCCAAAGAACACGAGGCAGACTGGACCAAGGCAAAATTCTTTGCTTTGGACAGCGTCAATGCCAATCCCAGAGGGGGCAATCGCCTTGCAGCTCTATGTAAAAGGGAGTCACGATTCATACTGCAGGCAGGGACCAAGTTTCCCAATGGCATGAACCAGGATGAGGAGATGTACAGTCATCTGTAGCTAGTGCCCTTGCGCCTCCATGTTCTCTAGTTGACCTTATCGCTGTAACACACCGTTTCTTTGCCTATCTCTCCTTTTAACCCACACGCCCCTCACATCTCCCGCACAACACTTTCCACTTGTTTTTAACCTTAGGGGACTGTCCATATGCAACCTTAGATACAGTCACTGGTGAATCGTAGGTCAACACGTACTTAGTTTATTGTGTCTTGAGCACTAATGTTCTGATTTTATATCCTACAGGAGAGTGCTGCACTACGAACTGCGCTTGTTCACCACCGCGGCAAACAATTAAGAGCACCGGAGTGAAGGACGCGTGTCCATAACTCTAAGTCACCAAAAAAAACACTAAGCGCACCCGGGTACTATACCGACACCTAGAGGATTTTCCTCAAAACCACAACAGCACTTAAATCTCTTCCTCTTGACGCAAACTACTAGTACAATGATGCAACATGTACAAAGAAAATGTAATGTATTGTGAACTAACTGTGTACCAGTATATAATGACGTACTAACCCGCCTAATAGAATTAATGTACTCTACATTTAAAAATGTCTATGACAGCAACCCCTATTTTATACACACAAAGTCATGCCATTTGACCAATATGTGATGTAACATTTATTACAATGTCCAAGACAAAACAACACTATGCTTTTGTATAAATGTACTATACCTTGTTTAAAAATAACCATTTTCATTTACGTAATGTCTGTGACACGAACAGAATGTAAATACCTATGTTTTCTATGTCTATGAACATGACTGTGTGTTTACTCACCTATACATTACTACACCATGGAGACGTGGGTCATGTGACCAAGACCACGAACGTAGTCGAAACGAGTCGTCTTTTCTGCCAAAAATAAACCAACCTTTGCTGCAACTGCTGTGGGCTCGCTTGAATTCCTTGTCTCCTGGAATCCTTTGTTTGATAGATAGATATATATATATATATATATATATATATATATATATATATACACATACATACATATACACACACACATACACATATATATTCACACACACACACATTTTCAAACTGCAATTCTGAAGTTGTGGTGTATTGCTTAGTTTGCCCCTGCAATATGAAATACATTTTGAGCACGATACACCCAGCAAAAAAGAGCTTATTAGAACATGTGCAGGTGATTGCCAGAAATGATGTGACCTATCCAGTGGCAAACTACTTTGAAATAACGCATAGAAGCAACCAAAATGTTCTGAAATATTTTTGTCTTGATCAAATTTCCAGGTGTGAAAGAGTAGGCAATAGAGTACTGGAATTGAAGCAACCGGAGTCAAAGTATGTTATTAAGCTGCAGACAAAGATGCCTAAAGGTCTCAATAAAGATTAAGAGTCATGGGTACATTTAGGAGATGAAATACATATTTTGATGATGGGGTAGTCAGTCAGAGACAGAAGGCAATTAAGTTTTTGATTCACCTCCAACCCAGTTACTCCCAAGGCGGTCAACTGACGTATGACCGGGGTAGCACAGCATATAGCCATTCAGGGCGAGATATTATACCAAAAATTCCACCATTGTCATGCTAAAGTTGAATCCAATCAAGTGATGTTGAATGTCAGAATAGTGGTTGTGGAGCGGCAGCATCCAGGTGGAAATTTGAAATTAATATATATCAATACACACACACACACCACACATTCCTTTTAACATTTGATAAGTATGAAACCAAATGTGGTCAATTTGCCCAAATGACTCTTTGTAAAACGCTAAATATTCATACACACTATCCCAGTGGTGCAAGATGATGCTTCCAACTCAAAGTAATGTAGGAAATATAGAATCAAATGGAACTCCTTAAACACATCTTCACTATAAAAAAAAAATCTCCTACATCATTCACAGCAAAGGTTTTATACCATGGAAACTCACATTGATCCCTACTGAAGCAAAGTGCTCCCTGGAAAGCAGATGGATAGCAGAAATCATAAACAAATTTAAATAGTTATTTATGGACATGTGAAGATGCTTCTAATTTATGCGAAATGCATATTGTTTTAGTTTCTTTGAGGATGTAATAGTCCTTTAAAAAGTGACCTTGAATTTCTCTTAAGGAGTACTCACACTTCCTCTTCCATTTGCGTTCCTTTCGTCTCAATTTTATTCCCTTCTTTTGAGGACTGAAGTAAACTGTGATAGGGTTTAGCTGCATTCATACCTTTGCTCGTCCCAGGAGCTACTTGGCCTGCCACCTTAAGTATAGCCTCAACTACTGCATCCAGTAATGCTGTAGGAAGGCCTTTATCTGCTTGTGCTAAATAATATTCTGTTTAGGCTTCCCAGACGTCCTCCATATTGGTTTTTCCACATTTACTTATTGGATCAGTCTTTTATCCCTTTACATTTCTCCATTTAACATTCAAAAATCGACAAATTAAGATTAATAATAAAAGGATCAGACTAGATACAGGCATAATCACAATATTATCGAAGATCTCTGCAGGTTTACAGATACCAAACTACAACATGTACCCTTTCACGTGTCAAGCGTCTTTGAACTTATGAATGACATTTAAACGATAACCTTGGAGGCAATTTGCACACAGTTAGTGTTGCAGCATGCCTCAAGCCCAAGAGCAGCCAGTCTACCTGCTGTTGGGGCCAGAGCTTGAGGGGCGGAGGAGCGGACCAGGAGTGCAGCAGGTGTAAGAACTGCACTACCAAGGCTCCTTTGGGTAATCCAGCGCGGTCGCGCAACTGCCAGCATCACCAGAGTGCCAGGAGGCGCAGTTAAAGGTTTCCAGGGGCTCAGGGCGGGCCCGGGTGCCCCCGTCAGAGACCGCAGGAGGCCGGGCAGGGCCACCCCTCTGACAAGCGCCATCTCCTAAATTCCATCATGGTGAGTCATCTATTTTTACTATTATCACGTGTAAAGGAGCAACACCCTATGTGGAAAAGCACCACCATATCAAGTTCTTGTACCCCTACTGCTATAGAAAGTATGCTGTAAAGGGCTGTGAACATCGTTGCCACTGAGATTGAGTTAACCAAAAGGCGTCTGTCAATGGGACTTACAACTCCCCGGATTGCTCCCTTTAATGTGGACAGTGATCGTATCAGCCCGCCCCAGACACTGAGCTTGCCATCTGAAGAGAGGGTTGTGAGCATGTGTTCCTCCTTTCCAAACACGTATATGTATCCATTAGTAGGCTAATTCCTTTCTTTGGATGTAACACAATACAAGTAAGTTGGAGTGATATAGCGTAGCGGATTTACCCGGTGACCAGACGAGAGTCTATAAATAACTTGACAAAGGCTTCGCCGAAACGCGCTGTTCTGTATGTGACAAAATAAAATATATTATTGTGCCTGTCCTCTGGTGTGCTGCTGGAAATTATTTGGAAATTCCCGGATTGCTTTTCCTGTTGGAATATATGTAGCGGAGTTGTGACCGTTGCTGGCACCTGCGTCATTAGGAGGGTGAGCGGCTGTCTCACACACACACACACACACACCATTGTAGCCGCCAGAACGGGATTCCATCAGTTCCCACCTAATGTGGGCACTAATGGCGAGGTACCCCTTCAAAGGCACTGCAGGAGGAGGGTCAGTAGCAGGCGCGCAACACCCATTGAAATCAAAGGGCTTCAGCTCCCCACCCCCCGTCCGTCGTCGTGTGGCAGCCCGGGCTCAGACGGCTCCCGGGCACATACACAGCCGCACCCGAGCACTTCACAGGTCTTTAAAGGACCATGTGCATGTTAATGAGGCTTTGATGTTGTTTCACCTCTTCCAAGAGCCCCTGCAGCTCCACTCTGCCTATTGCTGAAAGTTTGAGCCCCTCCCCCCCCGAAATGTGGCTCTAGTTGCGCCTCTGGTCAGTAGCATTCACCATAACCTTCTCCTATAGGTAGGATAGGGAATCTCTTGTAAATAAACTCCTCTTCGGTATAATATCCTTAGGCAACAGGTTTTAAACTAAGGTCATCAAATTATGTTAGAGTTGATATCTAGTGTGGCAACGTATCGTGAATGCTACTACGAGTTATGGGCTTTTTACCTACAAGTCAAGTTATAAGTTATGTCAGTCTGAATAGGCTGTCAGCAATTTAATACTACACAACACATAAAAGTCCAAAAAAGAAAGTAGAGAGCCTGATGGAAAAAAACGAGATGGCCACTATCTCAATATAACGGTAAAGTGATCGCGTTACCGCTGGAAAGTCAACGACTTAGCAAAATCTGGGATATCAATTACAGTTTCAACACATATCACTGCTTAGAGGCGTTAGTCATTGGAAAGCCACAATTCTAATGAATTAAGGAACACAATCCAGGTTAAACCTTAAACTCTGTCAATGATGAGTCTTGAAACTACTGCCGTTTGCCCACTAATATTTGACAAACACTGGATGTCACAGGAGAATAGTGTTCATATGGAGATTAAATGGTGTACTGTCAACGTCAATAATCACATTAAGCACATACCGGATGGTCCTTATCACGAAAAAGATGATGACAGCAGCGCTGACTACCACAAGCACGGACAACGCTCGCTGGGTCATAGGCCGGTGCTCAGGGCGCAGCTTCTCTGTGGCGGCGCTCAGGTCAGTGCGGGGCTCGCTGCTGTTCTTAGTGGCAGCGGCAGGGGTGCTGGCCACACGGGCCCCGCTGCTAGCCGCGGGAGAAGCGGCCAGCTGAGAGGTTTTCTCCTTCGGAAGGGCGGCCCACACCAAGCCTGCCAGGGAGAAGATTAGAACGGCCTCGAACGGGAGGACTGGACGCATCCTCCTGCGCTCGGGCACAACGGGTGGGGAAGCTGTCAGGAGGGACGCAGTCAGGGTCTTATGTGCTCAGAATGAGCACCGGGCGTCACACTAGACTCCGGAACTTCGCGCAGCTCCTTCGTGGCTGCCATGGACGCCTCCAGTTGTTGCTACACCTGGCGAGGCATGACCCGGGCCGTGACGCAACAGTTAGCGCCGGGCCACGAGTCGTCTCTGTAAGCAGTGATTCATGCCCATATTATCGCATTGATGTACACATCTTTGCGGCGGCCATCTTTGAAGGGAGTTGTTCGCCCTCTCTCAGGCTCGAATACCAACTTCTTAACAGTCAAAGTGATAGAAGAACGGTATTTATTAGAGACGGTAATGTTTGTCATGTTCTCAAAGAAGAATACTGCAAATGTCTTCAATTTTCATTCATTAAATGTCAAATTTATAGTGTGCTTATTATGTGTCCTGTCACATTTCTGTTTTTTTGTTGCAATTTTATATAGCGCTAATTTCTTATGTGTGACACTTCGAACGACACTTCTACCAACCGTGCCATAAAATATGTGCAATAACATTTTACCACATATCATTTTTTTAATTATAAAAGGTCTATCGACAGTAATCAAACATTTCTCACTCGAAACCCTTATACTTAGGGCCTCATTATGATGATGCTCAGACGGGCTTCCGCAGTCTTGCCAAGTACCACGCATCAGGCATTAGACTAACGCATTTCAGTGTGGTGCTCCGCTTCATGGCACTGAAATGCATTGTCACGCATATCTGTGTTGTCTCAGCTGTCACTGTAATGCTGCAAACTGAATGTGTGGCAGCTGTTTCAGATTGCTATGTGTGACATTGTCATAATTTCAGTGTAAATATGAGGGACATTTCAACCACTATGAGTGACACTTTCTGGCAAACAACATCAAGCAATAAAGACAAGGGAAACATATAAATATAAGCAATTACACCCATCTCAGCAATGAGAAACTCTAAGAAAGGTTGCATCATATGCCACAGGCTGTATAATTGCAAGAGAAAAGAAGCTCATCAAAAAAATCATTAGCTGACTGAGCGGTCCGCCCCGGTCCAGTGTGCCGCTCACTTCGTGCCGAGCCCAGCTGGTGGCAGTCACCATAACACCAGCCACAGCCTGTCCCTACAGGCTCTATGGACTTAGTGACTCTCGGCATGCTGAGAAGTTAAGTTGACAGGCACCACAGTCATGGGCATCCGCAGAAATTTTTCCAGGGGGGGCGCTAACCTGGCAAATGAAGGGGCGTGGCTAATGTTAATCAATAGGGGCGGGGCTAAAAGGGCAGACATTCAGGATCGGGTAATGCTCAGGCCAAGCTGAGGAAAAAAAAAGAGGTGAATTCTGCATTTGAAACTGGACAACAATTAGAGCACACATATGAACCCTAATATTACACCCTGCCCCCTTAAAACTCATACATTCCCTAATCCCTGAAATTAGCCCCCTGGCACCCCAAAACCCATACCCGCCCTGACCCCTAAAATTGTCCCCCTGGTACACCAAAACCCATACCCGCCCTGAACCCTAAAATGTCCCCCCTTGCAACCCAAAACCAATACCCACCCTGAACCCTAAAATTACCCCCTGGTACCACAAAACCCATACCCACCCTGAACCCTAAAATTACCCATGCCCCTCCAAAACTCATACCCGCACTGAACCCTAACATTACCCCTGGCACCCCAAAACCCATATCCACCCTGAACCCTAACATTACCCCTAGCACCCCAAACCCCATACTCGCCCTGAACCCTCAAATTATCCCTGGCACCACAAAACTCATACCCACCTTGACCCTAAAATTATCCCTGCCACCCCAAAACCCATACCCACCCTAAACCCTAAAATTACCCCACTGGCATGCCAAAAGCTGAACGCTATGGGGCAGATTAACAAGCCCCTGCACCACTTTTGCGTCACTATTAACATGGGAAAAGTGTCGCAAAAGTGGCCCAAGGGGATTGTAAATCTACCCCTACAAGCTTACACTACATTTGCATATTCGGAGGGGACTGTCCTCCTTGAGGTTTCCATGCATGTAAGTCTAAAACACTGTAACCTAGATATGCAGCCAGTAGGTAATGCTGGTGATGCTGCAGAATGCATTAAAGTTACTGGAACTTACTTAAAAACTGCTGCCTGCTCTTCTGATACTATTCGGTGGAGTCGGGCTGATCAGCAGCACTGTCGTCCTGGCATCCAGCCCCTCCCGAAGGTCTCACTTTCTAGATAGGTGTCGGTCAAATGTCTCCTGGATTCTCCTTGCCTGGGCCTCCTCTGCTTCTTCGTCTGTGCCCTTGGATGCAAAAAGAGACATGTCCATGGCCCTGTTCACCATTTATCTGGTGAGCAGTGCCATGGATGTGTATTCCATACAAGTGCACAGACAGCAGGGAGAAAGGGATGGCAGTGCAGGTGACGCTTTCCTTTGTAAAGTCATTCCTGCTGGCGTCATAGCCCATGGTTTGCTGTCTGTGCACTTGTATGGATACACACCTATACAAGTGCGTAGACAGCAAACCCTGGGCTATGATGCCAGCAGAAATTCCTTTACAAAAGAAAAGCGTCACCATCCCTTTCCCCTTGCTCTGCACATCTTCCCACTCCAACGCCATGACCAGGCAGCTAGAAGTGGTGATTTGTCATTCTGAGGGGTGTGAATGTTATAAGAATGTGTGTGCCCGGCTGAGACAGCTTCCCGGCACACCACACACACACAGCCGCACCCAAGTACTTCACACAGGTCTTTAAAAGACCATTTACTTGGTAATGAGGCTTTGTTGTGTTTTCACCCCTACTTAGAGGCCCTGCATCTTCACTCTGCACATGGCTTTGGCTGCATGAATTAGCCCCCCCTCCCGGAATTTGAGGGAGAGGAGTTGACGTGAGGTTTAAAGGAGGGGTGAACAAGAGATTGAAGACACTGAGTGGTGACCGTGATGGGGCAGACATTTAATGCAGTTTCCTTTATAAATAGGTTTATTGTACAAATCTAAATTGACATACTCGCAGACAGCAAATGCTACTGCCTTTCCATGGTGTCTGAAAGTTTTTTTCAGGAAGTTGGGCCGACGAGCTGATCGGGTTATTTTCTTCCTTCATGTGGTGGTGATGAGTGGGTTGCAGGGCGCCTGCACTTGTCGCCTCTGTCATTGGTAGCCCCCTCCATCTGGACGCCAAGGATCACCGCCCCCCCCCCCAACCACTGGCACCTGGAGGGTATTGTATTGTATTGTATGTCGTTTTTGTAAAGCGCGTGGTTACCAGAAGGCATCCCAGCGCTGAGATTGAAAGATACTCTGAGGGGGGGGGGAGTAGAACAGAAGGATTAATTGGGGAAAAGTAAGGTTTTAAGTGTTTTTCAGAAGCGGAGAAGGCCAGATTTGGCGCGTAGTTGTAGAGGAAGGGCGTTCCAATGTGAAGCCGCCTTCACCGAGAAGCGGCGACCTCCGGTGCAAGCTTTCTTAATTCTGAGCTGGTCGCTGTGATGCCTAGAGTGACCAACTGGCATGGGTGCAAATTCAGGAGAGTGAGTGTAAAAATTCAGGACAAAGGGTCAAAATTCAGGACAAAAATTCAAGACAGGAGGTCAAAATTCAGGACAAAAGGTAAGGTTTAAAGACAATCAGAGAAGGTTGCGCGATAGTATATAAGTAAGTAAATAGACAACCACTAAAGTACAAGTGAAAATAAGTTTATACTAGGTTGAGACAATTGTGCACTTCATGGTTTATCAGTATACGCGCAGCTTTAAGCAAATGTGCAGGTCTTTTTATGGTAACAAAACTGGCCCCACCTTTCCAGCTCCCAGAGAAAAAGCCTGATGCCCGTTCCGGCCAGTCTGGCATTGATACCACCCTCCAATGGCACCCCTCATCTTCACATAGACCCTCTCTCATGTGTATTTCATTTCTTGTATAGTGCTACTCATCCCAAATATGTGGGGCAGAGTTTTGGAGTGCGTTACAACACACACATATTATATAGAGACAATCACTTATATAAATGAGAAAGTCAATATATAGGAAATGTTGCTTATGATAATGGGACTTACAATGTGTAATCATACTTTCATCCATCATTCAGTCTTTCACGATTCATTCTGTCCTTCCATATGTGTGCCGATCCATGTCCATATTCATCCATTTCCAAACCTATCCATCACGTTTCCTTCCATCCATCTGTACACTCATCCATCCACTCTTCCACACATCCATCCATTAACTCATCCATCCAGCCATTCACCTGTTCAGTCATCCATTTACACATCCCCCTTCCTCTTTCAATTCCCCTTTCACTTAGCCATCCATCCTTCCATCCACCCACCCATCCATCTACTCATCCACTCATGAATCCATCCATTGAACCTATCATTCATCTATCCTTTCTCTCATCCATCCACCCTTTCACTCCTTCACTCATCTATCCATCCTTTTGTCCATCTACCCGCCCTTTCACTCACTCATCCAGCCTTACATCCACCCTTTCACTCATCCGTCCATCCATTCACCCTTTCACTTATCAATTCATTAATCCACCCTTTCACTTATCAATTCATCAATCCATCCATCATTTCACTCATCCATCCACCCATTCACTCGCCCGTCATCCACCCTTTCACTCATCCATCCATCATTTCACTCATCTATCCAGCCATCCATCCATCCACTCATCCCTTAACTTGCTTACTCACTCACCTTTTCACATTAATTATGAGACTCATCAAGGACTCCACCCTCGCTGTAGTTCCTAAAGTAAGGGGTGGGGTGGAGCAGGGTTCACTATGCCCCTGCACATAGGCAATCTGAAAAAGTGGAAGGCATGAGTCATGCATGATGCGCAGGGCCTTGACGTGGGGCGACTGTGACATGGTGTTGTTTCCTGAGCTTTAAGTGGGATGAGAAAACTATGGGGTCTCTTCAAAAGGGTGTTTGATGTAACAAAATGCGTGCCTCAAAACACATAAGCTAAAATTCTGTGCTTAATATAATGTGCCGCCTGACTGGTATTTTTGTTGCTTCTGTCATTGCATCCAGATATATAATTCAAGTAACGTTACACTTAGAACAAGTAACGTTACACCTACAACAAGCCAGAACTATTGGCTTTGTCAATGGTTGTTAGTTGAATAAAATAAAAAAGCATAATCCTTTCCTTTCAACTTCTTTCACCGTCTTCCTTTGGCTAACTGGATTCTCACCTAGCAGCAGCATGGGCGTTTTTGCACTTTCATGTGACAGAATGCCCTGCCCTGGACTGTGGCTGGATGAGGCCACCACATGCTGTTCCAGCCCAGACTGACCCATTGTCATTCTGTATGGGGCAATCAGCCCCACGCAGAATGATAATGGCCGGGGTGGGGCTGCTCTTGTGCTCAGAGGAGTGCGAGGGGCCCCATCAGGGAGCTGAGACCTCTCGCAGGGGGACAGCTCTGTTCCCTGCAATGCTTAAAAGCCCCGGCGTCAGGCCTCACTCCTGGATGCATTTGTACAGATGGGCTTGCGCAGGGGGAGGCAAGTAGAGGAGCTCCAGGGGGGGCAAGCGCCCCTCCTTGCCCCCCCTGCGGACGCCCATGACCACAGTGGCCCTCACATTCCCCCGACCCAAAAATAGTTAGTGGGGGTGACTACTAATGTAGCTTAAAACTGTCACGGAGCAGCTCAGAAGGTGATCAAAACTGTCAGCGCGCGTGCCACTAAAGCAAATTTTTATTAGCATGAAAGGTAACACCGCCTCGTCATGTTAGGAAGCAGTAATAACACCGCGCAGCGCTTTACAGTGAAAGTGTAAAACAACTTTACACACACATCACCAGTGTGGTCCATCGGAATATACTGAGGCGCCGGTGACCAGACATGTGTGTAAAACAGCATACACGAACATGAAGGTTATGTGGGGGCCGTCCCAACTGGGGATTATACATGCACACATTCATATACAATAATATCATAAAAATATGCAAAGTGATCACCATTGATGGCATCTGCTAAAACGCCCTCTTTCACTCTGCAGCTAATCCTGCATGTATAAATAAGGCTTGTTAACAATTTTAGGCCTAGGAGATTACCTTACTGAGGCAAGCCCGACAGCAATTGGTGGGCTGTGGCCACGGCCTCATGGACTTCCTCGGCAACACCCAGCCGCAGTCTGGCTCAGCTGTATGTGCTGCCTCTGGGCTGCTAAGGAACCGCTCGGGTCGGGTCCGGTCGTGGGACCACTTTACTGTAGTGCAAGCGCAGCATTCTTATCACCGAATTGAACAGAACGCAACTTCCGCCCGCTGAGCTCTCGCACTGCAGGCAGACGGTCAAACCCGCCTATAAAAGTGTGTCTCGCAAACTGACACTATCCCATTGGGCACTGACTCCTGACGTAACTCCATGCTGTCGGGTGTCATGATTAATGTGTAACATTGTAGCAGTGCAGCAGCTAGAGCTGCAAGCAGCTGAGCCAGCCCCCTTATCCTAACAGGAGCAGTGCTCACTACATGCTGCCACAGCTTTCACAGGCAGTATGGTGCATTATAGCTCTGGGGAGCTATTATTTGTATCTAAAATTTATTTAGCTAGATGCTTATCTTTATCACTCACTAGACGTATTTATCATATATCCTTTAATGTATAATATCAATGTAACTACCTCAAAACACCTACCTTGAAATTGTACCTACCTCAAAACAATGTGAGAAATCTTCCTGAAAAAATACTTGTCGTTAACCATCATATAATGTGAAGCGCTCTGATACCTAAGGGTCTTGTTCGCGCTATAGAAAACTCTTAAAATAAAAAAAAAATATAGCAGCCTCCAACTTGACTGCTGCACAGGCGCCATAATGCGTGACTTTGCATTTTAGTGCGGTGATGCTGAACATCGCACTGAAATGCGTTAGTCTAATGCCTATCGCGTGATACTTGGCAGGGCTGGGCAGCACGCAAGGTTGCGGTGCTCGCTGCTCCGGCAGTACTTGGCAGGACTGCTAGCTGTGAGCTAAGGCGCCGGCAGGCTCACAGTGGTACAATGTATCTTCATTGTGATTCCTTCCGCACAGCTCTGTGTTAGACTGCCTGATGTCACAGCCGGGTAGGGCCCAATAGCTACGAGACACTTGAGGCCCAGTCATGTTGTTTGATAAGTGTGGTTGTGATGGAGCAAGGTTTCATAAGTACAGACACTAGCAAGGTTTCATAAGTACAGACACTTGCTTGTATTCAATTCTATAGAAATAACATGTAACTTATTAACCAACATGTATTGTAAATACTAAAACTTGCATTTCATAACATTTTAGAATCTAGGGGAAGCTTGACAATGGGCTTTTACAAACAGTAACCTGAGTGACTTAATATGGCCGCCTAAAAACGCGGGAACCTTTCTGCGCATACGTCTGCCATATCTATGTAGTGTGACGTATCTTTCGCTTGGTGAGAACTTCTTGCGGCTGCGCACTAGTGCCAAAGATGGCCGCTTCATGTTTTACATACTAATGCACATGCTTCTGCTCGAACTAAAACTTGTGTGTTCTGCTTAACTATTAATGCTATAGTTAAAATAAAGTAATGGGGTTAGAGTACAGATAAGTGGTATACAGTGCATTAATTTAGTTTTTGTATTCTAATGTGTCTCTCTTTGACTTTGTTATTAGCTCGTATTTGGTCCTGAAGGTTGGCGCAAAATCTTGAATTCCGTGCGCGTGAACATTTAAACACCGAAAACCTTGAAGCTGTCATTGACAAGCAGCCAAGTACCGTCTTACCCACGATGTGTATGGGAACCTGACCGTGTGACCCCAGGAGAAGAAGAAATTGAATAATTTCGAATACAATGTATCTGAAATTGAAGCTATTATTGCTGGGTGGAATAAAATTCATGGGAAAGTAAATTATGGGCAGAAACATTGATCAACTATATTGAATTGAAATGATCTCATCTTAGTATGGTGTGATGACCTCTCCTCGTCTTTCTGATCAATCAAATGAAAGGAACACATAGAATTTGCAACATTAAGGGGGTGGTACACACACTGAAATGGTATAACTAAGGTAGGCTTAGTTAGCTAGATTGTCTGACTTGTCACAGACCTGTCACTGACCCAACGTATGCTGAAGGAGGATCGAGAGCAGAGTGCTGGTCGAGCACTCTGACAGAAGAATCGAGAGTTTGCTGAGGAAAAGTCGGGGTCCGGGAAGTAGCCATAGAGAGGGGTGTGACGCTGGCATTGCACTTAGCAAAGGATACCTGTCCTGTTCTTCACCTGTCCTGTCCCGTTGGCACCTGATTAGTCAGGAGCCCACATCTTTGTCTCAGCCCGTGGCCAGGGTTGGTCTTCACACCATTCTAGGTAAATATAATCCATGCGGTATGTCCTTGTTCCATTTCCCTTTCTCACCCTTCCCAGGTACCAATGTTTAAAGGCATCTTTCTCAAATCCTGCAAGATTTATGTTTTATTAGTTATTTTCTTACTTGCAAAGTTTCTGATCACTCTATTGTGGCCTCTGACTCATAGAATATTGCATAGATAAAGTATTTAAAAAATCTCCTAAGTCTGTGGTTATTTCCATGAAGGTAAATGTCAAATTGCTGCCTATTATTCTTACTCCCTTCATCCTTAGGACTTAGAGCACAGGTGACAAGGATTTGTTAAGTCATGGTGTACAGGTATAAGTCCTAAAAGTGAATAAAATTCTGATAGGCAGGAAGTTGAAGCAGGATTACCGGTTCAAAGTGTGAATGTTTATGGACCCAGGTGAGTAAGATTAACTGGACTGGTAATCCCGCGCCATCAGTAGTTCTTTGGTAGCAGCAAGATGGTTAGGGTTTAGTTAAGATTGGTAGTGAGTTGTTTTATTGATTCGTATTGATTTTATTGATGTTATGTATTAACCAAAACCTGTTTGTATTGTTTCATGTTTGTTTGGAAATCCCCGGGAATATTGAATAGTGGGTGGTAAATGGAAGCCACACGGCAGTGAGGTTACTGGCCTGATGAAGTAAGTGCAGATAGTTAGGTAGTACTTGAAGCACTAGTTAGGAATCATTTTCTTGTATAAAAATGAGAGTGATTGATAGCAAAGGAGTTCACTGGTGAAACTTTGGTCTTATATCACCTAGAAAGGGTAAGTCTGAAGGAGTAACAGGTTCTTTTTGCTTGAGTGAAGAGTAAGTGGAAGAGGTTTTTACTCGTAGTGCGTGAAGGGTAAACGGAAGGGTTTTACTCGCTGTGAGAGAAATTGTCTTTTCTTTGAATTTAGTCCATCATTCACAGAAGCAAATGTTTTATGTTGTTTATTAATGAAACGTGCATTTAGACTGAAAAGTAAATTGAATTGTCGTATTACCTTACAAAGGATGTGTCAGTCGCGGGTGCTGCACTGATGTCAGTTGAGCCACGCTGGGATTGGTTGAAACAGTGGGTGTGTAGTCGTGAGAAAATTGTAAAGGAGGGGTGAGTGCAGAGAGCAAAAACTCACATCACAGAAAAGCCACTCAAGCATTGGTTAGCTGGTTTTATAAAATAAATATTGGTTGGTGATTAAAAATAAGAGATGCGCTGGTATTGGAGAAGCATTTCTGCAAAGTAAACACTTAATTAAATAGCAATAATTGAACATTTTCATAGTTAATAGACAGCAGGGATTATATGTGGCATTTAGATCCAGCATTTATAGGAAATCGCCCAGAAAGAAAATACTTAGGTTTTGCCCAAGAACAGAGTAATAGAGGAAGCCCATATATCATGTACGGAGAAAAGAGAAACATTTCTTTTATGCAGAAAATAAAGAATTATTTCAGAAAAGATAAACCTGTAAAAACAAGAGAAGGAATTATTATTCCCCCACCAAAAACACCTGCATCATACATGGTGATAGAAAGAGGCTACCACACTTGTGTATGGCTAGTAAATTGGATACAGTACACAAAAGATGCTGGTATATTGGCATTTCCAGAGTATGGTACATTTAATGGTAGAATATTGCACAAATTATGAACTCGCATGAATGAATTAGACCCCAGACCAAGATTAATGCAGTATGAAGCTTTAGAAGAGTGGGAGACTGAGGCTTTTGAACGAGATAGGCCTCGAGGTGACAGAAAGTTTAGTACATTTTACCCTAGATTTACCATAGAGACAAGAGATAAGCACATGAAACAATGGAGACAGTCTATGTTAGTAGAAGGAATATATCCTGTATTTACCACTGAAGAACCGACCGGAAGTAAAAGTACAGAGAAAACAAAACATTTAATGACTAGTAATGGTGATTCAGAATATTATTATTAATGAAAAATCCACCGCCTTATCAGGAAGAAACAAATAGCATTACCCCTAGTGCTCCATTCTTAAAACCACCCTTGGTTCCACAGATTGTACATGAGACCACATTGGAAAAGGTATTACAAGAAAGGGAAAGAGAAGCAGTAAACAAACAGTGTAATGAATTGATTCAGAAAATAACCCAAGTCCTGAAGCCCTAACGATACCAGTAACCATTGGTGCCGTTGTTCCTTTATATGGAGAAAAGCAACTCAGTCCTAAAACTCCCGTTCTGGCTACACCCATAGCAGACCCTAGGAAAGAAAATATAATAATTGATGACCAGGCAAATGAATGCGAGTCAGTAATTTCCTTGATGGATTTACCTATAAGAGAAGTGGAGGAGTGGAGAAGTGTGGCTCAATGGTTAGAGCGGCAGACCCTGATGCAGCGGTCTAGCCCGGGACCAGGGTTCAATTCCCCGCCTCGGTGGGTCTTGGGCTCAAAATTCCACGGACCTGATAATTCTTGCCTCGGTGCCTATTCCAATCATGGAGTCCCACTCTGCAACTCTGGGCAATAGCTTGCTTAATCTCGACAACGGCCCCCACAACGCTAAGGATGCCTGGCCTCAACCTTGGGGGTGCCCAGGAGTGGACACCTCACAGGGAAAGCCAGGATGGGTTCCACAGCGGTATTCGTACAAGCGCCTTGAGACCCTTGCGGGTGAGTAGTGCGCTATACAAGTATCAATTTACAATTTACAATTATAAGAGAAACATTAGGTGACTTGATCAGGAAAATTACTTCTGAATTTTCAAAGGCAGTGCAGATTGAAACCTCCACAGGAATGAGAAGTGCTATCGTAATAACCCCTGAAGAAATAGAAAGTTGGACACGAGATATAGAAAAAACAAAATCACAGTCAAAGGTATTAGACATTTTTAAATTAAGGGTAGAATTGGAGGAAATGGTACCTGGAAATGTAGGATTAGAAAGATTGAATTATTTTAATGAAGAAGAGTTATTGTTCATATGTGGAAGCATTACCCGAAATACAAAAATATTCCATGGGAAATTAATGAATTTAACCTCAGAAATGGGAATTGTCATAAGTAAGTCAAAGGTATTACAGAAACCTTACAGACCTGAATTTTCTGACAAAGATTTGGAAAACATGAAATTGTAGAGAAAAGAATTATTGTCATTATTACATGAATGGGGAAACTTAGACCAATGGAAAGCTAGATGGACAAAGAAAAAGAAAGAAGCGCAGGCAAATCGAACGGCATCTGAGTATCTAATGAAAGAAACAGAAAATGTCGAAAGGTTGTGTCCGATGAGAGAAGTGCCAGGAGGAGGTTATGTACATGTCCCATGGTCTTGGCAGGATATTTTATCCTTTACTAATGACTTTCCAAAAGTCAGAGAAAAACCCGTAGAATGGTACAGGCAAGTCGAAAGGTTTGTGAAAGTTTCAAGAGTACTGCTCAAAGATTTAGATGGTTTGTTCGATATAGTTGTCTCTGTAGATTTATGGACAGAATGTAAAATTACAGTAGATTTGCCAAATGATGAATACCCTAGAGATCCAAAGACAGGAGCCCCGTCAGATGAAGTAATGAAAAAATATAGTCAGGTACTAACTTATTTGAAAGGAAAAGTACCTCCAAAAGAGACAGATTGGAATAATATAGACAAAACAACCCAAAATAAGGATGAATCAGTACATGCCTATTATGAGCGTCTTCTACAGATGATCAAGCAGTATAGTGGGTTGGAAAATATTGATAATAAAGAAATGACACATTTTATATATCGTTTTGTGTCTGGATTAAAGCCAGAAATATCTCAGATGATTAAAGAGCATGAATTATGTTGACAGCCAAAGCCTATTGATGAGATTCTCAAGTACGCAAAATACTGTGGGGATGAAATTGATAATAGGCCAAAGAAATTAGAAGAAAAAGTAATGTGGGCTCACGTGAAATTGGCAGAGCAGTAGGAACTCCAGCTAAGTCAGCAAACAAATATTCAAGGAAAAAGGGAAGGTCAAGGTGAAGGTAATGGGGGCAAGCCTAGAAGCCGAATGAGCAAAGAAGAGAAAAAGAAAAAGTTTCCCTGTCACGGGTGCGGAAAATTGGGGCTTTGGAAAAACAAGTGTAAATTAATACAGAATAATAATGTCCAAAATCAAAATTTAAATCTGCAGATGCAGAATGAAGTGTCAATCAGGCAACCGCAACAGGTAATACAAAATCAGTTACCACCTGCCCCTATGCCAGATTTTGTGAGTCAAGCCAAATACAGTGTGGACACCGGATTTAGGAAGGGAAGTGGTAAGAGAAATATGGTAACACCACAGTTTCTTTTGCAGGACATATTTTTTGAGGATGCATATTGACAGTGCCTGAGAGGGGAAGAGGAATGCATACTTGGCGCATCCTTACCGGAAGATCAGTCAGGTCCTTAATTGAGGCAAAAGTTGAGTGAAATGAAGTTACCTTTTTGTTGGACACTGATGCTACCCGCTCTACTGTGAGAACAGCAGATATCCCAAACCTACCCCTCTCGGGTGAAGCTATTCAAGTAGTGGGCGTTTCTAATAAGCAGATTAGGACCCCTATTACAGAGCCGATGGAAGTACAAATTGGACATTTTAAAGAAATGCACAAGTTCGTAGTCTGTGACTCGAGCCCTGTGAATTTGTTAGGCAGGGATTTATTGTGCAAAATGAATTGCACAAACTTTGCGCGCAAAATTGTGTTGAAATTCAGACTCCTGATAAAGAGGGAATATACAAAATAAAAGCAGGTGTTGCAACAGAAATTTAACGTTTGATTGAGCAAGTCATATTAAAAGAAATAATGAACAGTCCTTGTAATTCACCTATAATTGGCATAAAGAAACCAAGCAGAAAATATAGGTAATTCAGGACCTGCTTAAAATAAATAAAATTGTCGTCCCATGTTGCCTAGTAGTACCAAATCCAGCAGTAATTCTGTATCAGATACCATGGAGTGCAGGATGGTTCACTGTAATTGATTTATGGCATGACTTCTTTTCCATTTCATTACATCCAGACAGCAAATTTTTATTTTCATTTAAATTTGACAAGCATGTTACGTTTGGAATTGTGTTCCTCAGGGGTACAATGAACGTCCATCCATCTTTAATCAGATTTTGAAAAAGAGTCTTGAATCTCTGGTGCTGCCCGGACAGTCTGTCTTGGTGCAGTACATCGATGACTTATTAGTAGCTTTGAAAACCAGAAATGACTGTATTGTTGATTCAATTGCATTTTTGAATCATTTGGCTAAAGGTGGACCTAAAGTGTCCCCTGATAAATTGCAGTACTGTACAACCTCGGTCAAGTATCTGGGACACCAAATAGAAAGAGGGGTCAGAAGAGTGACTTCAGAAAGAATCAGAATAATTAGAAACATGAAACTACCTCAGACATAGAAAGAAATCAGGATGTTTCTCGGAGTTGTTGGTTACTGCAGGCATTGGATTGTGGGATTTTCAGTACTAGCAAAACCATTGATTCAACTGACAAAGAAACGGATAAAGGATCCAGTCGAATGGGATGATGAAAGCATGACTGCTTTCTTAAAATTACGCAACTGTCTATGCGAAGCCCCAGCGCTAGGCATGCCTGATTACTCAAAAGAATTTGCCCTGTTTTGTGACACTGGAGACAATTGTGTTCTTTCAGTCCTAACCCAGACCCCTGGCCTAATGCGACGTCCTGTGGCATATTTTTCTGCCACGTTGGACCCAGTGGCATCTGCACTGCCAAGGTGCCTAAAATCTGTAGCTGCAACTTGCATAAGTCTTGTTTTTTTATTTTTCATTTTTTTAATAAAGTTTTATTAGGCATCAGCAGAAAAAGAAAACAGAGAGAACAAAAAGATAAACACCTATATACATCGAGTCAAAGGCAGAAATACTAATATGATTCACTTCCATAATTTCACACTTTACAATCCAATTAGTAACTGGTAACCATAATTTATAGCCAAATGTCTTCCTTCTTATAGCTTTCAGTTTATACAATGCAGTTTCGAGATGATACAGAGAGAGAAGCTTATTTCGCCACAAAATAATATTTGGTGGTTCTTCATCAAGCCAGCCGGACGTGACGCAGAAACGGAAAACAGACATACTTATAAACACAAATCCAGATACTAAATCTGAGATTGAGTTAGAGGCATTTTCTTCACACCCGAACAAAACCAAAGATGCGGTTAATTTAATTGAAATACCCAATTCGGCTGTGAGAAAATGCTCCACATCGACAATAAATTTTGCCAATCTTGGGCAATTAAAAAACATGTGAATAGCGTCAGCTCCATAAAGATTACAGCGACTACAACTCGTCCCACGTCCGACGCTCCATTTGGCTATCTTCCCCGGTGTATAATACAATCCGAATATAGACATATAATGCTGACTAATTAATGACCCATTCATTAAAACCTTTCTAGCGATTGCTAAACTTCTCTCTATATTTAGAAAGGGGATATTTAATTTCTGATGCCATTTGCTCGCCACCACCTCTAAATCATCCTCTCTTTTTTCCAAAATTAATTGATACAAAAATCCGATTCTTTGTCGGTGTTCTATTGCTTCTAGGATTTAAATTTTCTCCAAAAATATTAATGACTGTGAGAGCTTTTGTAGGCAGAAACTTCGAACCTGGAGGTATTTAAAAAAATCGGATCGATGTATGTGATAAGTGTTTATCAAGTGTTCAAATGAAACAAAGTCTTTTTCTATAAACAGATCCCCTAGCTTATTAACACCTAAATCATTCCACCGATGCATTACCCCGTCCTGAAATATCGCCGGCAAAAAAAGAACATTTCTGCAAGGGTGTATATTTCGTTTATATTGAGACAACATTTCTTCTTAACAGCTCGCCAGATGGAGTAGGCTGTATCAAATATCTTAAACTTAGTTTTTTTGTAGTAACTGGGCTCTATGATCCTGTTAAGACATTGTTTCGCCTCTGTCCCCAAGAGCATTTCATAAATAGAAGGGGTCAGGCATTCCTCCAAATGATCCTCTGGTAATAGAAGTACACCCATATATTGCATTATAGCCATCCAATGATAAATTTGAAAATTTGGCACAGCCCATCCCCCTCTTTCTCGGGGTAATTCACAACTTTTAAGTGCTCTCCTAGCTCAACGATACCCCCATAAAAAACTAGAGCTCATTCTCTCCAGCCGTGCAAAGTAGCCGGATGGAATTAACAGAGGTATAGCTCGGAAAATACATAAAAATTTTGGGAAGATAAGCATTTTTATCAAATTACTGCGACCTAGTAGGGATAGTCTCAAATTATTAACCCTTTCTAAAATCTTATTTGATGATGCTATTACTGGCTCTAAATTAATTGGAATAATTTCCTCAATATTAGCCGAGATTTTAATGCCAAGATATGTAGCCTCCTTATCTATCTTCATGTTTTCTGGATATCCCACCACGGAATGGATAAGCTGGGTTTTGTCAATATTCAGTTTATAGCCAGAAACCAGGAACTTGCATAAGTCTTGAACAAAGCGAATCCTGGCGCACCCTTTAACCGTGTATGTCCCACATGCAGTCGTGATTCTGTTAACCAGAACACGCACTCAGTACCTAACTCCTAGTCGGCTGACTAAATATGAAAGAGTTATTCTAGGTGCAGAAAATGTGACAATAGTCAGGTGTACTGTCCTAAATCCTGCAACCCTACTACCAAACACCCACTTTGAAGGAGTGAAAAATGAAGTTGAACATGATTGTATCGACCTCACTGAATACAGTACTAAACCACGCCCAGACATACAAGAAGAACTTTTAACAGATCCCGAACTTGAGCTATTTGTAGATGGCTCATGCATGCATCATGAGGAAGAAGGATTGAGTGCTGCTTATGCTGTATGTACATTTTGTGGTATAGTCGTAGCATCCTATTTACCCTGAGTCAAGACTGCACAAGTAGCCAAATTAATTGCTTTAATAAAAGCATGCAAAATTGGGAAAAATTGGAAAGTAACCATTTACAATGATAGTATTTTTACGGGGTTGTGCACAACTTTGGCCAACTGTGGATGCAAAGGGAGTTCATGACTTCATCGGGAACCCCTATTAAAAATGGACATTTTGTAAAGGAATTACTTGAAGCAATTCAATTACCAAAAGAAGTGGCTGTGGTCAATTGTGCTGCTCACCAATCTGGAAATGACAAAGAAGTGGCTGTGGTCAATTGTGCTGCTCACCAATCTTCAAAATGAAGCAGAACCCAAAGAAAAGGAAGAATGGGAGAAAATAGGTTGTCAGAGAAGAGCTGAAGATGGTGTGACAATTTACTTAGACGGAAGACCAGTGTTACCTGACTGTATGCTTGCACCCATGGCCAGGATATACCACTGGGAAACACACATAGGCAGAGATGCAATGATAAGACTATTTAGACAGGATTGGTACAGCCCAAGGTTCAGAAAGGTAGCAGAGTCTTTGCCAGAGATGCTTAATTTGTCAAAAAATGAACCCTGGTAGGAAAACTGTGGTTTGCCCTGGGAAAATTGGAAAAGCAAAAGGTCCACTCATAAGACTCCAACTTGATTTTATTTGGTTACCTGCTTGTCGAGGATTGAAATATGTCCTTTTCATTGTTTGTCTATTCTCCAAATGGGTAGAAGCATACCCGACCAGAAGGAATGACAGCTTAACTGTAGCCAAACTCCTTTTAACCCCTTCGATGCTTGTGACGGAACGGTTCCGTCACGAGCGCCGGTTGGGCTGTGCTTATGACGGAACCGTTCCGTCACGGCCACGCCCGTTTTTTAGAACCTTCAGCACAGCGCGAAAATTTGCGCCGCGCTGAAGGTGTTAGGAGAGCTCATTCCTAGGTTTGGTTCTCCAGTAACGATCGAATCAGACCGAGGGTCTCATTTTAATAATGAAATAATTTGATTAATTTGTGAAGCATTCAAAATTTAGCAAAAGCTGCACTGTGCATACCACCCAGAGGCTTCAGGAGTGGTAGAACAAATGAATGGCACAATCAAATCAAGATTGGGAAAGATGTGTGAATCTACCCGATTGGAATGGCCAGATGCTTTACCTCTTGTCCTGATGGGACTCAGAAGCATACCAGGCAAGAAAACAGGCTTGAGTCCCCATGAAATACTCATGGGAAGGGTAATGAGGTAGGAATGTGTGCCAGGACACAAGCTGTTGACTATATCTGATGATTTGGTATTGGAGTACTGCAAAGAGTTGGCTGATCAAGTGCGTTCTATCTCTCACCATGTTGGTCGAAGACGCTGTGGCTAGACAATCAACTGCAGGTGGCAGTTCCTGGGAGGGCTTTCATGCTAGGAGCTCACCTCCCGCCCTGCTGAGGTCCCGCTGTGGTGTGCTGTTTGTTTTCCGTGGCTGTGGTGGCGGCCGGGCTTTGCTCCGCCGCGTGACATCTCTCCAGCACTTCCGACTGGCCGGGCTTTGCTCCACCGGTCGGGAGACACAGAACTACAGATCCCAGCAGCCTCTGAGCAAAGGTCGCCTCCCCCATCATCACCTTTCAGCGCCAGGAGGCGCATAAAGCTGCACCTACTTCCTCGTCCCGCGAGGACGCGCGCGGGACGCGCCGGGCTAAGCCCGGGCAAAGGGCGGGCCCTCTGAGGCCCTCAGAGACCGCAGGAGACTGGACTGGGCCACCTCTCTTGGCATTGCCATTCTTTTGCACTATTAAGGTAACCCCATATTGAGCCTGTCTTAAAAGTCCAATAGCTTGTACTATTCCTGATGGAGGGCAAAAGTAAAAGCAGAGCGGTGGTAAGAAAAACGCCTATGCATACACGTTCCGCTTAAAGAAAACAAACTCTGGTGCCAACTCTTTTACCTACCCTAACCGCAATCGATAGAATGCTGCAACAAACAATTGGGGTTGTTGTTAACGCTATCAAAAACACAGAAAGGAGACTCTCTCTACCAGCTAGTATGTGTTTAATTACTCAATCACCAAAAGTTACCAACACACATGTTAGCGTTACAAACGAAACAACAATATCACATGACTCCCTCTTGTTAGAATCTTTT
This sequence comes from Lissotriton helveticus, assembly GCF_964261635.1. NCBI lineage: Eukaryota > Metazoa > Chordata > Amphibia > Caudata > Salamandridae > Lissotriton > Lissotriton helveticus. The sequence continues at coordinate 724,923,983 of NC_136059.1, read as the reverse complement.
GCAGGTTTACCAAGTTATGACCCAATCAATCCTGTTGTACCACAGCCTTTAGAACCCGCTGTGTTCTGCGTTAGGGAGAGCAGACTGTCAATAACACCAGACCTGTCAGCTAGTGTAACACCTCAGCCCTTAACGCAGATTGATGTGCCTATTGATATAGGGGACTTGGATGGTTGTGACACTAATGGTATTATTTCAATTGAACAAACTAGTGACATTAGTGTGTTAAGTAGTGAAATCGATTGTGGTTCTGCCCCGCCTAAAAGTAAATGTACCCAAAATAGGAAAAGGTTGATAATTAATAGGCAGGGTAAAACATATAGAATGAAAAAGAAGAGAATAGTACAAACCCCAGTAACATATGAGAGAGAGGGTGAGATACACCAGTGTAGCGGAAGTATACACCTAAAGGATGCACACTTAAAGGAAATATTAATTCCAACTAATGTCGATGTACTTGTAACATATCTGGATAAAATGATCAAATCCTACATTGCACCAGTGATGGAATCTCTAGAAATTTTAAATAAAAAAGTAGAGAACCTAGAAAAATTGGGTATAGCCAACTTGGATGTCCTAGAACATCTGGGCACACAAGCCAGACCCCTTTTAACTAATGTACTTTCTGGGAGACCGAGTAAAAACACATCAAGTACAGTAACTCGAAACCCAAGTATGACAACCATGGTGGCAAATTCGGTAACAACCATAAGTGGAACACATAGGCCAGCAACCACTGCCTCCTATACAACAGATGGGCAGAAAGTAGTTGGGGGTCAGAGGAATATCAGCGACCTTGCCCATAACAATAAGAATTTGCTAGTATCAAAGCGCCACACTAATGTCATCATTCCAGCCACAATCAATTTACCTCCCGATTGCAGACCATATGTAGCGATTCTCACTAATGTTCCCAAATTGCTACCCACCCAATTTGAAAACCTGGAAACCTTAAAAAACAAAACCCTGCATTGGTTGGTGAAAAACTGTGGTTTCCCAATACGAGGGGCTAGTGAGATTATTACTACACAGAGGGTAGGTTGGGTGGGACCAAATAAAAAGGAGATAAATGGGGACTGTATAGTTATAAATTTTAGGACTACTGAATGGGCGAGAGATTCGATTTTACATGCACCCATGCCATCGAATCATGAATACAACACTACTCTGTTCCCACTTGATTATTTTTACAGGAATCAGTCAGGAAGACAAATCACTATACACCCCTTCCAGCATCCAAGGGCTGCTCCTGTTAATCATCCTAAAGCTGTCCCCATTCCTCATCCTTCATTATCTAACATCTATGACAACTTTTTGATCCCAACTTCCAACAGATTTCAGTTGTTCAACTCACTAGAGGAGAACGACTGACTGGATGTTTTACCTATGGCCCCTCACTTCGATAGTGCTGTAGTGGGTGATACAGTAATTATGGAAAAAGAGTTGGGGGACCAAAGCTGTGTAAAAGTTGTAATTGAGCCACATTTAATTTTGTCAAGCAATGTGTCCGTATAGAAAATGATGTAACTGTAACAAGTGTTAATGCTATGTATGAGACTAATATGACAGCAAATCTAGAAACATCATTCTTGCCTAACCATTCTGAGGGTACAGGATGCATTCATGCTGATTCCCTTATAATTACCACCTGGAACGTAGCGGGAATTGCTACAAAGTTATGTACCCCGTTTTGGGACAATTTTATTACATGTGGCTATGACATAATATGTTTACAGGAAACGTGGCATATAGAACAAGTACAAGTTGAAGGTTATACCTCCTACAGTGTGGCAGCAGTAGCATCTAAGGCGGGTAGAGCAAAGGGCGGCCTATTGACCCTGGTATCCACAAAATTAACAGAATTTAATGTTGGGGGACATGCAGTAGTGTGTCAGCATGCGTCAGTCCTGCGTCTAACACATAGCCATGGCAGGGATTTAATTATTGTGAATTTTTACAATAATACTGTGGGCCCCAACAGGGATAAGATTGTGCCAGATGTCGAGTGTGCAATTGAAGTGGCAATTGCACATTAAAAGAAAACATTTTACAATACTCTGGACAGGAGATTTTAACATCCAAGCTTGTAGTCATGCCCGGAAGGGGATTTGTGGACATCATGAAGGACATGTGGGGGGTGACAGTGCCTTTGTTATTCATTTTCCGCACAGTAATTATGGTAGCGCACTGAATAATTTGATAGCCAAACTAAATCTGGAGCTGCTTGAATGCACTAAGAATAAAAACAACGAAAAATGCCCGACATTCAGAGGGAGAGATGCTCACTCGTACATTGACCATATTTTGATGTCTAATGGCTCCGTTTACTCCAACGTTTGGGTAATAGAGCAGCCTGTGAGTGACCACAATAGCATTTCAGTGGAGCTAATGGGTTGGGGCTTAAAAACAATTGTGCATGGTAGGTCTATCCAAGGGATTGCAGCTGTGAGGCCAAATGGCATGAGAATCAAATGGATTAAGATAGATCCTAATAAGCTAACAAAGGATATCATTTGTAAATGTATCAGAGAGGTCGATTATTGTTTAGCACCAAAAGTGACAGCGCCCACTGTGCTCTCTAACTTTCTGAAAATTACTTGTACTGTTGAGAACTCTTTGGCATTAAGAAATAGAAAGCCCAAAAGAAATAAAACTGTGTGGTTTGATAAACATTGTGCTCAGACCCTAAAAAAGTTAAAAAGAGTGCTTGATGATAAGCCAAGAGACAAAGAAAGAGTTAGAGAAGAACGAACTAATTATAAGTTGGCCCTAGCAACCAGGAAGAAGGAGTTGCAAAATGATGCCTGGAATAAACTTGATATGGCCGCTGTAACAAAAAATCATACATTATTTTGGGAAACTATTAACGGCCCCTTCTTAAAGAATGATAATACTCCTGAAGTCAGTTCTCATGTTACCTGCCTTGCATGGATCACCCATTTTTCAGAGATTTTTAACTCTGATTTTAATTTAGATGGGTCTATTTTTAATACAGACACAGTATCATGTTTTAAATGGCAGAAAATACAACTGTTTTTAACCTTGGATGTAGTTACAGAGGCAATTAAAAACAGTAAGGGGGGTAAAGCACCTGGGCCTGATGGGGTACCCATGGATTTTTATAAACACGAAACGACCCTATGGGCCCCAATTTTAACACGTTATTTTAATGCTGCGGTGGAAGATAGTTTACCACTGACATGGGGACAGTCAATTATTGTACCCCTCTACAAAAAAGGATCTAGGTCGGAGGCCCGAAATACCGTCCAATCTCACTTTTGGACTTGACAGTTAAAATCCTTAGTCGAGCCCTTTTAGTGAGAGTGGAAGCTTGGGCTGAGGAAAAAAACATCTTGTCCCCAGTCCAATATGAGTTCCGTAGGGGAATGGGTACAATGGAGCAGTGCGTGAACCTGGAACTCATAGTCGGCAAGTATACTAAAGCTAAACCCGGTAATCTTTACCTGTGCTTTGCCGACCTGAGTTCAGCATTCGATCTGGTGGAACACGCACTGCTCTGGCCTATTCTATTGGCATTGGGTGCCCCCATTGAAATTATCCATCTGCTTGCCCGCCTGTACAACAATTTGTCATGTAAAGTTAGGTTCGGTACAGACGGAGAGTGCACTCCTTTCTTCAGTGTTAGGAGAGGTATCCGACAAGGATGTGTACTTGCCCCCCTACTGTTTTCTCTTTTCATAAATCAGGTTGATGACATTTTAAGACAGACTAATGCAGATGCTCCTATCATCAATGGTAACCCGATCCCAGTCCTCTTATACGCGGACGACGCGGTACTCCTTTCTAGGACCCACAATGGACTACAACATTTAATTAATCAATTCCATGCTTTTATTGAAAGTAGGAAATTGAAAATTAATAAAGGGAAGACGGTTACAATGGTGTGCGGTAAGAAACCAAGAAAATGTAAGCCCTTTTTTCTGGAAGGGGAAAGGTTAGAATCTGTTAGTAGTTTTTGCTACTTGAGTATTACCTTTTCAGGAGACTGGAGATGGGTTAATGAACAAAAAAGCGTCCTTTTTAAAATGCTCAGGAACATTAGTTGTATCTTTAGATTTGCAGCCAAATTAGGTGGTCGTAGAATTCACGAAATGTTATCTATATTTAATGCAAGATGTATTTCTTCAGCCATATATGGGGCCGGGGTTTGGGGGTATGATGCACAGAGTGCCAAACTGGTTCAGGGCAAGGAGAATGAGTTCTTAAAACGATTAATCAGTGCCCCGGCTACGGCTTCAACAGAGTTAATACACAGGGAACTAGATATGAACGATGTTAATGATTTAATTGCCCTCCGTCCTTTGTCCTTATGCTCAATTTGGGCAAAAGAGGAGACAAAGTTTACACAGGATGTAATTACTGATTGCATTAAACTTGACCACCGATCGAATATTCCCTGGCTGAGCCATATACAACACTGGTACAAAATATTGTATGGCTTGAACATTTTTAAAGATCCTATAATAGGTTCCACATTATCGAAGCGGGAGTTGAAAGTCTCATTCCTTAAATATACAGCTGAGATTAGAATGGAAAGATATGCAAAACAAAGTACATTCAATCTCTATCATCAATATAACATTAATGAAGGCTTTCAATCCTATCTTGCTGTAGTTAGTATTAATTCCCATCGATTTGTATTCACCCGTCTCCGCCTAGGAATTGTGCATCACCTAGTGGCATTCCCTGTGGTCCAAAAACCTGGCACTTGTTTGTGTCCTTGTGATAATAAATCCAAACAGACCACGTGCCATTTTATGCTATCCTGTAACTTTTATACCTCTTTTAGAAAATTTTATTTGAAACCCATCTTTTTAAAATACAATACGCGTGGTACACAAACAGCGATGCAACTGATTTTTAATCTAGAGACCCCAGATGTATGTTTTTATGTGGCCACTTATATTTTAAAAATGTATCTCTGCAAGAAAATCAATTATTGTATAATTTGTCTTTAGCTGCTAAATGTACTGTGCACTTTGGGAATGATGTTATTGACACTTTGCACTTTATTTTGCTAATTTGCACCTACATGAATGCTGTATAAATTGCTGTTATTGTACAATGTGTACTGTTAAAATGGTATAGCACTTGCACTTTGCTTTACTTTAGTTAAACTCAGTGCTGCTAGATGCATATTGCACTTTAGGAAGGATTATATTTAATCTTTGCTCCAATAAAGCGTATTTGCACATATATCAATACGGTACTGACATTTTGCACTTTATCGGCATTTTTGCACATTTATGAAGTCTGTACAATTGCTGCTATTATAACCTATACATTCTTTGAATGGCATAGTGCCTACACCCTATAAATGCTGCTATTGTATATTACATACAGAAATATTTGTACATGTTTTTGTGATTTATCCCGATACATTGTGTATACATTTTTAGTGGAAGAATGTTCTACAATGGTGTAATTTTTTATTAATGTTTATTATGTGTGTTGCTATATGGTTGTATTTTTACATACCGAATAAAGCATCTTTGACTTTGAAACTCCAGCACATGACTTGAATTCAGGTGATCGGGTAGTGATAAAAGAGCACACCCAAGAGTCGTGCCTAGCACCAAGGTGGAGAGAACCACATCAAGTAATATTGGTTACCACCACAGCTGTGAAGTGCAAAGGAATTCCAAACTGGATTCATGCCAAAAGAGGAAGGAAATGGCTGCCAGGGAGCTTTTAATGGACTGTGAGTTCTATTCTATTGTTGGGTTGTTAAGTTCTTTTTGGAATACTTTTAAGGTGGCAATGAAGGTTTATTGCATAATGCTAGCCTCTTTGTCCTAAATAAAATCACAATTCTCTATGCAGTGCAACCTCTGAGAATAGACATTCTTCTTGCCATCCAAAAGAGCCTTCGTCGGAGTTGATGCAGTGATCTTTGGCGTCAGAGATCAGTGCACGGAATTTAGCACGAGGCTGTTTCTCAGGCCTCTAGCAGGTGCTGTGTTGATTTATCAGCTGCACAGAGCTGTGAATCGGGAATTTCTCCCACTCGGCGGTGCTGCGTCAGAAAATTCAGCTTCAAGAAGGCCGAAGCATCAATTTCCTTCAGAACTTTAGTTCTTGGCAGCTTCTTGTGGCAGAAACAACGTCTAGAGGCCCATAACTGGACTAGGCTCCTTCTGGTAAGTCAGAACCCCCAGCAATGGAGTTCCAGGAAGCTGTGGGTGACGTCTGTGTGGCCCTGAGACTTCAGAACAGGAGGCAAGCACACAGAAGTCCTTGAAGAATCATCTCAAGCAGGTTTCAAAGCAAAGTCCAGTATTTGTCCTCTCATTGGAAGGAAGCAGCAATTGAAGGCTAGCCCAACAAAAAAAAACACAACAAAGGGGCAGGACTCCTCCTCACAGCTCTACTTCCTTGGCATAGATTCATCCTGATTCCAGAAGTGACCTGAAGTTCTGGAGTTTTAAGTCTAATATTTATATCCCATTTTCTCTTTCTATTCTTTGTCTCAAGAGTCTCTGAGCTCAATAAAACCAGTTTTGTACTCCCTGGTCCAGCTGCACTCAAGGAGGTGGACACAGCATTCTGCAGAGCAGACACAGCCTATTTAGATGCTAGTGAAAACTCCTCCCTCAACTCTAAATGCAGAAAGGTCCATTCAACCTAGCTATGAGTCACACAGAAAAGGCAGGACACACCTCAACCCCCCTTATGACTGTGTAGAGTGAATGCACATTCCAAACTACTGTCACCGCAAAGCCAGATGGTAAATACACAAATAGGCAGAGGCACACAGAATGGCAAAGCAAGAAAATGCCCACTTTCTAAAAGTGGCTATTTCAAACACACAATTTAAAAACCACCTTCACTAGAAAGGTGTGTAATTAAGTCTGAATTCAGAGAGCCTAAACTTAATTTCTCTATCTTGTTCCAATGGAAAGTTACACGTGGGAGATGTTACAAGGCAGCTCCCATGTTAAACTATGAGACAGAAAGCCTTTCAAAAGTGAAAAATGAAATGAACAGTATTTCACTATCAGAGCATGCAAAGCATGCCAGCACTAGTCCTACCGTTCACATACACTGCACCCTGCACCCTGCCCATGGGAGGCGCCTTGGACTTACCTGAAGGGTGCCTTACATGTAAGTAAAGGGAAGGTTAGGGCCTGGCAAGTGGGAGAACTTGCCAGGTTGGCACGGCAGTTAAAAACTGTGCACGCAGACACTGCAGCTGCAGTTCTGAGACACATTTACAGAGCTGTGCATGTGGGTGGCACAACCAGTGCTGCAACCCCACTAGTAGCATTTGATTTACAGTACCTGGCACACTCAGTGCACTTTACTAGGGACTTACCAGTAAATCAAATATGCCAATCATGGATAACCAATCATTATCACAATTTACACAGGACGCACTTGCACTTTGGCACTGATCAGAGTTGGCAAAGCATCCGGAACACCTAAACCGGCAAATACGAAGTCCAGCACACAACCAAAAATACAAGAGGCAGCGGCAAAAAGTCAGTGGAAACCACGGCAAGGATGTCAGGTCGAACTTTGTGACATGTGCATCCATATGGCAATGACTTCTGACACACACGTCACACCAACATGTCAGTATATCAATCCCAGACTCATGTCGCCATCGAGAGAGTGATGGCTCACTGATGCACATGCCCATCCCAGCATAATACATAGATCCTTTTCATTGGCATGCTAAAAAGCAAAGGCTGAGATGACTGTAACATCCCAAACAATTGTGTCATTTCATCCACACATTTAACTGCAAGATGTCAACCATCAATGTCATTGGGTATATGTGACTGATCTACCCATATCCTAATTTAACACAATGTTGGCTATATGCCTGTTCACTCAATCTTATACTTATGTACACATTGACAAACAGAAATGAATGATGCATACAGATAGTGACCCGTCTATACCCTCAATTCAAGTATGCCACAGGGGTACTTCTGGCAGTACTACTTGTAAAGTTACAAATGGCTGCATGTAGGCATCCAATAAGCTGGCATATCTGATTTAATCCAACTCTTATTACTGAACTCTACCAAATACCAAGGGGATGTGGTAGACAATCACTGCACCCAGAGTAGATTTAATACCTTGACAGCAGTATGTGGCACACCATCACATGAGACACAGTAGTAAGGCAGCTAAACTGCACACACAAGGCTGACAAGTGACCTGTGCAGGACCACTTACACACATTACATCATGCTGCCATGTAGGATAAGTATAGACATTACACTGCCATGTGGACCTGCCATAGTGGTAAGACATTTTTTATTGTCCCCTGCTTAGTTCCTGGCAACATGACCTATAGTCAGTGGTAAACACCATGCACTAACTCCCATGCCTACACATGCAAGAATGGTCCTGTTGCATGGGACATGAGTTAGCTCCAAGCTTGCAGAGAGAAAGCTGCCTATAATAAAAAAAGTTAGTTGCTCATGCACAATGTACCACTGAAGCCAATACTAATACCCAACTTGCATTTTAATACATTATTTGATGCCAAAATGACAAAACTCCAACTAGCGGAACTTAAGTTATGAATTTGAAAAAAGTTTTAACTAAAACCTGGCAACTTACAGTTCAAAGCTCCAACTATGGACATCTAGTCACGCGAGACTGGATCAAAGACGCAAAAAAAATGCCTGACCTCTGTGGAATGCAGTTCAGATACAAGGAGTGGATTGGGCTTGGACAGCGCTTACCTTCAGATTTAAAAATAGCTCTGAGAAAAATGTTCGGAGTAGGTAAAGGTCAGCATGGAAAGGCTGAATGAGGTGTCCAAGAAGGAAGCGTCACCACCGGATGACCTTGGGTCAAAGTCGCAGTGAAGATTACTATGTTCTAACATAGTAGCTGAAATGGAAGATGAAAATCTCTAGTGGGATGAGGCAGAGGGCTGTAGCCAAAGACAGTTGCAATAGGTTGGTGTTGGACCCGGGCCTTTTGGTCTGGTTCACCCCTGAACTTTTTGCTTTTGATGGCGACCTGGCGTTCATGATTTCTGGCTTGGCGCACTTTTTCCCTGGGTCCCAGGGTAAAGTGTGTGCGTGGAGTAAGGTTGGCCTGCCCTCCCATAGGAATGCATGGAGAATATCTGTGTCCCTGGTAGTTCCTGATGCGTGAGGTGTGCAGGCTCGAGTTTGGTATGTGCGAACTCGTGAGATTGAATGCTGCGTGATGATGTATGCGGCATGTATGTGTCTAGGTTGGAAGTGCCACTTCTAGACATGGGTGTGTGTGTGCAGTGAGGGTGCTGGCGTGTGATTGGTTGGAGCTGGCTGGCAAGCCTGGCTCCAGGAAGTCTGGATGGGTCTGCCCAGTGGTGAGTGGAGAGATTAGCATGAGTGATGTGAGGGAGGGCTGCACCTGGTTCCTGAATAGGGCTGGGCTTTCCCCACTTAATGCTGGCTCCGCCCCCTCTGGTGCGTCTAATGACCCTAGCCTCCCTAGTGAATAGAAGGGGTGGTTGAGCACATCAAGGGTGCTCCAAAACCGGCTGTGACTGGTTTCTCCCCCACCCTGCACCTATAGACAAAGGATTTAGTAGTATAAGAAGGGGCTGTGTCCCCTAACAAAATGTGCTCTTCCAGCATCCTGCCAGAGGGGGCTGCTGCTGTTGCTGGGGCCAGGAGGACCGCCACTTGGACTGCCTCCCTGCCTGGAGGCCCAGTGAGTTGGCTCTGGGCCCAGCCTTGCCCCCCCTGCCTGCCTCCAGACCCTGCTGGAGCTTTACTTTTTGCCAGAGCGCCTGGAAGCGCTTTATTTCTCTCCCGAGTGCCTGGGAGCGCTTTATCTGGTTTTATCGCGCTGGGAGCGCTCTGTGTGCCGTTAGCATTTGAGAGCGCCTGATTCCCCTCTCGCGGCTGCCGACGCCGCGTTTTGCCGTGTAGTTGCCCCTGTGTTGTCCTCTGACGGGTGCCCACCCCGCCAGGGACCTTGCCGGCATTTCTATTTAATTATCGAGGGAGCCCACTCCTCATTGTGGCCCCCGAGATCACCGCCGCAGCCCGGAGACAGCTGGAGAGGCGCTGCGCCCGCCTCCCTATCCAGGGCCGCGCTGCCATTGGCGGCCCAGGAGAAAGCATTGCCGCCCTGTGATTGGTCCCCGGGCCGCGCTGTGTTTGGACTACAGCCGCGACCCGGAAGTGCCCAGCCTGAACCCAGACCGAGGTAGCAACGTCCTGACCGGGGCTCCCATGAGCGAGGGAGAGCCCCGGTCTGCCTGAGAGCCCCGCTCCGCCACGAGGGAAGAGACGCGCTGCTCCCCGCAACCTCGTCCCAGCCGGAGAAGCACAGCAGAGAAGAGCCGATGCCGCGAGGAGACGCCGCCTCCCGAAGTACCTGGTGAGTGCGGGCGTGTCCCGGGTCGCGTCTCGGTAAAGGGCATCTTGTGCTTTGAGTCCCCAGAGGGGGGACTCCACCGAGGGCCGCATTTCTTTAGGGCCCCAACGCTCCAACTTCAGGGGCGCATTTGTTATTGAGAGCCCGAGAGGCTCAGGGGCAAATCTTGTGTTAGAGCCCCCCGAGCGGGGCTCCTACGTTACTTTGGACATTTGTATTCACAAGCCTGCGAGGCTCGAGGCGCCATTCTGTGTTGCCGAGTCCCCAGAGGAAGGATTCCAACGACGCCCCATTGTTGTTCTAGAGCCAGAGAGGCTCACAGCCCATATTTGTTTTGCGAGCCCAGAGAGGCTCGAGTGCCAGTTCTTTGTCCATGAGCCCAGAGAGGCTCAGCAGTGCCACAGTTGTGTTTACGAGCCTGCGAGCCTCAGAGGGGCATTTCACTGTTCTTGAGCCCACGAGGCTCCAGCGTTGGCCCCATTGATGATTAAGCTGCCCAGCACTTTGTGGGCAGCTGCCACGTTTAGGCCCCTGACATTGGGACACAGGGTGTCCTAGCCCCAACAAGGCCAGAGGGCCTAGGGACTGCCACAGGTTGTGGCTCATGTGAGTTTTGCGCAATTGCTTATGCTTGCACCTCCGAATGTGTTTTGATGCATCATGTGTTTTTCCTTGCTTGCACCTCTGAATGTGTTTTGATGCATCGTGTGTTTTCCTTCCTTACACCTCTGAATGTGTTTTGATGCATCATGTGTTTCCTTCCTAACACCTCTGAATCTGTTTTTGATGCATCATGTGTTTTCTTTCCCTACACCGCTGAATGTTAATGCATCATGTGTAATGTTCCTATGCTTATACCCCTTAATGTTGGTGATACTTAGGTGGCTGTTTTTTCTCCTAGTACAGGTGTTGCTAGTGAGGTCTTGGCTCCCTGCGCAATATTTTCCTAAGGTGGTTAGGGTTGCGTAGGAGGTACTTACCCTTTACCAGTAATCACTGGTTGTGTGCTACATTTTCTATTTGGTTCTATAAGTGTTCTATGTGCTAATTACTATTCCTAAAAAGCGATGATTCCTGACAGTGGTCCAGGTGGCCCTGTCTTGTACATATGCCCTGTAAATTCTGCCCGTGCCTGTTGTCACATTGTAAAATGTGTGTTCTTATCTAAATGTGTTTTGGTATAATACAAAGGCTATTTTATATAACCTTGTGTGGAGTTTCCTTTGTGGTGGGCCTTGGGTGTTGTTGCTGGGTGCGCGCGCAAAAACTTAACCTACATAGCCTCCAAGTTTTGCCTGGCTGCTTGTACCCAGGCAGAAGATGGCAGAGCAGCAGGATAACACTCCAGCAGCGTAGCAGTTCTTCAGAGCAGCAGTCCACCAGAGTGACAGTACTTCCAGCAGCACATCAGTCCTTCTTCCTGAGCAGAGTATCCACAGGTCCAGAAGTGTACAGATGAATTGGTGCCTTTGGTCCTACTTTTATACACAGGTGCCTTGGTTCTGGAAGGCGGGAGAAGTTTCTTGAGGTAAGTGGAATTTCCTGGCTTTAAGCTGGCAGCAGTGGCAATGTGCAGTCATTTGGCCCTTTGTGTGAAGGCAGAGCACAGGCTACTCAGTTGCAAGTGGGGCTGTCACCCCATTCTGCCAGCAGATGGCCTATTAGGCACACCTAATGCCTCTATTGTGTGACTGTCTATGAGGAATTCACAAAGTCTAACTGTCAGTTACACACAGTCATGTGACCCAAGGCAGGCTACAGGTACAAAGGCTAGGGGCAGGAAAATGCCAGCTGTCTAAATGTGGTATTTTCAAAATTATAATGAAACAATCTGGGTTTATCATTAAAGATAGTTTATCATTGCAATTTCATAGACAACAAACATGAAAAATGCTCCCAATCTGAAATGACATCTTGAAAAATGTAATAAGGAACCCCTTTTATCACTACCAGGACATGTAAAACTTAAAAGTACACGTCCAACCTTTTAATTACACAGCACACTGCTATATGGGCTAACTAGGGCCTAACTTAGGGTTGAACGAATATGTATAAAAAGGTGAAGTTAATGCTTGGAAAGGGGTTTCAATGCCAAGTTGACATGGGCGTTGAAAACTGCATTCAGGCTGCAATGGCAGGCCTGGAACATCTTATAAAGGGCTACTTAAGTGGGTGGCACAATAAGTGCTACAGACCCACTAGTAGCATTTAATTTACAGACCCTGGGCAATTGGTATACCACTCTACAAGGGACTTGTAAGTAAATTAAATATGCTAATTGGGTATAAGCCAATGTAACAAGTTTGATGGGAGTGAGCACAACCGCTTTAGCACTGGCTAGCAGTGCTAAAGTGCACAGAGTCCTGAGGTCAATGAAAAAAATTTCAGCAAACAAATGGAGAGTTAAAGGCAAAACGTTTGGGAATGATTCTGCCGAGAGGGCCAGGTACAAAAGGAGGGCATTATTGTGGATTCTGCATATTATCAGTGCACCAGTGTATTTGCATAGAAGCATAATTCATTAAAAGGGTTTAGATATGCATCTGTGTGAACCCTGAAGACCTTTTTAGTTAGCACTCTGTTTTGTATCACAAACATGGCAGACGTTCACCCCCTAGCCTGTAGTCTTGAATGAACCCTTGCAGAATCAACATGACGTCCCTTCGCCTTCTCCCATATATCTATATCAGCTTCAATCAATCAATCAATCATGGTTTTGTGAAGCACACTACTCATCTGTGAGGGTCTCAAGGCATTGGAGGAGGGAGTGAGCAGCTCCATTGCGGTTCGTTAGGGTAATTCGAAGAGCTAGATCTTGAGGTCCTACCTGAACTGGTGCAGTGTCAGGCTCCATCAGAGGTGAAGGGGGTGTTCGTTCCAGCTTCCTTCAGTATAGCTAGTTGAACAAGGTCTGAACAGGGGATAAGGTAATAGGAATCTTCTTTCTTCTTGAAATCCATCCCTTTAAACGTCATGCCTGTAGGAATCTACTTTGCATAGCGATAAGCCACAATGGCATTATCCTGCGGTGCTAATCTGTCTCATACATTGACAGTAAGAACAAGAAATATAGACAACATCTCCAGCTTTAATATTTAACATTTTGCCTCAGGATTGCCTCCCCAAAAATCCACCTGATTGTGACATCATATAAAGGTAGAAAGGTTTTGCTGTCAGGATTACTCAGAGAAGATGATGCAACACAGTCGATAAATATGATTGTTACCAATCATGCATTTTACGTCTGGAGCTTTTACCCATGCTATATTTCTGAATAAAATGACTGGGGTTTCCAGAGTCTTTCTATGCAAGGATATTTAAATATCCCTGACTTCTCTTGCAAGATGGAGTACTGTGGTAAGTAATCATTTCATGATGTGCAGTTCAGTCATGCACAAACCAGTTTCTTGCAGATTATACCATGTGCACTGATGTCTCCACATGTGCACAATTCCAGTTATGCACAAACCAGTTTCTTTTGTTAATGAAACAGGCTAGGCAATGCACAATATTCTCTTTACGTGTTTGATAACTCTGTATAATGTGCTAATGTGGTCCTTAAACAGCTCAATGTCTAAGTGTTGCAGTTGTGTAAGTCCTTCCTACGAACTAACCTTGGTTCTTGTTAGTTTTTTTCTTACCATTTTGTCAAGCACGGTTTCAGGGATATTGAAATCTGCTGAGGAGCCAAACAGTTGCTAATGCTGGAGACAGGAGTCCTCAATGAAGTGAAGTAAAGTAAGGTTTTCCAGACTGGCACCTAATTAAATAGTAGGTAAAGAGGACTGCCAAAATCTTACAAAAAGAGGGATTTTGCAGTCTTTCATCCCAAAGGAGATCTGGCATCCTTTTGTTTTCCTGTGTATCCCATGAACCCTAATCACGTACCTGAGCGGTCCACAAAATCCTAGTTGTGTTCGTGAGAAAATGCCAATAGAGCATGGAGAAGGGGAGTGTTGGGAGACAAAGCAGTCAAGAGTGCCCCAAATTTGGAGGCTGCCAGGGTGGTTTTCACTATTGTTCAAGTACCCCAGTTTTTTGGGATCTATGGTAATTGTCGTCCGTCATCTCTGTGTACAGGAGTGATAGCTAGATATCTGACTCCTACTGGGAACATGATTTATTTATCTCCGCTTTTCTCTGTATGTGTTTCAGTAAATGTGTGCCGCCTTTCACCAATGAGCAAGCCACACTGGCAACATTTTCGCACTTAAGTCAATACACTGAAGTAAACAGAATTCCCATCCCTTTTGTTTCTAGGACGAAGCCACACTTGGGTTGCTTGTGCTCTGATTTACAGAGGACCTGGCTTGGCAGTTCAGGCTGGAGCACGGGTATGGTTGATTTGCATATGGTAAGGTCTAATCTGAGGTGCAATTGTGGGCCAAAAAAAACAATGGACTTAGATGCGGCCTGAGGTAATCATTGGCTGAGATTAATGCAACCACCCCGTCTATCACTTTTTTTTCTTTACTTCCTTAAGACTAGAGTAAGGCACACATATTTTTTTAATGCTTTTTGAATACGTTCTGGAAAATCAGGAGAAATGTACACCTCTGACACGAGGCACACACAGTTGTTCAAATTTAAAAAAACTTTCAAAATTGGCCCCTCGCTATTTTGTAGCATTTATATCATGTGCCATGGCTTGGAATGATGCTTGGTAAAGGCCCTGCATATCTTCCTATCCTGAAGGAACTATTACTGGCTATCTATTGGAGCAGTCACTAGAACGGTCACATTACTAACACTTTGTAAGCCCTAATTCCAAGATGACTTTTAATGGTGAACTGGGCACAGACAGGTCTTTGTGCCTGAATTTCCATTAGAAGATGAGTCCGGATTTTGCACTGGCCCAACATTTTCAATGTAAAAAGTGTGCAAGGCAATAACTTGGAAAGTATTTAGGGTTTTGCAGAGAGCATCCTTCATCACAAATGTGGTAGACATGCCATCCGTCATATTACAAGTGCATTATAGCCATAAGCACTTATAATACTACTTGCAGATATCTGACACGTTTTGACAGAGGATTCCATCCACCAAGCATTAAATAAGGCCCTTAGAATGCCATTCTGGGTGGTCACGTCAGAAGAAGAGGAACCTTCCTCACAGTTGATAGAGTTTGGGTTGATACTGTGACCTACCTGGGAAGTGCTGGTGCTGCGCGTGAGATTTGGAGGGGTGCTCCAAGTGTATTGCTGTGAAGTTGTGGCTCTGCACACATATGAGCTGCGGATGGGAGGGTTAATATCGATCAGTCATTCTTCCATATATGTCATATTACGGGTGATTGAGGTGGAGTCAGCCTATTTATTTTATGCAGATTGGTACATTTTTAAGGATCAGTGCAGCCTGTTTGAGAAGTGTTGGAAGTCATACGAGATGTTCACAATGGTGCTGCACTCCATATGTGATGAACTTTTAGCTGCTCTTACACAAAAAGAGGAGGAGTTGGGCCAGATAGGAGCTTTGTGCTTCGTAAGAATGCTTCTAGTGAAAGCCATCCATGTACATAGACAGTTGAGGCCTGAAGCAGCAATACCATATTGCATTGGCCAGTTTTATCCGTACATACCAAAGAAATATTGCCTGGTACGACAACCCTAATAGAGCTACTTTCTTCTACCTGCCGTATCTGAGGTTCCGGATACATTAGTGAAAATTTCATTGTTTTCCCAGTTACAAATGTCTTGTTTCTACTTCTATTACACATTGAGATAAATAATTTTAGCGGACTATGGGACTGATGTGCGAACACCAAATTTACTGATTCCTAAATTGCAAATTAGGACATTCTAAGAATGATTTGTGTATCTTTATGCTAGGCAATTATTGAATCTTAACCATCAGATTTTTTAATATACCAAATCTTAAATTGTGATTCGGTATGAATCGCAATTTGTGAATCTCGCACCTCCACCACTGAATGATGACCACACCGAATTCTGGAAGCAGAGCCCATACTGAGTTTCCCTCCCAGCCTAGGAGTAACTGCTACCAAGATGTCCAGCCAGGAGCTACAGAAAAATATGGTGGGGGAGGGGGATGATAGTGAGCTGGAGATTTTAGTGGCGTAGTGGGGGTTGGTGTGACAGAGCATGAGAGACTGGTAAGGCTTCAATGTATGTAGCAGAAGCCACTAAAAAGTACATTTGGACCAGGATAAGCAACGTTGAAGTCACCGATAGGTCTGTCAAAGAGATAAGGAGTACATTGTACGACCTGCGTCCCCTCACCAAAGACATCAAATAGAAGGAAGGAGGCAGCAGCTACTGGGACTGAACAAAGACTCAGCAATCACCCCGGTGAAATAAATGATAAAGTCTACTTTGCAGCTAGAGGCCAGCTCAGGTTAGTTTTCTTTTACAATTTACTTTAATTGCGAGTTGAGAATCCTCAAGATGCCCAGAACTGTTTTATACAGGTTCTGACAGAGGTAATGGGATTGAATGGTTTCATTATTGAGGCAGCCCCTAGGGAAGAGGTTGATAACAAAGAATCCTGCCTCATCAGATACTTTGCTCACTTTTATGTATGTTTTTTGCGAGTTTACAGGCAAACCTTTGATGCGTGCTGCTATATTTTGACCGTTTATTGTACTCGTCGATCCAGTCCCCGAATGACATGAGTTGTTTTTAAAAGGTTTACATCATAAATCTGTATAATTATTATTCGTTCATGATGTATGATTTGTTTTACAATGAGCTGGGTTTTTAGAAAATGTTTTAACAAATGTGATTAGAAATCGCACATCCGTGTAAGATGAATGACTTGGTTTATATTACTTATG
This sequence comes from Lissotriton helveticus, assembly GCF_964261635.1. NCBI lineage: Eukaryota > Metazoa > Chordata > Amphibia > Caudata > Salamandridae > Lissotriton > Lissotriton helveticus. The sequence continues at coordinate 724,906,828 of NC_136059.1, read as the reverse complement.
TATGTTGAAGGATCTGAACTATTTTGTGCTCTGCTTTTAAGGATTTTTGGTGGACATAAACTAAACTACTACACATTTACTATAATTAATATATAGTTTGGAAATCATTTTTATATATCATTTTAAAAAATACATTGTGAGTAATGTAATGCTATTATTTACATAAAATATTTTTGTACAACAATTACATCTTTTATGTGTGGGCTCATGGGCTTACAAGAAAATATTGTTAGTGATTGAAGTACGTGTAAAATAATCCTAAAACATTTAAACACTGTGTTAGTAACAATGTTAGCCTTTAAAAATGTTGCTCAGATATAAATATACCTAAAATAAATAAAAAAAAAGAAAAGAGGCGTTTGTCAAAACAGGAACAAGTTGGTATAATTTAATGCTGCAACCAGGACAGCCTGGACAGAATACTTCAGCTCAAAATCTTGCGATGTACAAAGTTTTGGCCATCAACTTATACAGTTCATGAGGTACAATGAAATGTTTCGTAAAGAGCATCCGATTCATAAATCAATCACATGTGCGCAGCTGATAAGTACTCAGGGAGAGCTAATGTGGGCCAGTGTGTATGTGTCCAGGTGTCCGGTGTGAGGAGATCGTGATCGCAACGTGTGGTGTGCATGTTGTGTCCTGATTGGTTGAGTGCACCGATCTACATGTGGTATCTAGCTTTATGGTATTTATAGGGAATGTGAGCCTTTGGCCAAACTGGTTTTATTGGGACCAATTACCTCAGACTTGCTTGAGGTGCTTCTATCTATCTGTGGAATTGTTAGATTTGGGGGTCTCTAGTTGGCATAGGTAGGTACCTATGACAAATAGGGATCCTTGCGTCTAGTCAGGGTAAGGGGGTACACTCCTAAAATAACCGCTGCTCACCCCCTTGGTAGCTTGGCACGAGCACACAGGCTTATCTCAGAGGCAGTGTGTAAAGCATTTGTGAACACATACAATAACCCAGTGACAACACTACAGAGTGACACCACACAAGTTGTATTAGAAAAAGAAGCATTTTTATAGACTTAACACAAGACCACAAACGACTAAAATCCACAATACTGTACTTAAAATAAAAAAAATCCAGTGTTTGTAAAGCGCAAAGCTACCTGTAGGCATCCCGGCGCTGGGGGCCATCGGGAAGATTAAACTAGCTATTGCCCAGAGTCACATGGTGCTCGGCTGACCTGCCGCTGGTGCCGGGGATCGAACCGTGATCCCCAGCGTCCGGCGTCAGTCGCCCTGGCCGCTGCGCCACACCTCAGGTAGAATTAGCTTAGTTCTCTTTAGATCTTAAAATGCAACACTTTGAGTCAATGTACTTTAAAATGCGTAACGCAACACAACGATTGTGTTGCAGGGAAGTTCCCTACTGCTGCGTAGAGGACGGTGATCCGTCGGTTTCCTACTGTGATTCCATGGCATGCAGGGAGCAACGCCGTGATGCAATAAAGTTTTGGTGCAAAGAAATAAAGATGTTGTCTTCTTCTTGATGCAGACCGCGACAGGCCCTGCGACACGCTTCTCGGTGATGTGGCGGCGTCTGCTGTGACGTCGATCCACTTCTCCGATGATGACAGGCGCGTTGACAATGATGAGAGCCGCGACAGGCCCTGCGACACTCTACCCGGTGATGCGGCGGCATCTGCTGAGATGTCGATCCTCTTCTCCTCCGATGCGCATGCTTCAATAACAATGCAAGCCACGACAAGCCCTGCGACACGCTTCCCGGTAATGTGGCAGCATCTGCTGCGAAGTCAATCCTCTTCTACGGCAATGCGAGGCACTCTCGTGCTGTGAAGCGGCAGCAGCAGTTCAGCGTCATGCTTCTGGCTCGTGAGTTGCGCTTCCAGCTCCTTGCGACACGCAGTTCCTCAGAAAGTCCAACACAACTGCAGGCACTTCCAAAGAACTGTTGGGGAGCTGGTGGGTGAAGTCTGTTGTCCCTGAGAATTCAACAGGAGGCTAGCTCTTTTCTCAAGCCCTTGGAGATCCTTACAAGTTGATGAAAGTACACACAAAGTTCCTCTCTCCTTTCTTTGGCAGTCAGGCAACCACTGCAGGCCATTCCCCAAGCAGCACTTCAGCTAAGGGATAGTCTCTCCTCAGTCTCTCTGGTTCCACTCCTCAGCAAAGGTTTCTTCTTGTTGCCCAAAAGTGATCTAAAGTTCTGGGTTTTGGATCCCATCTTTTATGCACAGTTTCTCGTTGTTCTCTGAAGGCAGAGAGGCCTTTGCCCAGTCCAAACCAATTCTGGTCAGTCCTGGAGCACTCTGTTTACATGACTCCTTCTTTTCTTTCACAGTGCAGGGCAGATACATCAGAAGCACTGATCCAGCGGCCTATAGAAAATATATCATAAACAACGCTACCCAACTTCATAACCTATAAACAAAATTATATACTAAATTATGGACCCATTTATAAACCTGACATATTTTGGGCCTACTGAATCAGGTGGTCAGATTAAATCTATATACACATTATCTACAATCTATATACAATTTTATACATCTGCGGAAAGAATATTGTCATTAGAATAAAACCTAACCATTTAAACGACCACCATTGGCGACATGATCTAGCTAATAGTAACCTACACTCCTGAATAATCAAGACCAGCTTGTTTGTCAAAAGTATGATTTTATTTACTAAATTATGGTATATAAGTTGATAGTTTTATAAATGAATTTTATTAGCATTGAAGCAAGCATGATTGTAAAGAAACGTGAGAAAAATACAATTTAAGCAAGTGAATCAAAATTAAAGTGAATATTTAAAGTTTAGCATTTCTAAAACCTAAGTCCCTAACTAAGCTAAATAGATAGAAATTAAAGTAAAGTTCTTTGAGGATTCTTACGTGCTCCACGCAATGTCCGACAGCACTTCACCCTCATCGGAAAGTCAGAAAGCAGCAGCCAGCCCATCCCTAGGGGCATGACTTTTTATACCTTTCTACGCTAACTAAACTACGCAAAGGAAAGTTTTCAGAAATCTTCGACGTCCCATTGGCTGAGAGTGACAAGTGACATGTCACCCACATTTCAAAAGTTCCATTAGGTCACTTTTCTTAAGGACCATTGTCTTTTCTGTATGCAACCAGGAGCTTCCTAGGTTTGCAACAAATGTCTCATTGCTTCCAATTGACTTCCGCGGATGCCAAGTTAAGGGCTGACAAAATGTTCTTTTTCGACCTTGGCCATGTCCGACAGAATGATGATAGCACGTCAGTTTTTGCTTTGTGAACGCAGCTTTTGACGAACATTTTATTTCAGAATGGGCGTCTCGTGACTTTTGCAGAAGTAAAATTCAACTTTTTGTAGCTCGAGCAGACTAGGCCCAAAAGCAGGCAACTTATGCTTTCTAGTATAAAACAAACACAAGAAAAGTATTAATGTAAGAAATAATGTAGATTCTGTATCCACCCCAAGATTTACTAATTAATTAACCCACCCGATTAATCAAATGTTACCTAGCCAATGCAAACAAATAAAGCAGCGTTTATATCTACCAGTCTTCAATAATCCATGAGACTTATATGCACCTAGAATAGTGGAAATGACATCACACAGACGAGGAAAAAGCAAAACAAGCACATGCTTCTTTTAAGTTTGCAACAAGGGGTGGTGATGGACAGAGTCTCTGAATTAAGCAGAGTACTCTCACCCAGTCAAGAGATCAGGGCTAGATCCAACACCGTTTTTTAGCTCATTGCACCATCCCAGTTTCAGAACCTGGCTGTATGCAAATTTGTCTGTCCCTGGCCCAGTGCATCATGGGAACAGGGCAGACCAGACTACAAAAGCCAATTCTTACACTGGGAAGGAAACAAGCTTCCGGGGACCGGTTTCTGCCATTTCAGGCGTCTTCGGCCCGGCTTGCTTGAATCCTGATGGTGCAATGAGCAAGGGACTCACATCTGAGTATACCCTTCCACGCTTAGGGTGGACAAAATTATTTACAACAAGGGGTGGTGATGGACAGAGTCTCTGAATTAAGCAGAGTACTCTCACCCAGTCAAGAGATCAGGGCTAGATCCAACACCGTTTTTTAGCTCATTGCACCATCCCAGTTTCAGAACCTGGCTGTATGCAAATTAGTCTGTCCCTGGCCCAGTGCATCATGGGAACAGGGCAGACCAGACTACAAAAGCCAATTCTTACACTGGGAAGGAAACAAGCTTCCGGGGACCGGTTTCTGCCATTTCAGGCGTCTTCGGCCCGGCTTGCTTGAATCCTGATGGTGCAATGAGCAAGGGACTCACATCTGAGTATACCCTTCCACGCTTAGGGTGGACAAAATTATTTACAACAAGGGGTGGTGATGGACAGAGTCTCTGAATTAAGCAGAGTACTCTCACCCAGTCAAGAGATCAGGGCTAGATCCAACACCGTTTTTTAGCTCATTGCACCATCCCAGTTTCAGAACCTGGCTGTATGCAAATTAGTCTGTCCCTGGCCCAGTGCATCATGGGAACAGGGCAGACCAGACTACAAAAGCCAATTCTTACACTGGGAAGGAAACAAGCTTCCGGGGACCGGTTTCTGCCATTTCAGGCGTCTTCGGCCCGGCTTGCTTGAATCCTGATGGTGCAATGAGCAAGGGACTCACATCTGAGTATACCCTTCCACGCTTAGGGTGGACAAAATTATTTACAACAAGGGGTGGTGATGGACAGAGTCTCTGAATTAAGCAGAGTACTCTCACCCAGTCAAGAGATCAGGGCTAGATCCAACACCGTTTTTTAGCTCATTGCACCATCCCAGTTTCAGAACCTGGCTGTATGCAAATTAGTCTGTCCCTGGCCCAGTGCATCATGGGAACAGGGCAGACCAGACTACAAAAGCCAATTCTTACACTGGGAAGGAAACAAGCTTCCGGGGACCGGTTTCTGCCATTTCAGGCGTCTTCGGCCCGGCTTGCTTGAATCCTGATGGTGCAATGAGCAAGGGACTCACATCTGAGTATACCCTTCCACGCTTAGGGTGGACAAAATTATTTACAACAAGGGGTGGTGATGGACAGAGTCTCTGAATTAAGCAGAGTACTCTCACCCAGTCAAGAGATCAGGGCTAGATCCAACACCGTTTTTTAGCTCATTGCACCATCCCAGTTTCAGAACCTGGCTGTATGCAAATTAGTCTGTCCCTGGCCCAGTGCATCATGGGAACAGGGCAGACCAGACTACAAAAGCCAATTCTTACACTGGGAAGGAAACAGGCTTCCGGGGACCGGTTTCTGCCATTTCAGGCGTCTTCGGCCCGGCTTGCTTGAATCCTGATGGTGCAATGAGCAAGGGACTCACATCTGAGTATACCCTTCCACGCTTAGGGTTGGCAAAATTATTTACAACAAGGGGTGGTGATGGACAGAGTCTCTGAATTAAGCAGAGTACTCTCACCCAGTCAAGAGATCAGGGCTAGATCCAACACCGTTTTTTAGCTCATTGCACCATCCCAGTTTCAGAACCTGGCTGTATGCAAATTAGTCTGTCCCTGGCCCAGTGCATCATGGGAACAGGGCAGACCAGACTACAAAAGCCAATTCTTACACTGGGAAGGAAACAAGCTTCCGGGGACCGGTTTCTGCCATTTCAGGCGTCTTCGGCCCGGCTTGCTTGAATCCTGATGGTGCAATGAGCAAGGGACTCACATCTGAGTATACCCTTCCACGCTTAGGGTGGACAAAATTATTTACAACAAGGGGTGGTGATGGACAGAGTCTCTGAATTAAGCAGAGTACTCTCACCCAGTCAAGAGATCAGGGCTAGATCCAACACCGTTTTTTAGCTCATTGCACCATCCCAGTTTCAGAACCTGGCTGTATGCAAATTAGTCTGTCCCTGGCCCAGTGCATCATGGGAACAGGGCAGACCAGACTACAAAAGCCAATTCTTACACTGGGAAGGAAACAAGCTTCCGGGGACCGGTTTCTGCCATTTCAGGCGTCTTCGGCCCGGCTTGCTTGAATCCTGATGGTGCAATGAGCAAGGGACTCACATCTGAGTATACCCTTCCACGCTTAGGGTGGACAAAATTATTTACAACAAGGGGTGGTGATGGACAGAGTCTCTGAATTAAGCAGAGTACTCTCACCCAGTCAAGAGATCAGGGCTAGATCCAACACCGTTTTTTAGCTCATTGCACCATCCCAGTTTCAGAACCTGGCTGTATGCAAATTAGTCTGTCCCTGGCCCAGTGCATCATGGGAACAGGGCAGACCAGACTACAAAAGCCAATTCTTACACTGGGAAGGAAACAAGCTTCCGGGGACCGGTTTCTGCCATTTCAGGCGTCTTCGGCCCGGCTTGCTTGAATCCTGATGGTGCAATGAGCAAGGGACTCACATCTGAGTATACCCTTCCACGCTTAGGGTGGACAAAATTATTTACAACAAGGGGTGGTGATGGACAGAGTCTCTGAATTAAGCAGAGTACTCTCACCCAGTCAAGAGATCAGGGCTAGATCCAACACCGTTTTTTAGCTCATTGCACCATCCCAGTTTCAGAACCTGGCTGTATGCAAATTAGTCTGTCCCTGGCCCAGTGCATCATGGGAACAGGGCAGACCAGACTACAAAAGCCAATTCTTACACTGGGAAGGAAACAAGCTTCCGGGGACCGGTTTCTGCCATTTCAGGCGTCTTCGGCCCGGCTTGCTTGAATCCTGATGGTGCAATGAGCAAGGGACTCACATCTGAGTATACCCTTCCACGCTTAGGGTGGACAAAATTATTTACAACAAGGGGTGGTGATGGACAGAGTCTCTGAATTAAGCAGAGTACTCTCACCCAGTCAAGAGATCAGGGCTAGATCCAACACCGTTTTTTAGCTCATTGCACCATCCCAGTTTCAGAACCTGGCTGTATGCAAATTAGTCTGTCCCTGGCCCAGTGCATCATGGGAACAGGGCAGACCAGACTACAAAAGCCAATTCTTACACTGGGAAGGAAACAAGCTTCCGGGGACCGGTTTCTGCCATTTCAGGCGTCTTCGGCCCGGCTTGCTTGAATCCTGATGGTGCAATGAGCAAGGGACTCACATCTGAGTATACCCTTCCACGCTTAGGGTGGACAAAATTATTTACAACAAGGGGTGGTGATGGACAGAGTCTCTGAATTAAGCAGAGTACTCTCACCCAGTCAAGAGATCAGGGCTAGATCCAACACCGTTTTTTAGCTCATTGCACCATCCCAGTTTCAGAACCTGGCTGTATGCAAATTAGTCTGTCCCTGGCCCAGTGCATCATGGGAACAGGGCAGACCAGACTACAAAAGCCAATTCTTACACTGGGAAGGAAACAAGCTTCCGGGGACCGGTTTCTGCCATTTCAGGCGTCTTCGGCCCGGCTTGCTTGAATCCTGATGGTGCAATGAGCAAGGGACTCACATCTGAGTATACCCTTCCACGCTTAGGGTGGACAAAATTATTTACAACAAGGGGTGGTGATGGACAGAGTCTCTGAATTAAGCAGAGTACTCTCACCCAGTCAAGAGATCAGGGCTAGATCCAACACCGTTTTTTAGCTCATTGCACCATCCCAGTTTCAGAACCTGGCTGTATGCAAATTAGTCTGTCCCTGGCCCAGTGCATCATGGGAACAGGGCAGACCAGACTACAAAAGCCAATTCTTACACTGGGAAGGAAACAAGCTTCCGGGGACCGGTTTCTGCCATTTCAGGCGTCTTCGGCCCGGCTTGCTTGAATCCTGATGGTGCAATGAGCAAGGGACTCACATCTGAGTATACCCTTCCACGCTTAGGGTGGACAAAATTATTTACAACAAGGGGTGGTGATGGACAGAGTCTCTGAATTAAGCAGAGTACTCTCACCCAGTCAAGAGATCAGGGCTAGATCCAACACCGTTTTTTAGCTCATTGCACCATCCCAGTTTCAGAACCTGGCTGTATGCAAATTAGTCTGTCCCTGGCCCAGTGCATCATGGGAACAGGGCAGACCAGACTACAAAAGCCAATTCTTACACTGGGAAGGAAACAAGCTTCCGGGGACCGGTTTCTGCCATTTCAGGCGTCTTCGGCCCGGCTTGCTTGAATCCTGATGGTGCAATGAGCAAGGGACTCACATCTGAGTATACCCTTCCACGCTTAGGGTGGACAAAATTATTTACAACAAGGGGTGGTGATGGACAGAGTCTCTGAATTAAGCAGAGTACTCTCACCCAGTCAAGAGATCAGGGCTAGATCCAACACCGTTTTTTAGCTCATTGCACCATCCCAGTTTCAGAACCTGGCTGTATGCAAATTAGTCTGTCCCTGGCCCAGTGCATCATGGGAACAGGGCAGACCAGACTACAAAAGCCAATTCTTACACTGGGAAGGAAACAAGCTTCCGGGGACCGGTTTCTGCCATTTCAGGCGTCTTCGGCCCGGCTTGCTTGAATCCTGATGGTGCAATGAGCAAGGGACTCACATCTGAGTATACCCTTCCACGCTTAGGGTGGACAAAATTATTTACAACAAGGGGTGGTGATGGACAGAGTCTCTGAATTAAGCAGAGTACTCTCACCCAGTCAAGAGATCAGGGCTAGATCCAACACCGTTTTTTAGCTCATTGCACCATCCCAGTTTCAGAACCTGGCTGTATGCAAATTAGTCTGTCCCTGGCCCAGTGCATCATGGGAACAGGGCAGACCAGACTACAAAAGCCAATTCTTACACTGGGAAGGAAACAAGCTTCCGGGCACCGGTTTCTGCCATTTCAGGCGTCTTCGGCCCGGCTTGCTTGAATCCTGATGGTGCAATGAGCAAGGGACTCACATCTGAGTATACCCTTCCACGCTTAGGGTGGACAAAATTATTTACAACAAGGGGTGGTGATGGACAGAGTCTCTGAATTAAGCAGAGTACTCTCACCCAGTCAAGAGATCAGGGCTAGATCCAACACCGTTTTTTAGCTCATTGCACCATCCCAGTTTCAGAACCTGGCTGTATGCAAATTAGTCTGTCCCTGGCCCAGTGCATCATGGGAACAGGGCAGACCAGACTACAAAAGCCAATTCTTACACTGGGAAGGAAACAAGCTTCCGGGGACCGGTTTCTGCCATTTCAGGCGTCTTCGGCCCGGCTTGCTTGAATCCTGATGGTGCAATGAGCAAGGGACTCACATCTGAGTATACCCTTCCACGCTTAGGGTGGACAAAATTATTTACAACAAGGGGTGGTGATGGACAGAGTCTCTGAATTAAGCAGAGTACTCTCACCCAGTCAAGAGATCAGGGCTAGATCCAACACCGTTTTTTAGCTCATTGCACCATCCCAGTTTCAGAACCTGGCTGTATGCAAATTAGTCTGTCCCTGGCCCAGTGCATCATGGGAACAGGGCAGACCAGACTACAAAAGCCAATTCTTACACTGGGAAGGAAACAAGCTTCCGGGGACCGGTTTCTGCCATTTCAGGCGTCTTCGGCCCGGCTTGCTTGAATCCTGATGGTGCAATGAGCAAGGGACTCACATCTGAGTATACCCTTCCACGCTTAGGGTGGACAAAATTATTTACAACAAGGGGTGGTGATGGACAGAGTCTCTGAATTAAGCAGAGTACTCTCACCCAGTCAAGAGATCAGGGCTAGATCCAACACCGTTTTTTAGCTCATTGCACCATCCCAGTTTCAGAACCTGGCTGTATGCAAATTAGTCTGTCCCTGGCCCAGTGCATCATGGGAACAGGGCAGACCAGACTACAAAAGCCAATTCTTACACTGGGAAGGAAACAAGCTTCCGGGGACCGGTTTCTGCCATTTCAGGCGTCTTCGGCCCGGCTTGCTTGAATCCTGATGGTGCAATGAGCAAGGGACTCACATCTGAGTATACCCTTCCACGCTTAGGGTGGACAAAATTATTTACAACTAGGGGTGGTGATGGACAGAGTCTCTGAATTAAGCAGAGTACTCTCACCCAGTCAAGAGATCAGGGCTAGATCCAACACCGTTTTTTAGCTCATTGCACCATCCCAGTTTCAGAACCTGGCTGTATGCAAATTAGTCTGTCCCTGGCCCAGTGCATCATGGGAACAGGGCAGACCAGACTACAAAAGCCAATTCTTACACTGGGAAGGAAACAAGCTTCCGGGGACCGGTTTCTGCCATTTCAGGCGTCTTCGGCCCGGCTTGCTTGAATCCTGATGGTGCAATGAGCAAGGGACTCACATCTGAGTATACCCTTCCACGCTTAGGGTGGACAAAATTATTTACAACAAGGGGTGGTGATGGACAGAGTCTCTGAATTAAGCAGAGTACTCTCACCCAGTCAAGAGATCAGGGCTAGATCCAACACCGTAGGTGTGGCAGGGTATACTCAGACATGAGTCCCTTTCTCACTGCTCCATCAGGATTCAAGCAAGCCGGGCCGAAGAGGCTGAAATGCCAGAAACCGGTCCCCGGTAGCTTGTCTCCTTTCTGGTGAAGAATTGGCTTGGTAGTTTGGTCTGCCCTGTTCCCATGATGCACTGGGCCAGGGACAGACTAATTTGCATATAGCCAGGTTCTGAGCTGGGATGGGGCAGTGAGATAAATAACGGTGATGGATCAAGCCCTGATCTTTGGACTGGGTAAGAGTGGTCTGCTTAATTCAGACACTCTGTTCATCACCACCCCCTTTTCTGTATCGTTTTTGGCCACTATAGGTGTGGCAGGGTATACTCAGACATGAGTCCCTTTCTCACTGCTCCATCAGGATTCAAGCAAGCCGGGCCGAAGAGGCTGAAATGCCAGAAACCGGTCCCCGGTAGCTTGTCTCCTTTCTGGTGAAGAATTGGCTTGGTAGTTTGGTCTGCCCTGTTCCCATGATGCACTGGGCCAGGGACAGACTAATTTGCATATAGCCAGGTTCTGAGCTGGGATGGGGCAGTGATATAAATAACGGTGATGGATCAAGCCCTGATCTTTGGACTGGGTAAGAGTGGTCTGCTTAATTCAGACACTCTGTTCATCACCACCCCCTTTTCTGTATCGTTTTTGGCCACTATAGGTGTGGCAGGGTATACTCAGACATGAGTCCCTTTCTCACTGCTCCATCAGGATTCAAGCAAGCCGGGCCGAAGAGGCTGAAATGCCAGAAACCGGTCCCCGGTAGCTTGTCTCCTTTCTGGTGAAGAATTGGCTTGGTAGTTTGGTCTGCCCTGTTCCCATGATGCACTGGGCCAGGGACAGACTAATTTGCATATAGCCAGGTTCTGAGCTGGGATGGGGCAGTGAGATAAATAACGGTGATGGATCAAGCCCTGATCTTTGGACTGGGTAAGAGTGGTCTGCTTAATTCAGACACTCTGTTCATCACCACCCCCTTTTCTGTATCGTTTTTGGCCACTATAGGTGTGGCAGGGTATACTCAGACATGAGTCCCTTTCTCACTGCTCCATCAGGATTCAAGCAAGCCGGGCCGAAGAGGCTGAAATGCCAGAAACCGGTCCCCGGTAGCTTGTCTCCTTTCTGGTGAAGAATTGGCTTGGTAGTTTGGTCTGCCCTGTTCCCATGATGCACTGGGCCAGGGACAGACTAATTTGCATATAGCCAGGTTCTGAGCTGGGATGGGGCAGTGAGATAAATAACGGTGATGGATCAAGCCCTGATCTTTGGACTGGGTAAGAGTGGTCTGCTTAATTCAGACACTCTGTTCATCACCACCCCCTTTTCTGTATCGTTTTTGGCCACTATAGGTGTGGCAGGGTATACTCAGACATGAGTCCCTTTCTCACTGCTCCATCAGGATTCAAGCAAGCCGGGCCGAAGAGGCTGAAATGCCAGAAACCGGTCCCCGGTAGCTTGTCTCCTTTCTGGTGAAGAATTGGCTTGGTAGTTTGGTCTGCCCTGTTCCCATGATGCACTGGGCCAGGGACAGACTAATTTGCATATAGCCAGGTTCTGAGCTGGGATGGGGCAGTGAGATAAATAACGGTGATGGATCAAGCCCTGATCTTTGGACTGGGTAAGAGTGGTCTGCTTAATTCAGACACTCTGTTCATCACCACCCCCTTTTCTGTATCGTTTTTGGCCACTATAGGTGTGGCAGGGTATACTCAGACATGAGTCCCTTTCTCACTGCTCCATCAGGATTCAAGCAAGCCGGGCCGAAGAGGCTGAAATGCCAGAAACCGGTCCCCGGTAGCTTGTCTCCTTTCTGGTGAAGAATTGGCTTGGTAGTTTGGTCTGCCCTGTTCCCATGATGCACTGGGCCAGGGACAGACTAATTTGCATATAGCCAGGTTCTGAGCTGGGATGGGGCAGTGAGATAAATAACGGTGATGGATCAAGCCCTGATCTTTGGACTGGGTAAGAGTGGTCTGCTTAATTCAGACACTCTGTTCATCACCACCCCCTTTTCTGTATCGTTTTTGGCCACTATAGGTGTGGCAGGGTATACTCAGACATGAGTCCCTTTCTCACTGCTCCATCAGGATTCAAGCAAGCCGGGCCGAAGAGGCTGAAATGCCAGAAACCGGTCCCCGGTAGCTTGTCTCCTTTCTGGTGAAGAATTGGCTTGGTAGTTTGGTCTGCCCTGTTCCCATGATGCACTGGGCCAGGGACAGACTAATTTGCATATAGCCAGGTTCTGAGCTGGGATGGGGCAGTGAGATAAATAACGGTGATGGATCAAGCCCTGATCTTTGGACTGGGTAAGAGTGGTCTGCTTAATTCAGACACTCTGTTCATCACCACCCCCTTTTCTGTATCGTTTTTGGCCACTATAGGTGTGGCAGGGTATACTCAGACATGAGTCCCTTTCTCACTGCTCCATCAGGATTCAAGCAAGCCGGGCCGAAGAGGCTGAAATGCCAGAAACCGGTCCCCGGTAGCTTGTCTCCTTTCTGGTGAAGAATTGGCTTGGTAGTTTGGTCTGCCCTGTTCCCATGATGCACTGGGCCAGGGACAGACTAATTTGCATATAGCCAGGTTCTGAGCTGGGATGGGGCAGTGAGATAAATAACGGTGATGGATCAAGCCCTGATCTTTGGACTGGGTAAGAGTGGTCTGCTTAATTCAGACACTCTGTTCATCACCACCCCCTTTTCTGTATCGTTTTTGGCCACTATAGGTGTGGCAGGGTATACTCAGACATGAGTCCCTTTCTCACTGCTCCATCAGGATTCAAGCAAGCCGGGCCGAAGAGGCTGAAATGCCAGAAACCGGTCCCCGGTAGCTTGTCTCCTTTCTGGTGAAGAATTGGCTTGGTAGTTTGGTCTGCCCTGTTCCCATGATGCACTGGGCCAGGGACAGACTAATTTGCATATAGCCAGGTTCTGAGCTGGGATGGGGCAGTGAGATAAATAACGGTGATGGATCAAGCCCTGATCTTTGGACTGGGTAAGAGTGGTCTGCTTAATTCAGACACTCTGTTCATCACCACCCCCTTTTCTGTATCGTTTTTGGCCACTATAGGTGTGGCAGGGTATACTCAGACATGAGTCCCTTTCTCACTGCTCCATCAGGATTCAAGCAAGCCGGGCCGAAGAGGCTGAAATGCCAGAAACCGGTCCCCGGTAGCTTGTCTCCTTTCTGGTGAAGAATTGGCTTGGTAGTTTGGTCTGCCCTGTTCCCATGATGCACTGGGCCAGGGACAGACTAATTTGCATATAGCCAGGTTCTGAGCTGGGATGGGGCAGTGAGATAAATAACGGTGATGGATCAAGCCCTGATCTTTGGACTGGGTAAGAGTGGTCTGCTTAATTCAGACACTCTGTTCATCACCACCCCCTTTTCTGTATCGTTTTTGGCCACTATAGGTGTGGCAGGGTATACTCAGACATGAGTCCCTTTCTCACTGCTCCATCAGGATTCAAGCAAGCCGGGCCGAAGAGGCTGAAATGCCAGAAACCGGTCCCCGGTAGCTTGTCTCCTTTCTGGTGAAGAATTGGCTTGGTAGTTTGGTCTGCCCTGTTCCCATGATGCACTGGGCCAGGGACAGACTAATTTGCATATAGCCAGGTTCTGAGCTGGGATGGGGCAGTGAGATAAATAACGGTGATGGATCAAGCCCTGATCTTTGGACTGGGTAAGAGTGGTCTGCTTAATTCAGACACTCTGTTCATCACCACCCCCTTTTCTGTATCGTTTTTGGCCACTATAGGTGTGGCAGGGTATACTCAGACATGAGTCCCTTTCTCACTGCTCCATCAGGATTCAAGCAAGCCGGGCCGAAGAGGCTGAAATGCCAGAAACCGGTCCCCGGTAGCTTGTCTCCTTTCTGGTGAAGAATTGGCTTGGTAGTTTGGTCTGCCCTGTTCCCATGATGCACTGGGCCAGGGACAGACTAATTTGCATATAGCCAGGTTCTGAGCTGGGATGGGGCAGTGAGATAAATAACGGTGATGGATCAAGCCCTGATCTTTGGACTGGGTAAGAGTGGTCTGCTTAATTCAGACACTCTGTTCATCACCACCCCCTTTTCTGTATCGTTTTTGGCCACTATAGGTGTGGCAGGGTATACTCAGACATGAGTCCCTTTCTCACTGCTCCATCAGGATTCAAGCAAGCCGGGCCGAAGAGGCTGAAATGCCAGAAACCGGTCCCCGGTAGCTTGTCTCCTTTCTGGTGAAGAATTGGCTTGGTAGTTTGGTCTGCCCTGTTCCCATGATGCACTGGGCCAGGGACAGACTAATTTGCATATAGCCAGGTTCTGAGCTGGGATGGGGCAGTGAGATAAATAACGGTGATGGATCAAGCCCTGATCTTTGGACTGGGTAAGAGTGGTCTGCTTAATTCAGACACTCTGTTCATCACCACCCCCTTTTCTGTATCGTTTTTGGCCACTATAGGTGTGGCAGGGTATACTCAGACATGAGTCCCTTTCTCACTGCTCCATCAGGATTCAAGCAAGCCGGGCCGAAGAGGCTGAAATGCCAGAAACCGGTCCCCGGTAGCTTGTCTCCTTTCTGGTGAAGAATTGGCTTGGTAGTTTGGTCTGCCCTGTTCCCATGATGCACTGGGCCAGGGACAGACTAATTTGCATATAGCCAGGTTCTGAGCTGGGATGGGGCAGTGAGATAAATAACGGTGATGGATCAAGCCCTGATCTTTGGACTGGGTAAGAGTGGTCTGCTTAATTCAGACACTCTGTTCATCACCACCCCCTTTTCTGTATCGTTTTTGGCCACTATAGGTGTGGCAGGGTATACTCAGACATGAGTCCCTTTCTCACTGCTCCATCAGGATTCAAGCAAGCCGGGCCGAAGAGGCTGAAATGCCAGAAACCGGTCCCCGGTAGCTTGTCTCCTTTCTGGTGAAGAATTGGCTTGGTAGTTTGGTCTGCCCTGTTCCCATGATGCACTGGGCCAGGGACAGACTAATTTGCATATAGCCAGGTTCTGAGCTGGGATGGGGCAGTGAGATAAATAACGGTGATGGATCAAGCCCTGATCTTTGGACTGGGTAAGAGTGGTCTGCTTAATTCAGACACTCTGTTCATCACCACCCCCTTTTCTGTATCGTTTTTGGCCACTATAGGTGTGGCAGGGTATACTCAGACATGAGTCCCTTTCTCACTGCTCCATCAGGATTCAAGCAAGCCGGGCCGAAGAGGCTGAAATGCCAGAAACCGGTCCCCGGTAGCTTGTCTCCTTTCTGGTGAAGAATTGGCTTGGTAGTTTGGTCTGCCCTGTTCCCATGATGCACTGGGCCAGGGACAGACTAATTTGCATATAGCCAGGTTCTGAGCTGGGATGGGGCAGTGAGATAAATAACGGTGATGGATCAAGCCCTGATCTTTGGACTGGGTAAGAGTGGTCTGCTTAATTCAGACACTCTGTTCATCACCACCCCCTTTTCTGTATCGTTTTTGGCCACTATAGGTGTGGCAGGGTATACTCAGACATGAGTCCCTTTCTCACTGCTCCATCAGGATTCAAGCAAGCCGGGCCGAAGAGGCTGAAATGCCAGAAACCGGTCCCCGGTAGCTTGTCTCCTTTCTGGTGAAGAATTGGCTTGGTAGTTTGGTCTGCCCTGTTCCCATGATGCACTGGGCCAGGGACAGACTAATTTGCATATAGCCAGGTTCTGAGCTGGGATGGGGCAGTGAGATAAATACCGGTGATGGATCAAGCCCTGATCTTTGGACTGGGTAAGAGTGGTCTGCTTAATTCAGACACTCTGTTCATCACCACCCCCTTTTCTGTATCGTTTTTGGCCACTATAGGTGTGGCAGGGTATACTCAGACATGAGTCCCTTTCTCACTGCTCCATCAGGATTCAAGCAAGCCGGGCCGAAGAGGCTGAAATGCCAGAAACCGGTCCCCGGTAGCTTGTCTCCTTTCTGGTGAAGAATTGGCTTGGTAGTTTGGTCTGCCCTGTTCCCATGATGCACTGGGCCAGGGACAGACTAATTTGCATATAGCCAGGTTCTGAGCTGGGATGGGGCAGTGAGATAAATAACGGTGATGGATCAAGCCCTGATCTTTGGACTGGGTAAGAGTGGTCTGCTTAATTCAGACACTCTGTTCATCACCACCCCCTTTTCTGTATCTTTTAAGTTTGCAGCAGTTAGTAATGACAAAAACGAAAACAATAAATTATTTTATTATTTTGCACGAACAAAAAGATGCAACAATTATGCACGTTTATGAGCACACATGTTAGTCCCCCCATGTGTAAAGTTTAATCTAAGTTGTATTAGCACGACATATCACAAATCATTAATATTATTATTCATGTTATGGAAATGTGACTTCACGAGTTTAAACAAAATTTTGTTTTCTATCTCGCTCCATCAACTCCCTCATCTGGTGATTAACAAATCACCACACCAGCACTCAAAATTTTGGTAATTTAAATTTCTAAGAAATCGATTCAAATTCATTTGTATCAGTAAACCTAAAAGTCTGTTTCTGCATAATCTTTGGAATTAGCATAACGCTCTCTATGTAACTCCTGTAATTCGATCTCCCTTTCTTCTTCTTTTCTAAGTTTATAGATTCTTCTCTTTTCTTTCAACTGTTTCTTTCTTTTATGTAACAAACAACCTATTTTGGTCAAAATAAAAATGAATATTATTATAATCAAAGGTGCCAAAATCTTGCCAAGAATTGAACTTCCGATATCATGAAACCAGTTTTTAATTGCTTGAAACCTTTTTGAAAGTTTCCCTGTAAAATCATCTTCTTCTAAAGGAATTATCTCTGAATGCATTTGTGTAATATTCTTAATGTACATTTCAATATTCTTACTTTCGTCAGGTATATATGTACAACAATGTTGTATATGTAAAATGCCACAGACTCCTCCCTCTTTTGCTAGGAGTATGTCTAAAGCAAGGCGATCTTGAATTAGCATGGATCTAATTGCAATAACTTCAACATTTACTAATTGAAACCCATCAGCTGTGTCAGTTGATAATCTATCAACTATAGTGGATAATTTTCTAATTCTCCCTGCATTTAAGGTTATACCAACAAAAGGTATTACTGCTTGAAAAATATCTCCCAGAACTTCAGTAAAAGTTTCTCTTTTAACTCTATTTACATAATTATGAATTTTAAACAATCCTTCTGAATCTCTGTCAACATGAAACACTTTAGGAAAAACAATTCCCACATAACAAGTTCCATACCAGTGGTCTGGAAGGTTGTAGTAGGCTTTGTCACCACAAACAAAATAAATCCCAGGAAAGATTGGATCTTTTCCACCTTTGAATCCCCAACCTCCCAAAATCTGATAAGTATCTTCACAGTTACTTGCACCTACAAAGTAATTATCAAAAAGTGTATTATCTCTTCTAATGCAAAGCTTTCCACTAACTGGTTTGTCTATGTGAATTGCAATATTGTCAAGCATTTTGCCATTTAACTTCTCATCCTCTTTCTGCCAGAAACTTGACTTAGTCTGCTTGACTAATTCATTCCTCTTATAAATTGCTATTCTCTCCTCAACCATATTCAAAAATTTCTTTCCTTCAGCACTTAATTTGCAAGTTAGATTATTTTTATAAGCATACTCATAAGTAAGTTCGTTAGTAACAAGGAAAAATTCTCTCATTTGCTTTGCTTTCTTATGCTTATTTAAAGCATTTTCAATCTTAATATTTGCAAAAATTTCATCATAATTTGAATAGTAATATTCTAAACGTCCAGTTTGATAAAATAAACTAGTTAACACACTACATGTTACAGCATAAGTGAGAGGAAGCATATTATATGTTACTCCCTCAGAAACAGAAGCAGGTAACTTAACGCAGACGTAGCAGTCTTTTGCATCCATTACCTTAACATATTCACTCAATAGCTTTGTGAATGTATTACTTGAAAAATCACCAATTGATTTATCTTGATGAATGTTAGGCTGATGATCAATAACTTTTGCAGACGCACTATGTTTAGTTTGGCTAACCAGAGCTTTGCTTGTTATGTTAACTTTGTGTAATTCTCTATTCATCTCCAAAGGGATAATCACAGCTAAAACCAACCAGAGCAGAATTAAAATGAGCAGACACACCAGAGTCATCTTACAGCATCTTTTAAAAACAGAACACTTTGAAGTGCTCTCCTTAACATAAGGCATTTTTGGTTAATTTTAGCCTCAAAAAAAATAAAATAAATTTTAAAATTCTAAATTTATATTTACACCCCCCTTTTAAAATAATTCTTTTTTTTTTTTTTTTTTAAAACCCTAAACAAGATTTCTTCGACCTTATGTCATACATAAGTTTTCTTCAACTAAACAGTTTTTCTTCGACCTTGTGTCAACTAACAAATTTTCTTCAGCCTTTTGCCAATTTAATATATCTGTATTTCAATCATTGTCACTAATTTCTTGGATTTCGTTTTCTTCTTCACTACTATCATATATGTCAATAACAGGTGGAATTACTAAGTAAGTCCACTCAGGAGACTTGTATTTTTGGTTTGGTCTTACTATTCTCTTCCCTTTTCTCGATATCACTTCAATTTTTCTTCCAACTCCAACTTCTTTTCCAGGACTCTTTTGACTACTGATTTCTTCAACTTGTTCTTTTGGTTTCTTGATTAATCTGACTCTCAATCTTCCACCAGGCCAGTAGTCTGCTTTTCTCACGTACTTCTTCTTTGGTTCAGAATTATTTGATTCTGACTTCCAAGTCCTTTTCTTTCTGTTTTCACTTTCACCATCCACTTCACTTTCTTCAGTTTCGTCGTCTGAAATTTCAATTGACTCAGGAACTTCTCTATTCGGCAATTTCACTCCTTCAGGAACTTCACTTTGTCTTCCATCACTGGTACTCGGTAATTCGTCTTCCTCCTCTTCCTCAATTACCCCCAACTTCCCAGATTTCGGATTTCTGTTCCTTACTTCAGAGTTTGTTCTCTGCCTTTCGATACTCTCCTGGTCTGAAACTTCTTTTTGTTCTGCTTCTTTGTCTTCAATAGAGACAACCGAATCCTCAGTTATCTTTCCTTTTAACAGATTCTCTTCACCTTCAGAATCTATTTCAATGATTTCTAAGTCTTTTCTTGTTAAATTTCCATTCACTGGCACAGTTTCCAGATGTCGACTTTCTTGTCGATCTTCAGAATCTGGAATTATTTCACCTTCTGTTTCGCCTTCTGCTTCAGAATCAGAATCATCTGTGGTATCACTTTCAACATCAGAACTTTCAGGAGTTGGTACTGGAATAGTATGACTAGGATGAATCCAGCGTTTCAATCCTCTGCACTTTACAGCATTAGTAGTGATCAAAATTATCTGCCTAGGTTTCTGCCATCTAGGAGCTAGACAATTCCTTCTCCGATGTACTTTCGTTCTGACCCAATCGCCAGGTCTCAGATTATGTGTCAAAACCTTTTCATCTGATTGTGCTTCAGTTCCCACCTGATTAGACACAGAAGTTACCATATCAGATAACCTTTTACAGTAATCCAAAATAGCACTGTCATTTATGCTCAACAGTTTACCTACAGGTACAAAAGCTTGCCTCATAACTCTTCCCATTAAAATTTCATGAGGACTCAAACCTGTCTTTTTATCTGGTGTACTTCTTAATGACATCAAAACAAGTGGAAGAGCATCAGTCCACTTTACACCTGTTTCAAGACACATTTTTCCAATTCTGTTTTTAATTGTTCCATTAATTTGTTCAACCACACCTGATGCCTCTGGTCTGTATGCACAGTGTATTTTCTGCTCAATGCTCAAAGCTTCGCAAATTAACTTCATCAGTTTGTTATCAAAATGGCTTCCTCCATCACTCTCAATAGTGACTGGAAAACCGTACCTTGGGATGATTTCTCTGAGCATTAGTTTTGCTACTGTAATTGAATCACAATGTCGTGTAGGGAAAGCCTCTACCCATCTTGAAAATAAGCAAACAATTACAAGCACATATTTCAAACAATTGTGTAAGGGCATTTCAATGAAATCCATTTGTAACCTGGTAAAGGGACCACCCTCTCGACCAATTATTCCTGTCCCCACCACTGATTTTCTGTTTGGATTCATTTGTTGGCATGACAAACACCTTTGACAAAAAGATTCTGCAATAGTTCTAAACTTAGTATTGAACCATGTTTCTCTGAAAAGTCTAACCATAGAATCTCTTCCCAGATGTGCTGGACCATGATATAATCTAGCCATGTCAGCAATCAAGCAATTTGGTAAGACTACTCTGCCATCTTTGTAAACCCACACTCCATCTTCTTCACGTGGTCTACAATCTGATCTTAACCACAAGTTTTTTTCTTCATCATCTGTTTCATTTTGTAAATCTCTAATCTCATGCCATGTTTCTACAACTGTTGTTAGCATTAATGAATTTGAATCAGTTTCTTTACTCCTCTCCCGATTGTAAGAATAATTTTTCCTTGCGCAGTATTTAGCTGTTTCATCTGCGAAGGCATTTCCCTTGGAAATATAATCAATTCCTCTAGTGTGTGCTGCACACTTAACAATGGCGATTTCTTTTGGCAATTGTATTGCTTCAATTAATCTCCTAATGAAAACTGCATTTTTAATTGGTGATCCTGCTGATGTCATGTATCCTCTCTGTGACCAGAGTTGTCCATAATCATGTACAACTCCGTACCCATACTGACTATCAGTAATGATGGTAACTCTTATATCCTTTGATATTTCACATGCACGAATTAAAGCAATTAATTCAGCCACTTGTGCTGAACGAACTCCTTCAAGACATGATGCTTCTTCGACATCTGTGACTGTACAAACTGAATATGAAGCTTTTAAGACACCTCCTTCGGATCTTAAGCATGAGCCATCTACAAAGTAGACAAAATCCGATTCAGACAGAGGTCTGTCTTTGATGTCTTTTCTTGGTTTAGTGCAGAATTCCATGACATCTAAACATTCATGTTCTGTTTCAATGTCATCAACAATTTCAGAATCAGGCAGTAATGTAGAAGGATTCAGATTTAAACATCTTGAAATTGAAACATTATCTGCTCCTAGTATGATTTTCTCATACTTTGTCAATCTACTACTTGTTAAATGCTGAGTCTTACTTCTTGTCAGTAATATTTCTACTGAATGAGGCACAAAAACTTTCACAGGAAATCCCATAATGATCCCCTCACTTTGTTCGAGGCTAATACTTGTAGCTGCAACTGCTTTCAAGCAACCTGGTAATGCTTTTGCAATTGGATCAAGAACTGCAGAGAAGTATGCAATAGGTTTCTTTAAATTTCCGTGTCTCTGAATTAACACAGATAATGCACATCCTTCTCTCTCACTGCAATACAGTTCGAAATCTTTCTCATAATTTGGCATACCTAAAGCAGGGGCTTGGCATAAACTCTTTTTCAGGTTCTCAAAAGAATCCATCTCAGCATCATTGAGAATAATTGGATCTTTTACATCTGACTTTGTCAGTCTTTGTAGTGGTTTTGCAATTACTGAAAATCCACTTATCCATTGTCGACAGTAACCAACCATTCCCAAGAACATTCTGACCTGTCTTTGTGTTCTTGGTGGTAACATTGCTTGAATCATTTTTATTCTCTCAATTGTTACTTGTCTTTTTCCCTTTGCAATTCTGTGACCAAGATATTTTACTTCTTGTTTGCAAAACTGTAGTTTTGCTGGGGACACTTTATGTCCTTCTTCTGCAAGACGATTTAACAGAATTATTGTGTCTGTCATACAATTTTCTCTTGTCTTTGCAGCTATTAACAAATCATCAATATACTGCACTAGCGTAGACCTACCAGGTAAGTCTAGGTCTTCTAATGATCTTTTTAACAGTTCATTAAAGATTGAAGGACTTTCTGTATAGCCCTGAGGGATTCTTGACCATCCGAGGGTCTTACCTTGGAATCTGAAAGCAAAGATTTCATAACTGTCTGGATGTAAGGGAACAGTAAAGAATGCATTGCAAAGGTCAATGACTGTATACCATTCAGCATCATGTGGAATCTGGAATAGAATTACTGCTGGATTTGGGACCACAGGACAACATGGAACGACAATTTGATTAACCTTTCTCAAATCTTGTACGATTCTAAATGTTCCGTTAGACTTTTTAACTCCCATAATTGGTGAATTACAAGGACTACTCTCCATTTCTTTTAATACACCTTGCTTGATTAATTTTTCAATTATTGGTGTAATACCTTCAATTGTTTCTGTTTTCATTTTATATTGTGGAATGTTTGGAAATTCTATTCCCTGTTTCAATGTAATTTTTACTGGATCTACGTTTTTCATCAGACCCATCTCATTTCCAGTAAAATCCCATATTTCAGATGTCACTGTTTCCTTGAGTTCTTCAGGTAAATCCTTTTCTTCAAATGCAGGAAACAATTTTGTTTCTTCTGCTTCCATCATCATCATTGTCATTCTGTATAAACCATCTTCCTCCATTGTTTGTAACTCAACTCCATCAGGAGAACAATATATTCTACAATTCATTTTACATAGGATGTCTCTGCCCAATAGATTCACTGGACTACTATTACAAACCACAAATCTGTGTTTGTCTCTGTAATTTCCAATTTCAACTGGTACTGGATCAGTTAAGTCAGTTTTAATTTGCTGATTACTTACTCCGACAACTTGGATGGTATCCCCAGAGAGAGGTAGGTTTTCAATTTCCACTGATCTAACAGTAGAACGGGTAGCACCAGTGTCCACTAGAAAAGTGATGTCTACATCATTAACTTTCCCGTTTACAAAAGGACCAGACTGGTCAACCTCAAGAGTGGCTCCAACAACACACTCTTCCTCCTCTCTCGGGCACCGTCAGCAATAATCATCAGAATCGCTGTCTTGACTTTCTGTTAATAAAAACTGTTGTGAAGCATTTTGCATTTGAACTCTTTGCTGCTTTTGCTGTTTTTGTGGTTTTATTACCTGTTCACTTCCCTGAAATCCCACGTTTGGATTATATTTTTGAACTCCCCCACAATTCGGAAAAGGTGGTTGTGGCAATTGGTCTTGACGATTATTCACCTGTTGCTGTTGCTGTTGCTGCAACTGTCGCTGAATATTTAATTCGTTTAACCCCTGTTGCATCTGTAGCTGTCGCTGCAGGTCAACACCATTCTGCATCTGTGGATTCAATAAGGGATTCTTTAAGTTTTTAGGAGGATGAGGACACTCGTCTCTCCAATGTCCAATTTCGCCACAATTAAAACAAGGTAATCTTTGTTTCAACTCCTCAATCTTTGGGCTAAATTTCTTTGGGAAATTATTACTTTTAAACTTTCCTTGTATCTGGTTTGTATTTCCAGTTTGAACAAAATTAGTGTTCTTATTACCCATGCTGGCAATCTGTTGCTCAGCCACTTTTACCTGAGCCCACATGGCTTTCTCCTTGAGCTTCTTCTGTTTTACTTCTATTTCATCACTGCAATATTTAGCCTTTCTTAGAATATCATCTACAGATAGAGATTGCCATCCGACAATGCTATTTCTGATCATTTCTCCAATTTCAGGTTTTAGTCCATAAACAAATCTATAGACAAAATGGCTCATGTCTTTTTCGTCTAGTTTTTCATAACCACTGTATTGTTTAAAGATTAACAGTAGTCTTTCATAAAAAGAATGAACTGATTCTTTTGTTTCCTGTTCTGTCCTTTCTATTTTAACCCAATCGACTTCTTTGGGTGGAATTTTGTTTTTCATCCAAACAATCACTTTTTCATAAAAATCCATTACAAGTGGATTTGGAGCACCTGTTTCTTTGATTCGCTCAGGTTCTGTTTTTGGCCAACTAATCGATATTTTACATTCTGTCCAAAGATCTGATGGAACGACAATATCAAAAAATCCATCTAAATCAATCCACAGAACTTTTGACACTTTGATAAATCTATCGACTTGCCTGTACCACTCAACTGGTTTTTCCCTCAATTTCGGAAAGTCATTTGTAAATAACAGAATGTCCTGTCTCGACCAAGGGACATGAACATATCCTCCACCTGCAATTTCTCTCATTGGAAATTGTTTTGACAATTTTTCCAATCTTTCATCTTCCTTCTTTTTCGTCCATTTTACTCTCCATTTATTCAGTTCTCCTAGCTTTTTGATATAGACAATCAAATCTTTTATATGTACTATTCTTCCCATTGAGTTCAAACTCTCAATGTCACTTTCTGAAAAGTCTAATCTGTAATGTTTCGCAAAATTCTTTTGTTTGCTCACATCAATTTCAAGTTCTGCTGCTAGATCCTCTAGTTGATCATATTTATTTTTTGTTTTCCATTGTATGCTTTTGCAAATGAACAGTAGTTCATCATCTCGATAGTAATTTAAACTATCTGGACCGATTGTTCCAATTATTAATTCTTCGATATTCGCTTTTAATTTGGCCACATCAAGTTTTGGTGTGGTTACCCTGACTTCAGGACTCCCTATATCTGATATAGCACCCATTGGTGTTTTTGGAGATAAATCCTCATTAAAGGTTAAATCAGGCATTCTCGATTTAGAAGAGTTTATTTCAGATAAGTCTGAATAACATTTTTCAGTAGCCTTTTGAATTTCTGCATTTAAAGAAATAGTTAATCCTGTCTTGTTTGTTTCCTTTTGGTCAAATACAGGCTGAACAGGACCAATCGTTACTGGAACTGTTACAGCTTCCATGCCTTTTGTCATTCTTTTTATTAATTCTTCTTTAGATCTTAAATATTCATTATAATCAACATCTTCAACATTTCTTGCCTCTCTTGTATAATCTTTTGGAGCTTCTCTTGCCCTTGGGGCCATTGTAAAATGTCTACCTTCATTTCGAGCATTATCGAATTCTGGTCTTCTAGGAGTTTCAATGACTTCACAATTATTTGGATAAAGTTTAGGAGCTTCATTAATTGGAGGTGCACTCGGTGAAGTTTCAGTAGAAACCACCGGAGTAGACCATGATCTAGGAGGTCTCAAAGGCTGATTCTTTCTAGCAGTTGTATATATTTCTTCCATAACTGCATCCTCAGATTCACTTTCCATAGATTTCCCTGTAGGAGTACCCATTACCATTTCCTGAATTAAATACAATCCTTCACTCATGTTTCCCTGTCTCCACATTCGCAATCTATCTTCATGAGTTTCTCTTCTCCAAGGTGGATTTTTAGAAGGTCTTTTAATTCCACTAGCTTCTCTTTGTAACTGATACATCTCGTCTTCCCACTCAACTAAAGCTTCAAATTGAGTTGGTCTCGGTTTCGGAACAAGAGCGTTCATTTTCTCTCGTAAATTTCTCAAGACTTTTACATTAAATGAACCATCATCAGGCCAAGTTAAAACACCGTCATTCTTAGTATAGCGTTTCCAACTATCGAACCATAAGACAGTATGATATCCATATTCACCTTCCATATACGCTGCAGGTGTTTTATACTTATGAAGTAGTTTACCACCTCGCGTTTCGATTTTCTTATCAGGTGAAAATAAATTCTTAAACTTCTGAAATAATGTTGGCTTTTTCTCAACATGTTTAAAATGATAACTCATTTTTAAAAGTTAAATCTAATTCACAAAATCGTTCGTAAAATATTTCCGGGATGTTCCGCAAAACAACCAATCCGTGCGCGAAACACACCAACAAGCCAATGACAGTTGAGCTACGTCACTTTTCTGCTCAACCAATAAAATTGGAGTTTTTCTGAAAGACCAATCAGCTTACAGGTCGTCAGAGACTCAAGAGCCAATCAGAATATAGCTTGTGACGTAGGTCACCCAATCCCAGCGCGGCTCTGTGACGTACACAGCAGCTGCGGTTTCTCGTTTCTCACTCCTGACGCTTACCCCTCCTTCACAAAATCTTTTCACAGCACCATTTTAAGAACACTTTTCAGTGTAAATTAATTCTTAACAATGACTATAAGGACAACATCTGTTCGTTTCACTATTTAGGATAGTTTACATACATTCAAGTATCCACACTTCGGAATAGACGGCGCTATTCACACTAAGGGTAATATTCAATTGTCAGTAGAGTAACCCTTACCCTACCCTTCTAACACGTATAATTATGAACTCGCTTTGCTCTGAACGCACCGCGAAGTGACAGTTCTAAGAGTTCCACTTGAACATAAAATACAAATCAAACTCGCACTTTCACACTGAAAATTCCCTAATTTCAAACACACATGAAATCCGTACAGGACTCTCACCTGTTTATAGAGATCATGCACCGTTAGCAAAATAACGACGTTATCCGTACAGGGCTCTCACCTGTTTATAGATATGAAACATGTACCCGTACAGGACTCTAACCTGTTTATAGATAATCATGCACCGACGCTAATTTACCCTTCACTCAAGCTCGGATATAACTAATACTCATATCACAGTGAGTTTTATGGAAGGCGCTTTGTCCCTATTCTCATGCTGCTTTAATTTCTTAGAAAACCCTCACTATTACAAGATTCACACCTAGCCCTAAAACTGTGCTGCTCGGCGACAACACTATGGTACACGGCGATACCTCTTGTGATACTCGGCGATATCACTACAAACAGAACAGATGGCTTGCGTGACTAATTTCTCGCCACACAATCTATACCGGTATAGCTTACAGATAGCACGAAAAACTAACTTAACATGTGTTAAAACATCGATCCTATTTCCATACCATAACGCTTTAGTAACCCTTAGCAACCAACATATTACCTTGGTTACCCTTAGCAACCATCCTCTGCTACCAGAGAATTGATCCAGCGGCCTATAGAAAATATATCATAAACAACGCTACCCAACTTCATAACCTATAAACAAAATGATATACTAAATTATGGACCCATTTATAAACCTGACATATTTTGGGCCTACTGAATCAGGTGGTCAGATTAAATCTATATACACATTATCTACAATCTATATACAATTTTATACATCTGCGGAAAGAATATTGTCATTAGAATAAAACCTAACCATTTAAACGACCACCATTGGCGACATGATCTAGCTAATAGTAACCTACACTCCTGAATAATCAAGACCAGCTTGTTTGTCAAAAGTATGATTTATTTACTAAATTATGGTATATAAGTTGATAGTTTTATAAATGAATTTTATTAGCATTGAAGCAAGCATGATTGTAAAGAAACGTGAGAAAAATACAATTTAAGCAAGTGAATCAAAATTAAAGTGAATATTTAAAGTTTAGCATTTCTAAAACCTAAGTCCCTAACTAAGCTAAATAGATAGAAATTAAAGTAAAGTTCTTTGAGGATTCTTACGTGCTCCACGCAATGTCCGACAGCACTTCACCCTCATCGGAAAGTCAGAAAGCAGCAGCCAGCCCATCCCTAGGGGCATGACTTTTTATACCTTTCTACGCTAACTAAACTACGCAAAGGAAAGTTTTCAGAAATCTTCGACGTCCCATTGGCTGAGAGTGACAAGTGACATGTCACCCACATTTCAAAAGTTCCATTAGGTCACTTTTCTTAAGGACCATTGTCTTTTCTGTATGCAACCAGGAGCTTCCTAGGTTTGCAACAAATGTCTCATTGCTTCCAATTGACTTCCGCGGATGCCAAGTTAAGGGCTGACAAAATGTTCTTTTTCGACCTTGGCCATGTCCGACAGAATGATGATAGCACGTCAGTTTTTGCTTTGTGAACGCAGCTTTTGACTAACATTTTATTTCAGAATGGGCGTCTCGTGACTTTTGCTGAAGTAAAATTCAACTTTTTGTAGCTCGAGCAGACTAGGCCCAAAAGCAGGAAACTTATGCTTTCTAGTATAAAACAAACACAAGAAAAGTATTAATGTAAGAAATAATGTAGATTCTGTATCCACCCCAAGATTTACTAATTAATTAACCCACCCGATTAATCAAATGTTACCTAGCCAATGCAAACAAATAAAGCAGCGTTTATATCTACCAGTCTTCAATAATCCATGAGACTTATATGCACCTAGAATAGTGGAAATGACATCACACAGACGAGGAAAAAGCAAAACAAGCACATGCTTCTTTTAAGTTTGCAGCAGTTAGTAATGACAAAAACGAAAACAATAAATTATTTTATTATTTTGCACGAACAAAAAGATGCAACAATTATGCACGTTTATGAGCACACATGTTAGTCCCCCCATGTGTAAAGTTTAATCTAAGTTGTATTAGCACGACATATCACAAATCATTAATATTATTATTCATGTTATGGAAATGTGACTTCACGAGTTTAAACAAAATTTTGTTTTCTATCTCGCTCCATCAGCACCACAGGAGGTGGAGCCAGCTTTGTGGAGGGAAGGCACAGCCCTATTCAGGTCCCAGGTGCAACTCCTCCCTCCCATCTAGATCTAGATGTAGATCTCTCTATTCAGCACTGGGCTGACCCACCCTGTCTCCTGGCATCCCCCAGCTCCTGTCAAGAAAATACCTACTTTCTAAAAGTGGTATTTTCAAACGCAGAATGTTAAAACCAACTTCACTAAAAGATGTATTTTATCATTCTGAGTTCAGGCATACTAAAATCAAATTTCTACCTAGTTCTCTGAGTCGGTTAGGATTATAAGATGTAATCATCAAACTGCCCATTCTGGCCTCTGGAGAATAGGCAGCCTTGCAATAGTGAAAAACAAAAATGGCTGTAATTCACTATTAGGACATGCCACACACATCAGGGCTTGTCCTACCTTATACTTACAATGCACCCTGCCCTTGGGCCTACCATAGGGGCATCTGATATGAAGAAAAGGGAAGGTTTAGGGTCTGTCAAGTGGGTGTACTTGCCCAGTCAATATGGCAGTACCAGACTGTACACAGGCTCTATAATGGCAGACCTGAGACACACATTTACAGGCTGCTTCTGTGGGTGGCACAACCAGTGCTGCAAGCCCACCAACAGCATTTGGATTTACTAGCCCCGGGCACACTCAGTGCACTGTACTTGGGTCTGACTAGTAAACCAAATCAGCCAATAATGGAGTCACTAATCCATACATCAATTTACCATAGGGAGAGCATATGCACTTTAGCACTGATCAGCAGTGGTAAGTGCCCAGAGTCATAAAACCAACAAAAACAGGTTAGACAAAATACAGGAGAAAGGGAAAAAGTTCAGGGATGACCCTGTGTTACATTCTATAATTAATAGTGTATTTAGTATTACATGTAGGTTATGTATTCATGCTCCTTTAAGGCATGCAACATGTGTATTTTCCAAGACAGTTCTTTATTCCAAACAGAACTTTGCTAATGTATTGTTCAATCACTATGGGTCAGTTTCATCTGGATTTTGTCCTATCTGGATCTGTATGCTGTGCTGACAAATAAACATCTTTAATTTATTCTTCCGGACAGCTTTTTAACAACATTTGGTGACAAGGACCAGTTCTACTCCTGCCATTCTCAGCACAGGAGCAGAGTATCATCGAATCCACCATTATATATTTTTTTCTTGGAGCATATCACCGTTCGTTTGCTTCCCTCGCGTAAAGAAGCATTGGAGGACTATCCCTTTTCAAGATTTAAGCTACTGTGGATCATTTCTTGCATTTTACCAGATTTTTTTTTTAATATACATGATTACATCCTACAATCAGTGGCGCATCATTTTCCTTACCGCATTTTTTAATTATCAACTGATTGCCGTCACGTTCATCTTGAGCGCGGAGCTCTGTGCATTCCAACTCACACGTAGTTGAGTAAGCTTTCGTCACTACGTGCATCACGCAAAATGTTCGTTCCTGCCGACGACTGACAGCGCTCACGTCATTGCGCTTAGCCGAGCAGGCACATTCTAGTTGCCTAGCAACCACAAGCCACACAGAGTTCGGCTTTCTTCAAGCACAGGCGATCACTAAGACATCGCGCTGCAACCTGCAAAGCCACATGGAGATCGGCTTTCTTCAAGCACAGACGATCACATATTTAAGGTCATTTTAACCGGAGGAAGTACTCACGCCTGATTTATATTGAGCACCTGCTTCACGTATGTTTTAAAATTCTCTAACCACATTATTATTATTATTTTTTTATTATTATTTTCAACTTTAATAATATATTTTTTTTATGGATTGATAATTCTTTTGCTATTTTCTACCTATTTGTACATCATTACAGCATTGGTACTTTTCACAGTTATTTACAAGTGTAAACCTTCACCTCAATTATATTTAACATGCAGTTTGATCCTCCAGCAACATTTCTACAAAATAAGGGTGATCCCCCCCATGCCTTGGTCTAGATGGAAAGAAGAATTCTTTAATTACATGAAGGCCATTGATGGGGAGCGCATGGGAGCGGAAAGAAAGAAAAGCATTTTGCTTCATTGTCTTGGCTCAGAAGGTCAGGAAATTTTCAGAACTTTGCCCCAATTTTCTTCACATTCTGATGATGGTGACTCTATGAATGTTTATGTTAAAGCCTTAACTAGACTTGAGAAGAGGTTCAAACCAACAGCTAACATTGCCCTCAACAGGTTTAAGTTCTACACCAGAGCACAGAGAAATGATGAGTCCTTTGATGACTTTCTTACTGCCTTAAGATCGTTGAGTTTACATTGCAACTTTGGGGCACTGTCCGATGAAATGATCTGTGATCAGATCATTGTCCACATTAAAAATAAAAAAATTCAAGAAAAACTTTGGTGCATGGGTGATTCCAAATTGGAAGAAGCTATTGCAATAGCCAAATCAATATGTCAGAGAAATGGATGGATGTAGTTAAGCAAAATTCTAACACCAGCAAATCTAAAGCTGAAGAAGAAGTTTGTATTGTCAAATCCAAACTTGACAACAAAAAATCCAGCCTAGCACAAGGGAAAAACAAAAGCACTTTTAATATTTTAATAATAAGAGACAAGACCACTCTAATAATTCTTTTTCTTGTTTTAGGTGTGGTAGTAGATCCCATATTGCTTCTTTCCAGGGATGCCCGTCTATAAATAAAGAATGTAAAATGTGTGGAAGAATAGGACATTTTAGCAATGTCTGCAGGGATAGACGTTACAATAGCCAACCACGCTATTCTACCAACAATGTAGATTCCACGAAAGTGTCCTGTGTTAATGAAAGCGTAGAAGTGAATCAAGAGTCCAACAAAGGTTTTGTTGTCTCTATTATCCAAAGAGGTTGTGTAATTATACGCAGTATGAGATCACCCAAATGTACTTTTCATATTCTCAGCATTGAAGTGGAGCTCATTGTAGACTCGGGGTCACCATGGACAATTATTACTAGAGAGAATATATATTTTTCTTTTTTGAAAACCTTTATTGGTGCAATCAAATCAGTACAGGCGCAGGCCTACAACCACAGGGGCCGGCCGCAAACTCAGGAGAGAGAAACAGGAGCAGTGCAAATGTCCACGGTTCAGGGATGAATCACGTTTTAGTCATAATACGTGGTTGTAGCACAACGAAGCACAAGGATAAGAGAGGTCCATTTTTATAATATTGAAAAAGAAGCGGAGGCGATATCATCAGAGGCATCACACTACACAATATACAAAAAGAGACGGGAGGGGCGCATCCCTCCAAGCAATCGGGAATCAATGGTGAGCAATAAAGCCAAAAACACACTACGCCCGCCGAAGCCAGGCCAGGAGTAAAGGTCAAACAATGGCGAGCAAGTTAGCGAGAACATCATATGGAAAACCCACCCGTCCAAGACAAGAAAATAGAGGCAAGCGCAGATGCCCGACAGAAAAGGGATGAAAGAGGGAGATACAGCCAACCCCACTAAGAAGGAAAGGAGAAAGGGACCATAGAACAAAACAAACTAAAATAACAAAACCCCCCCCAACACCCGCCACCCTACATCACCGTAATGGCTATGGCCTACCCCACTAACAGCGTGCCTGTCGCCCCAGAATTACCCTAAAGAAAGGAAATAAAGATAAGAAAGAGAGGAAAACAATAAAGAAAATTCTGAGGAGAAGGGCCGGCGATTCAGATACCTGGTCCCTCCCACCCCCCATACTAAAATCGTATCAACAGAAGCCATAGAAAGTACAAATATCAGCAAGCACATAAAACGCAATCAATTACAGTCCCAAAAGACGTGTCCTTGAATCACCATTAACCAGCAAGAAGCCCCTCCAAGTCCCAAACGAGGTCACCCCTGGCCACTTCTGTTAATAGTAGAAATGTTAAACAGCCTTGCAGTTGGGAGACAACTCGATACAAAAGATTCAATCGTCCCAAGCAAATCAGGTAGCGCCGCCGCCCAACATCGTCCCAGCCACCGAGAAACAACTGACGATGCATGGCGGAGGCCAGAATGCAGCAATACACAGACCACCAACAGTTCCAAGTCCAAAAACAGGTCCGCCAAGCACGGAAAGGAAAGCACGGGATGCGGGAAGCATCGCAGCACAGCCCGGGCCCCATGCGCCATGGATCGTTGGAGCCTCTCCACCTGCTGGTCAGAAAAAGGCCCCGATGAGACAACCACCTGCGGAACAGGTGTGACGACAACTAGCTCAGGAACCACATCCATTCTCACCCCCAAGACTGTAGACTCAGCCGGGGAACATGGCACCGCGGCAGAAGGAGACTCATCGGCACCGACTCGGGGGCAAACCACTACGCTACAAAATGGCGGGTCAGCAATGGCGACGATCCGTCCCTCCAAGTCCCGGGATCTCCAGAGCAGAGCAGTCCGCAGGGTTATCAGTGCAGCCAGTACGTGGCTACGCGGAAGCGTTGCCCCATGTAGCCCAATTCCAGGGGTCTCAAATTCAGGGATTTTTCCGTCCCCGGGAGGGGTGCGTTCCAAGACGCCATCCGCCATTGCAGCCATTTCGTTCTCCGTCACTTCCCCTCCACCTCCGAGTCCAGTCCGACCATCAGAGTCAACAGGTCTCACGGCTGAAATTCGACAGGCGGCGCTTGGTGCAGAAAGGAGAGTCAACAAAAGGCCGGGTGCGCTCCCCGCAGCTCGCCGGGGGCCAGCTGCCGGTTCCCGGACGGGATTATTAACATGGCCGGGCGTCACACCCAGGGGGAACCGGGCGACACGGCCTCTCTCCGGCTCGGCGATATCTCAGGTTCACGGGGCAACCCACTATTGGGAGTGGGTTGGCACCAACTCTCCCGGCTCGCGGCTCCCAGGCTCCTACCGACCGTCTTCTCATCCAAACCAGGGCCACCAACACTACGAACACTGCCGGGCGACCTCTGCAATCGAGGCCCCGGCGTCAGCGCCGCGAAGGCCGGCAAGCAGACGGGGACAGGTCTTCGGATCTACTGCACGGTGGAGCCTCAGAAATAGATGGTAAGTGATCGCTTCTCTTCAACAACTTAGATCGACAAGCCTCGCTCAGGATTATCATCAGGATAGACGTGCGGGGAGGAAGGGCCCTCGGAGCCAAGCGTTCAGGCGACTGTTCCGATCGCCATCTTGGCTACTCCTCCCTAGAGAGAATATTTTAATGAAAAATTGGGAAATATATGTGATATTACAAACCTGCAACCATCAGACATTATTGCAGAAAGGTTTGATGGTTCAAGTACCTTTAGTTTTTAGGAGTAGATCAGCTCATATAAAATTGTATATTGCAGTCAAGGGAATCAATGTTCTAGGTTGGCATGATCAGTGGGAATTGGGCATTACCCTCAATCCACGGTCCAAAGACCCAATTTCTCTTTGCAGTGAACAAGATATGGTAAGTGTCACGAGAAAGGGTACAGATGGAAAGGAGGACATGGATTATTGGAGTCATAAATATAACAAGGTGTTCTGTGATAAATTGGGTACATTTAAACATTTTGCACATAAAATAGTTTTAAAGGAAAGTGCACTCCCTGTTAAACAAAAATTGAGCGGTGTTCCTCTTAATGTCAGAGACAAGTTGAAAGAGATGTTAAATGATCTACTTAAGGACAACATTATTGAACCCATTGAATCCTCACAATGGGTTTCACCCATTGTGTTGGTATGAAAACCCGATCAAAAATTGCGTATATGCATTGATTTGAGAGCTTTGATTTCCAACATCATAATTGACTGTCATCCCCTTCCTAACATTAATGAGCTAGTTTCTTTGTTTGATGGTGTGCACAATTTTTCTACCCTCGATCTCAGATCAGCGTACCATCAAATTGAACTTACTGAGGAGTCAAAAAAAATACACTGCGTTTATCACCCCAATGGGTTTATTTCAGTACAAAAGAATGCCATTCGGGCTGGCTTCAGCAGCCTCGGTCTTCCAGAGAGTGATGTTCCAAATTTTTAGAGATCTTGATTCTTTTGTCAAATGTTTCCAAGATGACATTTTGTTTTTTTCAGGAATGAGTTAGAACATGTATCACATCTGGATGAAGTGTGCAAGAGACTTGAGAATTGTGGGGTCACTCTCAAGGCCCACAAGTGTAAGTTATTTAGTAGATCGGTGGAATATTTAGGACACCCTGTCGGGTGAGGGTCTTGTTCCAAAAAAATCTAATATAGAAGCCATTCTTAAAGCTCCTGCCCCAGTCAACAAGGAACAGTTACTCTCCTTTTCTGGTATGTATGAGTACTATAGTAAATTTGTTGAAAACTTTGCAACTAAAATGGAACCATTAAGGAAACTACTAAGGCAAAAAGCTATCTTTGAGTGGAAGGATGAACAAGCTAAGGCATTTTTGGATATTAAAAATGATATTGTGAATGCTCCGACATTGAAACCTTTCAGAATGGGAAAAAATGTATTATAACTACGGATGCTAGTTTATATGGTCTTGGCTGTGTTTTGTTTCAAGGGGATGGTGACGCTGAATGGAATGTGGCCTTTTCTTCAAGAACACTGAATGAAACGGAGCGCAAGTATGCTGTAATAGATCGTGAGTTGCTTGCATGTGCGTGGGCCGTGGAACATTATAGGATTTATGGTGGGGTCAGCAAATTCATCCTTAGGACAGATCATAAACCCCTGATACACATCTTGCTAGTCGATGGTGGTTGGAATTCTACAGCAAGAATTGTACGTTTGGCATCTAAACCTCAAGAGTACAATTTCACAGTGGAATTTATTCCAGGAAAAAAAATATAACTGCGGATTTTCTTTCACGCCTTCCTTGTAAGGATAGTGTTGATAAAGTGAATGATGTCAAAGAAGTTGATTTTAATCTAGGAATTTCTGATTTAATTCCTCCTCAATATCAGGACATCACTGGACAATGTTGGAAGGATTTTCAAGTATCCGGTGACAAATATGTTCAGCTCAAGAAATGTGTGTTGGAAGGTTGGCCAAGAAAAAATAATGTTAGATCAGATTTACTACCATTCTATAGTGTGGTAGATGAATTGCTGTGTGAGGGTGATTTGTTATTTAAAGCTGGAAAATGCATTCCACCTAATGGGGTACGAGAATTGATTTCAAAATTAGCACACAAAACACACCCTGGAATTTCTGCAATGAAGTGTTTGATAAGATTGTATTTTTGTTGGCCAGGCATGGATAGATTTATTGACCATACAGTCAGAGAGTGCAATGATTGTTGTGCCAGTGACAAAATGTTAAGAGTTCACACTCCGCCACTCAAAACTGTAAAATGGCCTCAAGATCCATGGAATAAGATTGCTTTTGACATATCAGGCCCTTTCCATATCTTACCTGAAACTTCACGTTTTGCGCTGGTAATTATTGACTATCACTCAAAATGGCCTGAAGTCAAATTTGTTGCAAAAGCTACCACCAGTGCTGTAATAAGTTTTTTCAAAGAAGTTTTTGCACGTGAGGGGTGTCCATCCACTTTGGTTACTGATAACGGAGTATAGTTAGTTTCTTTAGAAATAGAGAGTTTCCTGGAAAGTTGTAAGTTCAAACATATTCGCACATCATTATATGAACCTCATGAAAACGGCCAAGTTGAGCGCTTTAATCGCGTATTAAAGAATTTTATTTCTGATGCCATCAAAGAAAAAGGTAATTGGTTGAGTGTACTCAGAGGGAAACTGTGGACTTATCGTATTACTCCACACACTACCACGGAGATTAGTCCTTTTAAATTACTAAAGGGTAGGGATCCTGCTTCAGATATTTGTCCTTGGTGGTTTAAAGAAAAATGTAAAGATTTGATAGAGGGTAAAGTTGACATTCAGGAGACTGCCGATAAGATTTGTCTCAAACAAGACAATATCAGGTCATGGTACAATAATAAATGGAGGACAAGGGAACATAATATGAAAGTAGGTGATTGGGTTAGGATCTTGAAACCTTTTCTTGTTAGTAAAGGTATGAGCAAATATAGTAGACCTATACAAATAAAAAAAGTGTTTAAAAATACTGTAATTACCCAGGATGATAAAGTTTGGAATTCCAGGAGAGTAGCTAAGTGTCCTGTACGAAAAGTTAAACAGTTCCAAAATATTACTGTTCAGAATGATAAACGCAGTGATGTATTAATATGTGATTCAGTGGCGTCAAGAGTTAAAAATGACGTACGTGTTAGAAGAAGGCCTACTTTGCTTCAAGATTTTGTATGATTTGTTTTATGTTCTCCTTCCTTTGTTTTAATGAGGGAGATTTGTTACATTCTATAATTATTAGTGTATTTAATATTACATGTAGGTTAAGTATTCATGCTCCTTTAAGGCATGCAGCATGTGTATTTTCCATGACAGTTCTTTATTCCAAACAGAACTTTGCTAATGTATTGTTCTATCACTATGGGTCAGTTGCATCTGGATTTTGTCCTATTTGGATCTGTATGCTGTGCTGACAAATAAACATCTTTAATTTATTCTTCTGGACTGCTTTTTAACACATTGCAAAATAGGCCACGTCCAACAGTAATCAGTCAGGATTCTCCCGGCTGCATGTTTACCTGTAATTGATGGGGAACCCCACCCCTGACCTGTTACTCGATAAGCGTGGGCATAGATAAGAGGCCCTGACCATGTGTCTCTGATTCAGGGTTGATGGGGAGGTCACCTTGAGTGAATCCAAAAGCACTGATGTGAGTTCAATGAAACTCCTAAGAATAATATGGCCCTCACTGGTATCATTTTTGTCGACATTATCAATATTGTGCCTACAGTGGTCATCTTGAACACTGGCTTTGTCCTTACTGGTGTTGTCAAAGATATGTTTGCTTTGGTCTGAACGTATGTTGAAATTGTTCTTATTGGCAACAATAATATTATCGTGCAAGCATGAATTATGACATACATTGGTGTAATTATTGCTGATGTGGGCGCTGCTGTGCCGGCACAAGTTATGGTATGCATTGATGAGCATGGTCGAGGTTATGTGTACACAGGCTGTGGCATACGTTCACATTGCATTTACTGATATTGTTGTTGTTGGGTCTGCCTATGTCATGATATTAATTCAAATTGTATTCACCCATCTCAACATTCCCCCCTCTAGTTGAGTTATCAACTACTCTATCCTCCTCGTATGTCATGACAGTTATGTTACTTCAAAGTGTGTCTGTGTGTATAGTGACTGGTGCTTTTTCCCTAACTAAGCGCATACCACCCAATTTAAGGACTGCTGTTTTACAGCAAGAAACTCCACTTGTAGGAAATTACATAATAGATGTACAGCAAGGAGAACAGGCATCATAGATGTCAGTAGCTTGAACACCAATAAGGGTACCCACTAAAGGATACTGTGTAACCAGTCCTGCTCCAGGGCACCGCCCTCCTTCTTCATACCAGCTTGTAGATTATGCAGATCTTGGATGGCATGGGCTAATGTCCCATTGTTCATATTGTTTCAGGATATAAAAATTCAACAGGAAGCACCAATCTTGGTGAACACCCCACCCTCCATCAAGGTCATGAAATCTAACACATCCCAATGGTTTATCACCCTAGGGCGGATGGCTCACAGTTCTTCAATTGATAGCGTTTAGGCCGAGCTCAATATTATTTATCATTTGCATCAGCTCCCATCTGGCTTTTTGTAACCAGTGGGGTTTGGCTTGCAGGGTGAAGAATCATTTCTTTGAGCATTTCCTTGAGCTTCTGTGAACAGTCTGAATTCTTCCAGAATGTCCTTGTATTAAGCACAGACAAAATAATAAGCAGTTCTTCTCCTTTGTGCCTAATGCAACAAAGTTGTTTTCTTCTGTAACGGATGTTAAGACAACTCGGACAACTCTTCTCCAGGGATGACCAGTATTGGAGTGTGTTTGGGTACGAGGGTGTAGGGGCCCCGCCATCTAGGGATGAGCTGGTTGTAGGTGCCCCATTGCAGGCCTGGTACGTGCAGTATCATACCACAATTCTTGTTGCTGCCCAATGATATGGTTCCTCTGCCTCTGCAACATAAGGAGTACGACGTAAGTTGCTGTTCAATCCCCCACTCACGAATTTCGTTGCACGCGCTGCACCGCCAAATGTGATGCATCGCGCACAACAATTTATTTTTTACCTGAAATCGTCCGTATCCCGCATTTTACAACCCCCGCCCCACATCACCGCCCGGTAGCAAGCCTTACACAGGCCGTTGCTGCAGGTTCCCCAAATCATTAATTAAGCTATGAATAGCATTTTGTTAGACTAGTATATGGCATAAACCACCTCATCTATTTGGTCAAACAAAGTCACCCACTGTCTGAATATCCCTTTTCTCCTTCTACTCTGTTGAGCTGCAGTAATCCACTTCACCCCAGCATACAGTTGAGCCATTGGGAAGACTGAAAGGTATTTGGGACCCTTTTTTACTTTGCATTTGGTTACGCCCTATTCCAAAATTAATGGTATTTTGCATGTGCTGTGTCATGTTTTACCAAACTTGGTAATTGTAATTGCTTTGTACATTGAAATAGCAACTTGCTATTTAGAAATTCCATTTAGCGATTTGGTATTTCCTGTTGCTTAAATAAGAAATCGTCCTTTATTTGGTGAGTTGTGCTACTTAAAGAAACACTACTTTAGTGAGTCTTTGTACATCCCAAACATCCTATTCAGTTTTTAGTAACCAGTTTGCGTCTTACAAATCTTTCACAAAAGCCCTATTTGTCTAATTTGAGCTAATTTCCATTTTATTTCTTCAGTTGCATTTATTAACTTGAAATACCTGTGTCTATTTTACAGCATGTCTGGCTGAAGCAGTGTAATATTTTATTTTCTCAAATTACAGCAAATGTTTCCATCAACTTTCAGATTTTTATTGCAAAAGTAGTCATTATTTTTCACACTGTATGTTAGCTCTTTCTTTTGCTAGAATAACATTTATTTCTGTGTGTTTTGACTGCTAGAAGAATAAAAGTTAGAATCTTGAGACCTGGTTTGCAACTCGTATTTGTGCCTAACGTTTGGACCCCCAAGAACATTTCTCTATTACAGAAGGGGCTGCAGGAACTTGAGAGGTCTCCTACGGCATTACCCTGTGCACATTTCACATCTGATCGTGTAAATGGGGTATACCTTTGCACAGGGCTATAGCCCTATGCAAATAAGAGGATGCCTTTGCGTTTAAACCTTGCAAAGTGCTGCATAGCAGATGGTGCATAGTTAGGGCCCGATGGTGATGAGGCTTCTAAGGTTCTCTGTTGACACAGGGCAGAGCAGGTTTGTGGGCCTCTCCTGAGGATCCTGCATGTGGCTGCATAATAGACTGAATCCCTTTGCAGTGGGGGCACTGGCATCCCATCATGGGAAGGCAATGAAACATGCAGTTTTAAATTGCCACTCCCACTTTCACTAATGCACTCACAGGTGGGTAAACAACAAAAAAAACTTCTCCAAAACAATATCATATACTTACTTGCAGTCCGTCCATGATCTATAAACTGTTCTGTTACAGACTAATGGTTTTTAAAGTTTATTTATCCAAAGGACATCAATATATTCAATAATATATAATAATAATAATATATTCAATAAACATTTTTTTCTTTTATATGTGGATATTCATTATACATAAACACAGCAAAACAAGAGCATATATTAGAATATTTTCATATATTAAATTTAGGAGCACCAACAACAACACTATAATTAAACACTTACATACAAAACATAAAAAGTAACACAATGCAGATAACAAAACTCACAGACCATCTTGAAAATAAGACTGTCGGGTTCATGGTGCCGGTAAAACATTATCTGCCCTCCTAAAGCGAAACCGGCAATAGAGGGACCATGTCAGAACTACATTTACCGGCATGCTATGCTGGTCATGTTTTTGCGTTACTTGTAGCAACACTGGAAGCCGGGTTAAAAACGTCAGACTCTGGATCGCGCTGCCGATTATTCGACCTGGCTCACGGGAGTGGACGTCTCGTAAACTGGCTTTGTTGGGCGATAAGAGTGCATTAGGCACATTCTTTCTGAACCGCCGTTTCTTTAGACTACGGAGATTTGTTCTTTGTTTCCTTTGAAACTCCTCTGTTGGTCGAGACGCGTGTAGCAGTCTCTTGCAGAGGAGTTTAGGTGCCTATTGAGGCCCTTGGATTGCTCTCTCCCTGTTGGAGAAACCATCGGACCAACCCGGTTTCATGCAGGGAGAAGTAAAGCACCCGCGATTTAGACCGGCTGTAGTGGAAATTTCCGTCGGATCCCCAGTGACGATATCTTGTGTTATGTGATATTTATGGGGGCAACACAACACAGCACTCAGATTGAAACCACGCTGTGTGGATCTTATTGCCGCCCACATAAAAACTGCATCCTGGGCTATGGGCAATGTGAATTAACATTTCCTTGCTTTGCATGGATTTAGGATTACTCATTGCTTATTTCAAAAGTGTCAAGACAGACTTCTTGCACAGTACTTTTTTTGTTTTTCTTTTTGTTATGTGCATCACAGGAGAGAGAATGCTTGGAGGGGAATACTGAAGGCATAACCAGGCAGAGCGCAAATTACAGGACATGTATCCCTGGTAGGAGTTTATAAATACCAAAACGGGGTTTAGTGAAGAAATAAGGAGAGGGGCAACAGGGTAACCCTCTTATATGTTCTTTCTTGTTTTGTGTTTCTCAATAGAGCTTTTTATTCTGAATGAGCCACCACCCTCTACTCTTTTCTGCTGTTTTTTGTTACACCTTTAATTGTTTCAGGTAGGAATAATAGGTGTAATTGAATGTCATTATCAGAAGAGAGAATTGATAGCAGAACACTTATGATCTTTTCTTGTATTCTTCACAGATCTCCCGCCCTGCAGTTCCTAACCTTTCCTTCCCCCGCTCAATTGCCCCAACAGTTTGTGTGCACATACATATTCCAGACAGGTCGATTCAGAGGTGGGCCCCCTTTGAGCATCAACACAACTCAGAGGATTCGACATCGAGGCGTCTGACAAAGACAATACAAAAGCAAGTTGACAATAAAAATAATGGCAAAAAAAGACAAAACAAACAACAATTATGAATTCTATACTTGTGTTTGAATTAATCAAATGTTAAATATTAGTACATTAATTAACAGAAAAGGGCTGACATGCGTTTCGGAAGTATAACTGGAAGATGAACATATCCTTCATCAGGGCGCTGTCTGTATGAAACATGTTCAGTGGCAGAAAGCCATCTGCAAGGGATGCACTCTCACTTATTATAAGACTGCGCAAGGTGCTCAATTCAAGTTCGCAACCAATGGTTGGTAAGCCACATTCTCAGACAAGAATGATAGATGGCACATGGATAAGGAATCCTCAAACTCTCTTAGGCACAAATATAGAAGGTCACTCGTCCAAAGTAAAATCTAAATATACTGGAGAATACTGCCAGAGTATGAGTGGACCATACCTATCTGTCCAGAGGTCTTAAAAATCAATAGCCCAACAAAATGTTGTCAGATCTCTAATTCTAAAGTATGGAGCTGCAAGTGGGTTCATGGGGCCCCAGGGATCAAGTAAAAGCCGGAATAAAAAAATCAGCACATTTCAATGAGACGCAACTCCTTGGGGCTGACGACAGCCCTGTTCTATGGATTATAACTGCACTCTAGGGGACCAAAAGTACTACAGAGTGCCGAATCCAATATGTTCTACATGCCTCACGGTGCTGTGAATCCTGTACCGGAGGACAGCCTATGGTCCAGTGGATAGCCGCTATCCGTTACATTCCTGTATACTCCTATGACCATTCACCCATTCATGTATCTTTCCTCACTCAGAAACAGTATCTATCCAGTCACATACTTATGCTCCCCTGTATCCTGATTCCAGTTCATCAATACTGACTAGACTACATTTGTGTTGTCTCTGTGTGGATGTGTGGCTGTATGCCTTTATGACTGTGTTTGTATGGATGCCTGCGCATGTGTTTTTGTATGCATAGGTAAATGGTTAGGTGAATGTGCCTCTCTCTGGTGCATGACTGTGGGCATTCAATAGCCATAAGCTAAAACTATTGACTT
The DNA here is from genome assembly GCF_964261635.1 of Lissotriton helveticus. Classification (NCBI taxonomy): domain Eukaryota; kingdom Metazoa; phylum Chordata; class Amphibia; order Caudata; family Salamandridae; genus Lissotriton; species Lissotriton helveticus. The sequence continues at coordinate 724,864,198 of NC_136059.1, read as the reverse complement.
TGTCAGTGGCTTTTTTATAATGCATGTACTAATAGTAATAATTCATTGCAACTTTGAGGTACATGATAACTTTTCATATGTGACAGAGATGATTTAGTGAGCTCTATTGTTTATATAAGCAATAAATACACTAAGTATGAGCGCAAAATCCATTCCGCTCGCGGATTTTGTGAATTTTCGGTAAGTTCGCGATCCGCGAATTTACCGAGAATTCGCAAATCCGCGAGCGGCGGATCCGGGGGCAAAAGTTGAAGCCTGGCCTGTAGTAACTATTTTACGATGGCGCCGGCAAGCTGCCAGCGCCATCCTAAAATAGTTACTATGTTAGCTTCAACAGGAAGCTCTAATAGATCAAATAAAGCAGGTGCTTGATTTTATCTATTAGAGCTTCCTGTTGAAGCTAATTTAGTAACTATTTTAGGATAGCGCTGGCAGCTTGCCGGCGCCATCGTAAAATAGTTACAACAGGCCAGGCTGGTGTGCTTTCTTTTCCCAAATCTACTGTCGAAAATCAGCTGTGATGCTGGATAGAGGCCTTTGCATCCATGACTTTCACGAGCGCAATCCCTTTGCTGTTCCTGTGACCAGGAGCTTCTGTCTCTTCATCTGCTGCTCTGATCGTTCTCAGACCTTTTACACACACAAGAGGCATGTGCACTCGCATGGAAGCCCCGCCCACACACTCGCGGTGTGCACCGTCTTCCCGCCATTGACCCACTATGATGGACAGCTCACCCAAGGGACCCCTGCGCCCTTCGGGGCGATTGCATAGTAACACACACATGGTCGCTGGAACTAGTTGAAGCTCAAATTCAGTGACTCGTCATCGAGGCTGGGCAGGTGTGCCTTCTTCCCAAATCTACAGTCGAAAATCAGCTGTGATGCTGGATAGAGGCCTTTGCATCCTTGACTTTCATGAGCGCAATCCCTTTGCTGTTCCTGTGACCAGGAGCTTCTGTCTCTTCATTTACTGCTCTGTTCGGTCTCAGACCTTTTAAACACACAAGAGGCATGTGCACTCGCATGGAAGCCCCGCCCCAAATCCGTGGATCCGCAAATCCGCAAAATCTGCAGATTTTGCGGATCCACGATCCGCAAATCCGCGGATCGTGGATCCGCAAAATCCGCCCATGCTTAAAATACACTATAATGATATTGCAAGTTATAGAGGAGTTCCATAACAATATAGAATATCAAGCCTGTTGGACCTGGCTCTTTATGCAGGGTTATCCACAAGTGTTTTCCCTTCCTCCTGTATTTTTCTGATACTCTTTTGTTGGCTTTCGAACTCTGGGAACTTTACTACTGCTAATCAGTGCTAAAGTGCAAATGCTTTCTCCTTTAAACATGGTATGATTGGTTTACACCAGTTTGGCATATTTAATTTACCTATAAGTCCCTTGTACAGTGGTGTCCCCTGTACCCATGGTCTGTAAATTAAATGCTACTAGTGGGCCTGCAGTGCTGCTTGCATCACCCACAGAAATTAGCTTTCATACCTGCCTCAGGCCTGCATGCACAATTTACTCCCACATGAACTTGGCATTTAAAGTTACTTTCCAGTCCTGAAACTCCCCTTTTACTACGTATTGGCCACCCCTAATGAAGGCCTAGGTAGCCCTATGGGCAAGGTGCTGTGTAGGTAAACGTTAAGATATATGCCTTGATTGTGTGGCCTATCCTGGTAATGACAAACAGCCTATTTGGTTTCCTACTGCTTTGAGGACTGTTCCTCTCATAGGCTAGCATTGGGAATTCCCTTATAGGTACTTATTGCTAATCTGAAAGGAGTAGTATTGCCATGTTTGGTATGTTTGGAATAGTGGTGATAAATACATTTTCTGGAGTTCTCCTTGTTATTGTAGAAATTCAACTTTTAGAAAGTGAGCATTTCTCTGTGCTTACGACACTGTGCTTTGCAGCCTGACTCCAATCTACGTCTGGGCCTGGTTGACAGCTACACTTTGGGCTTACTTTCCTTCTTAACCTGATCTGCAATCTTTGACCTAAGCATTCCCCACAGTTATTGATGTGCTTATGGCACAGTAATTATAATCAGGTGTTTTGCTCATCCCATGCTGCATTTAATGCATATGTATTTTGGTTTTATTCTTGCACTGACAGAATAATGAGTACTATTTCAGGGATTGCATAATATCCACAATACTGTATTCATAATGCTTGCAACGTATGAGCTTTGCTTCCACGTATCGCACTCATTGTTACATTTGACAATTACCTAGTTGGCAAAGTGATGACAGATTTATGTTGTTTTGATCTATGTTTTATGTATAATATACTTTATATTTTGATATAATCCTGTGTGGAGTCTCTTTTGTGGTGTATTTATTGTGTAGCTGGTTTGAGTGTGTTACGTAAGCACTTTACAGATTTCTTCTGGTATTTACTTGACTGCGCTTGCCAAGCTACCAAGGGGGTGAGCGCTGGTTATCTTTGGTGTGTAACTGACTTGCCGTGAGTAGAGTGGTAGGTTCTACCTGACTTAGGTGCATACTTTAGCCAACCAGAAACCCCATTTCTAACATAGCCCAATGGTCAATTTCCTTTGTAAGGTCATGGAACTACAAGGTGACTAGCAAGACCTTTATAATGGATGCAGGAGGTACTTTATTCATTATATTACCTGGTCATACCATCATCCTTCAAACACACACGGCTTGGTGTCTTACTCTTTCATGTTTATTGGGGATGAGGGGAACAAAAGTTGAATCTTTACTGTGAAATTACACACACCCAAAAGCAGTTAGACATTTTTGACAATAGATATTTGAATCAGTTTAATGCAAGTCAGGTTAACACAGGTTAAGACATTTATAGTGAAAATATGCTGTGCTCAGATTGCATAGAAACATCTTTTCTACAATGACCTGAGAAGTAGAAAAAATAAACATAATGTTATAAATAACTCTTTTTAAAAACGTATTAGAAGAAGGAAAATCGAGTTCCCCCTTTCCTTGTTTAAACTGTAGCTGCAATTATGCTCCAGGAACTCAATTGTAATATATTCCAGTTGAGCAGCTACATCCTTTCTTTATTACAGACGAGAGAGACAGGTTTCCAGTAATTATGTTTTTATTAATTATGTCGTACTGTTATTCATATAAAGGCTCTACAAGTTTAATGAAAGCAAATTCGGAAAACAGATGAAAGGCTAACATTAACTTGATGGGATTTAAGACTTTGAAAGTCGTGAAATTTTAGGGTTTATTGAAATAAAAAAAAAAAAAAAAAAAAAAAAATATATATATATATATATATATATATATATATTCTGTTGCATTTAATCAATACACTCTCTGTAGATTTGTTTTATTCAGAGGAAAACTGCCCGTTGTGCCTTGTAAGCCTGTTTGCGCATTTGTTGTGTGATTAATGCGTGCTGATTTGTAATTTTCAACTCTTTCTCTATGAAAGGTCACCAGTTGTTTCTTGTTACTGTTAACCTTTCTTACTCGAAGATTCTGGTGGGCTTTTGGCTCCACTGACTGCGATTTCCTTTATTGCTTTCACGTAGAGCTCAGGTGTACTTGGTGATAAATGGCATTTACATTCTTGAAACCTGGGCAGTCAGCTCTGTGTAGTGTGGTACAAATCAGGGTCCTGTGATTTTTAAAAGGTCATTTTAAAATTGCTCTCAAAGTTGTAAGAACTCTGAATAAACGCCAAAACACTGTGCTTCCGTATCCCTTCAGCTTAAAGTCTGCAGGGAAAATGTGTCCAGGGATGTTGATGTTCGTGGGGGAAAACATAGTGAGGTACAGCAGCAATAAAAGAATTGGACCCCTTTTGAAGCAGAAATTCACCAGCACTACCTCGCTAAATGGAAGCCAGATTGCTATGAGTGACATTTTCATAATTTCAGTGTAATTATGAGTGACATTTCAAGGACTATGAGTGACACTTTCCCGCAAGCAAAATCAAGCAATAAAGACGAGGGAAAAATACAAATATCGCAAATTACACCCATTTGAGCAACAAAAAACTAAGAAATTCTTAAAACTCCTGCAAAGCACCAGCAATGGAAGGACAATGACTGAAGACAGACTGCGGGACTGTAGTTCTCAGTGACAGAGGGAAGGCAGGCACCGCAGCTGCTGAGATGATCTCATTGATTGGATCCTTCATAACAGCACACTAGCCTAAAAAGCAACTCTTACAGCATAGCGAGTGCAACAAGGAGATATACTGTCATTCAGTCTCACAGAAGGCTGGGTCATGTGATTAACTTGACAGACAGGCTGCTCCACTTCTCTCGGACGGACACGAGGCCCTGCAGCCCCAACCCTGCTCTCACAGCACACCTGAAGGGCAAGGGAACGGTTCAGTGCTTGCAGGCCTGGTGCCAGTTGAGGGTGAAATGCTCCGAGAGGAGGGCCTGCTGAGGCTTGAGTTGGGGCCTGGCCAGTGTTCTACCTGCACCACTGGTATTTTGCTGTATAGGCTGGCACAAAAATAAGCAAAATCAGGAAAGCAGTATTTGTATACATTATCTGTACATACTTCAAACAATAAATATAAAGCACTTTTAAATGTGCTTGAGCTACTTTAACGATACCTAGTTAATAATTGTAGGCAACAAAGGCATAAAAGTGATGTTGTAAATAAATGTATATGATTTTGTTTAAAATCATATTTCATATGATACACGGGACTTTCAGACTTTTAAAACAACAACTGGCCAGTATTTTGTTGGTGGAAAGGAGACAACCGTAGCTGAAGCAAGAGCACTACAAGTACCAGACACAGGTTAGTTTATAGTGGTGCTGTCCCATACGGAAACAGGGTGTGTGTGCTAGGGTTTTAGGAGATACCATAAGCAGCTTGATGTCATTAAATGAATCTTAATTCTTTGCTGCATGTATTGTCTACATGATATGAAGGACATGCAGCCCTACACTGCAGATTGTGTACCGGAACCAGTAGTAAAGAATCATGGTGCATCAAACGGTCCCAGAATGACACACTCGATCCCCTAACTCCGACGGAGGCTAGGTAACACTTGACGCTAGCAGCAGTGTTGGGCGCGTGGAAAAACAAAACTTTAAGCAGGCGCCCACCGTTGTGTTTGCCTCGGAAGTCAATCACTGCATGAGTACAGTGAGAGGCGCCACTTGGCAGAAGATATGAAAAGGCAAAGCCCAGTCCCCCCGGATCCACACAAGGCACTGGCTGTCTATTTAAGGATAACAGTTTTGACGAGCAAGACACTGGTTCAGGCAGTTCGTGCGATGGATATAAATGACCTGCACAGAAGTTAGTTCTGCAGGCAGCAGTCACGTGACAAAGAGTTGAGACAATCGTGGGGTCTCAGCTGCTAATGCAGCCTGCTGAGGTCAGCACCAAAACCGCGACAAGAGCCCGAAGAAGGCTCAAGATACTGTCAGCAGCGCTCTACCAGGTAGAGGCCCGGGCTGCTAACATTATTAAGTGGTGTTATAATCGGGGTTAACTCAACAATGGTAGTTATGTCTGTTAGTCGGGGTCAATATTTGTATTGTTTAGTCACTGTGCACAGACTGAGCACCATGGCCAGCTAAGTACGAGCGGCAGCAGCACGACGATATAAAAAAAAAAAAAAAAAAAGAAGCAGACTGCGGAAATTAAGTGTACCTTGCAGTTCAAATCAGACGGACGGAAGAGGAAGTGCAGAAATCTGCTCCAGTGACTATAGACTCACTCCGAGCTTTCAATTAGATAATCACACGTCAGCTCAAGTCCTAATTCCCTTGTCTTTGCTCCTCTTTGCGCATCCTTCTCAAGGCAGATTTTAAATAATTCCAAACTAAATTGTACTGCATTCTATTTATTTAAAATGTATGAACACATAAACTTCATGTCACTAAAGCTCACAGAGGTTGGTACTTACTTGGGCCGGGCTGGCCGCAGAGTCCCAGGGGTGTGGCGAGGACGGCTGCTCCAATAATTACTAAGGCAGCGACTTAAAGCAAGGCAGTGACTGCAGGGCCCGAACCACTGTAATTCCGTTTTGCCGGCCGCTTCAGTGTTTTCATAGTGAACGACATGAACAACAACACTACTGAAGTCAGTGTCAGTAGGCAGCCTGGCCAATGTACTTGTTCTGTGTAGTCTAACAGGCAGCTGGCACTAGTAGTGTCTCATACTTTCTCTGAACAAGAGTTGAACGGCCGCTGCGACCCCACAGCACTGCAGGTAGCTCTCCCCGAGGCCTCTCTCATGCGCGGCCATGACTGACAAAGAGAGCTGCCGCCTGGCATGCAACGCCGGGTAATATGCATAGGTTGGAGGCCAAGCGCGATCAGAGTTTATGGCGCTGATGCTAAGAGGGATGCGGACACAACAACTCCAGTCAAATACCCCGCCGCTTCTGACGGACCTCACTTCCTTCCTGGGTGTTCCAGGATATGAGGTCAAGAATGATATCCCCCCTCTTCCCAGTTCCCGCGCAGCCACAGCCAGTACACGGTAATCACTTCTGAGGACAGGCCCGCCCTGTGTAGGCATTGGGCAGTGAAGTGATGAGTCACTACTGTGTGACAGCCGCACGGCGCCCCGTCGGAAATTTCAGTGCCGCCAAGCAGAAGGGCTAAAGATTGTAACATTGTAGCAAGCGCTGAACTCAGCCAACAAGTACATTAACTGTTTACTGAACGAGCCTGACTGCTGGCAAGTCACACGCACAGACGCATGCTAGCAGCCTGTTTCAGCGCTGGTACAGCTGGCAGAGTGACGGAGACAGTGGCATTAAAATGCGTGACAATGCATTTCAGTGCGGTGATGCGGAACACCACACTGAAATGCGGTAATGTCACGCCTGATGCGTGACACTTGGCAGAGCTGCGTTGATTTAATAATATCCCTCTTGATCTTACCACAAGTGTTATTCTTGTGGCCTACTGCAAAGCCTGTATTGAAAATCAAAGAAAGCGAGTGAAATCACGCTGTCTTATCTTGTTTTGGACCTATGTGCGCGACAAAGGCAAAAAACAAGAGTGACGACATTTTAGAATTGTGAAACAGCCTTCCTACACAAAAGTTAAATGCACGTGTCCATATTATTGGTACAAAAAAAATGATTGCCTTAAAATTAATTTTATATATTTATTCGGCTAATAGGTTTTATTGGGTTACTGGTAGAGTATTTATTTTATTTCGTTTGTCATTTATAAAGCGCAACATTCACTACATAGATATATCAAGGTACTAAGAATAACATATATTTTAGACTGCATGAAAAAGAGGATTATATTCTTGTAGAAAGACAGTTAAGTGCGAAATTAAATTGGGTAAAACTAAGTGTTTAGGAGTGTTTTTCATTTGGTCAGAGAAGTTTGGTTACTAGTGTCCGAGGTATGGAATTCCATTGTTTAGCAGTTGCCTCTGAAAATCCTCGGCTGCTCAAAGAGTTGAATTTTAGTACCCTAACTAGCACAGCTGTCTCAGATTTCAATTTACAATGTGGATGATATCGCACAAGTAGCAGCTGTTTACCCAGCTTCTGGGAAAATAGTGAATATCTGCTGCTATTTACAAGGCTATTGCAGAGATTGTGCATTATTTGGCCGGCAGCGTGATAATATGTAGCAAATTTCATTATAGCCTGGCCTCGGATTAATGCCAGAGATTATGTACTACTTAACTGGTGGCTATTCAAACAGGAATGGTATTTATGCGGCTACCAGCTAGATTTCAGATAGTATGTACTATTTGGACTGATGGCTAGATAGACATGATCATGTTCTGCTAGGATTATGTACAATTTGGCCATTGCCTGCGCTAATAGCAAATACAATCTACTATTTACCTGTCCACCGACTAAATAGCAGAGATCATGTATTATTTGGCCAGCAACCGTACAAACAGCAAAGAAGCCTCACTTTGAACCACACCAGCTACTAGATTGAAGAGATCGTGTACTATTTGGATGTCAACCGTGCAAATAGCATATTAAATTCTCAATTTCTTGGCCACAGACTAAATGGTATAGATCATGTACTAATTGATCAGGTGCTGATCAGCGGTCGTACAAAGAGCAAAGAAGCTTCACTATTTACCCGAACACTGACAAAATAACAGAGATTAAGTGAAATTTGGACTACAAACCTAAAAAATCTATGCGGTTGCCAATTACATAGCAGACATTCTGAACTAGTAAACCTATTCTCAGATTATGACTGAATTTTCACTGTAGAATAGGTGTGCTTGGTGGCTAATGTAGCAGTAAGTGGGGGAAGAAAGGTTGTTGTGGAGGTGTGAAGGGACTGCCACAGGGATAGTTCTTAACATGCTGTGGCATGATACACATTACTGGGAGGTTTGGGCTCTTCATTCTTGTTTGATTCTCTGCTCTTCCTCTGCATACCTCTATCCGACTCTGCTGACAACAGCCTCTGTCCATCTCTGTACCACTTTGCAATGTCTCACCCTCTCAATGACAGTCTTTTGTTTCTGTTTCACATACACTCCTGTACGCTGAGGTTCCTCGGTGTTTGTTCAATGTAATGCTTCTGTAGTTTTGCACTCCTGCTGGCTCTTTACCACCTCAAGCTGTCCCTGGAGTAGCTGCATATGATGCTTTTTTTCCTCAAGCACTTGCAACCTCTAATCCCACTCCGTTTCCTGATTGTTCCAGCTCCTGCTCCTCTATCTACTCCCAGTCTTTGTGATAAGGGTAGGAGGCACAGGATATAACTCTCACTGCAGGCCAGTTGATGGCCAAAAAAGCTGACTCAGCTTTTCACTCTTTTCAGATTGTTCAATTGAACTTGTTACTAACACTGATTATGTACATTCGGTAGCGGCTATTTAGCTGGCCGCCGGGTGAATAGTGAATTGTCTCTGCTATTTACTTGCCAGGCAAAATAGTAGAAATGATTTACTATTTGGCTGGCAGCCTTGAATATAGCAGGTGGACTGTAGGACACTGGCTCTCTACAATATGCACTAAAATGAAGTACACTGTGCAGAGAGGGCAGTGATACCCAGATTGCTATACAGAGTTAGACATAGATAATACTAACACTCTATTTGTGGTAGTGTGAGTGAGCAGTTAGGCTTATTAGAGTACAACAAAGTGCCTCCGGGAAGCCATGCGCTATACAAATGTGTAGTCATTCATTCAGAGTGTTAGATCTGGCATCTTTCGGTGTGTTTCCCCTGTCTTTTTGCTCTCTGACCTCTTGGTTTTTACTCTGTTTTGGCTGGTTTAGTGTCTTTTCACACTTTCTCACTGCTGATCAGTATTAAAGTGCAGGTGCTTCTGCTGCACATTATGTCCTTGGATTGGTGTTTCCATATTTGGCTTATTTGATGTACTGGTAAGTCCCAAGTAAAGTGCACTAGGTGTTCAAGGGCCTGTAAATCAACTGGTGCTAGTGGGCCTACAGCACTGGTTGTGCCACCCACACAAGTAGCCTTTCAAATGGGTTCTCAGACTTGCCACTGCTGTCCATGCCTGCAGTTTTACTGCCATGTCGACTTGGCAAGTGCACCCACTTTCCAGACTCTAACCTTATCTTTCTTACATGTAAGATGCCCCTAAGGTATTCCCAAGGAACCCCTATGGGCAGGGTACAGTGTATGTGAAAGGTAGGACTTGTACTAGTGTGTGTGACATGTCCTGATACTGAAATACAGTGTAATTAGTTTTTCACTATTTTTGAATATTGATATTTCTGAGAACTGTATGGTGGATTTTTATCGTTTTTTATCTTGTTTGCATAGATAAAATATATTTTTCGAAACTGTTGTACTGTACTTTGGTTGTCTTTTCACTGTATTACTGTTGGTTATGTGCAACTACTTTACACACTGCTTTACACACTGCCTCTGACATAAGCCTGACTGCTCGAGCCAAGCTACCAAGGGGGTGAGCAGGGGTTATTTCAGTAGTGTATCCCCCTTACCCTGACTAGGAAGAAGGGTCCCTACTTGGACAGGGTAACAACCTGCCAATTGGAGGTCAAGAACATTGTTCTAAGGTAAGTTCTTTTTAAGTTAGGAATTTATAGAGTTTGCAAAATAAATCACTGTTGTGCACAATTGCACACAATAGAAGTCAACAGGAGAAAAAAGGAAAAAGCATAGAAAATCACACAGTGGGTTCTCGAGGCTCACCTTCATGGATTCGTGTAAGTAACAAGGGCAGGGCCAATATTCCACAATCAGAAGTTCGGGAACGTCCCATATTTGGCCAATAGTAGAATGCTGAGGTTGTTGGTAGCAAGTGCGCTATGGAGAAGGGGGCCACCTAAAAACACACTGCACAGCAGGACTTAAACGTAAGTGGTTCCACTCAAGGAAGCAGGTCATCAGATCCTCAAGACCAGGGAAGTACAACTGATTTATGGTTACCCAGGCAGGGAGGGGTGAACACCTCAGTTTCTGCAGCATATCTGTGCGTTCTGGAATTATTCATTCTGGTTCATTTTAATTAAATGTTGTATCCCAGTGACAACGTGCCATCTGATATTTGGGGTGATCTTACCAAAATAGAAACATTCACATTGGGCCCTTGTGAAGCCACCAACACAGTATAATTGAGAGGCTTCCTAACAATCTCATGGCAATAGGAAGAAAAGCTATGGACCTAATCGAAAGTTTGGGGGACGGAGGAAAGTTTGTCAGGATGGTGTAGGACAATACCTCTGCCATCCTAAGAGACTTATGGTTGCCATATTTAGAGCTGTCCACTGGCCCTGTTGACAGCTCTCTACATTGATAGGAGCTGCTGTCGTATCAATTCTTGTCTATGCAGTACACATTTGACAAACAATACTGTCAGACATGATGGGCAGCAAACTTTCTAAATGTTTTTTTGTTTTTCAAAACAAACAACTACTGGCTCCCAACCGCTGGAACTTTTCTCCTAGGGTGTTGGACAAAAATATTTTTCCTGTCCCTTACAGCCTGGTTTTAGCAAAAATAGGGAGGTCGGTGTAAAGACTATCCTCCATCCATCCCAACTCTGTCAGTCCACCAAAGGGAGCATTCCATCAATGAGGCACGAGCAAACAAATAGGATTATATATAATTGCGCTGAATGCCATTCGAATATGAATTAGTATTCCCAAGTCAATCAGAAAAATACATATAGGGATCAAAGATGCAGAAGAAAATACATTCAGAGAGGTATTTTATTAATTGCCTTTTATTTAGAAATATTATAAGAACTGAGACACCGACTAAACAGAGACATTTTCTTTTCTCTATTTTTGTGATATATGGATCTATCATTTCACCTTTCCAATTTTGTACTCATTTTCCAGACATGGGAAGTGGATCCACGGTTGAAGTATTAGAACTGATTTCATGTGATTCTCTTTTAAATGTCCTTTCCTGGGTTTAGCTCATACACAGTCTTTGTTCTAGGCAGTGGCCTTCACAGAAGTAGAAATACTTCTAGCTCCAAGCAGGAGCATCTCAAACAAGGACACAATGAAGCATGAGATTTCTGTCCGAGCCTTCCTGAGCAGTCATCAAGCAAGGGCAAAAGAGCCACCCTGCTTAGAAACTTTGCCACATTTAACAAAAGGAACCTCTAACCTAAGGCTAACTCCTAATATCTTCCCTATGTCTTTACTTAGGAAAAACTGATCAGCAGCCCTTTGCTAACAAGGAACTCACAGAATTTATGTGGGTAGCATTCATTCATCATCTCTCACTTCCATGTCTGGGTCTCCAACCCTAGCCATAGGGATGCAGACAATACACTTCCACTGTCTAGGAAAGCTGTATCTACTCTCCATTACATCATGCAAAATGCTTTCCACTGGTACATGTACTTAGACATTCAACCCACACACGAGTCTTATTATATCCACAGCAAATACCGGCTCATGGAATGTGAACTCCAAGGTCTGGGAGTCACACAGAAAATTCTACTGGTTTTGACACTCATTGGCTCTTTGCTGGTCTTTCAAAAGTTTCTGCCACGTGTATCTCCACCACCCTGAAGCTAGCTGAAGCTATCACTGCTGGGTTTGGTTCCCAATGGGCCCACAGTTGGCAATCAAACGCCTTTCGTTCCTAGAGTACCTCTTTAGGCCACCTGTGAAGATATATCTGGAGCCTCCCTACCCACTCTTCTGCTCACCTGAGCCTTCCTATGATACTGAACTCTACTTTGTTGATTGCAATTGCCCATCGGCCCCCTTTGTTAGCCATGAACCATTTTGCTGACTTCAACAAAGTGAATTTCTCAAACACTTTCACCACTGTTCATAGAACACACTCCTTATCACGCATCCCCCTTTAGACCCCTATCCTAAGTTTTAGTCCCTCTACAACCAGATCCACACTCAGACTGCTGTACCAGCATCGGATAGCATCTGCTATTCTTTAGAGCTCAGAGGGTAATTATTCTTGTATGCTCCAATTTTTCAGCTTATATTTGCAAGTGCTATATGTGGGGTAAAAAAGTGGAGGATTTGCGGGATTGACAGAATAAGAAGCATGAATAAGAATTGCTCACAAAATGGATACCTCAATTAATTTGGTGCAGATTCACATAGGTGTCATACTTGCCCCGGTCTTTTTCCTTCTCTTCCAGGTCCTTTTGTGCCTTTGCTCCTCCACCTCGTACTGCTTCAAATCCTCCTATTCTGGGTTGTTTTCATACTCCTGACCTTCATCCTGGCCCTGGTCCAACTTGTACTGGTCTCTTTGATACAGTTTCCCTGAATTTTGTGCCTTTGATTCTAGTCCTTCCTGACCCTCATCTTCCTGGCCCGAATCCTGGCCCTTCCTTGTATTAGTGCTTCCTGGGCATCCTGATTCCGGTACCACTGATCCTCACCCTGATCCTTCTGGACTGCTCAGTCCTTCTCCAGCTAAACTTCTTGTACTGGTTCTCTTAGATCTTTTACTCCTAGTCTTCCTGGGTTGGGTTATCCTGATTCTCCTTGCTTCCCTGTCTCCTTGCTTCCCTGTTTCATTACCTACCTGGTACCGTGTCCATGGGTCTGGGTCCTTTTTATAAAGTCCTCTTGGCATGCGATTGTACATATTGATCCTGTGTCTAGTTCCATTGGTCATTATAGTTCTGGTAACACAGTTCCTGGTCTTCCTGCTCCACTTGATTCTTCAGATCCTGGTCCCCTTGGTTGTGACCCCTCTAGTCCTCCATGGAATGTTCCTGGTTCAGATTATTCTGATCCTTCTAGTGCACCTAATTTTTCCCAATCAGATAACTGGCATAAATAGCCATAGTACACCTGCTCCCACTCAAGCAGTAATAAAGTAAAAATGCAAGAAAAATCGCACACCAATTCAGAGAAGTAGAGTAAAATTTAATAAATAACATGATACTGAAATGACTCAAATCCAAACAGTAGAACTGAAGTTATGAATTGTTAGAGTTTTTAGTAAATACTGGTACCAAAGATCAAAGTGGTAACAGCTGGTATCTAGTCGTTGAAGAGCAGGGCAAAGTCAAAAGTTAGGGGCGACCGCGATGGTGCGCGTTTGCGATACATAAGGAGGATAGGACATAGTCACTGCTTACGCTCGCACTAAGAAGAGATTTTGAAGAAAAATATCAGAGATGGTAAAGGTCAGGGGGACAAGGCAGCCGGTAGTGTCTGAGGAGGAGGCGTTGTTGTCAGAGAGGCGTTGGACAAGGTCATGGTGAAGATTTCTTCATTCAAACTTTGTCATTTTTTTTAGAGGTAGAACATCTCCACAGGGACAAGGTTGCAGACCATGAGGCTGGATACCTCTTCTGTGAGGAGCTGGTAAACAGGATTTGCTGCTGTAGATAAGAACTTAGTGGGCACTACAGTGAGTTCAGGCCAAATGGCAATGCACCTTGGATGGATCCTTGAACAGGTAGGTCCCAATCTCCAGGACTGGGTGAGCACCACTTGGACTAACTTGAGGGCGGGCCCAGGTTCAGGGTTGTGTTTCTGTAGCTCTGAACAGGAGGCCAGCCAACTAGCACTTGGAGACACTCTGTTAGTCCTACATTCAAGCAGCAAAGTTGGTCTCAAACAGCAGGGCACAGGGCAGGCTTCAGGTAGAAGGGCAGTCACCTGGGAGCAGCAGGGCCATCCTCTAAAGTACACAGCAGTGCTTGTGCAGCAGGGCTGTCTTCCATAAGTCCTCCACTGGTCCAGACATGAATTGAAGATTAGGGCTGAGAGTCCTATTTTTATATCTGGTGCCAGCTTTAATGTGTAAGAACCTTTTGAAGTTGTAATTCCCCTCACAGATGGATCTGGCTTCCTCACAGCACTGGTCCCTGGATGTCTAGGGTAACCAAAGGCTAGTGTATATTCAATTAGGAATGTCCTAAGGCAGCTCCTTAAAAATGTAAGTGGGGCTGTGCACATCTCCACCCTTCCCATCCTGTCAACAACTAGTCACTTTTTGTGTCATTGTCTGGGAGGAATTCACAAAGGCCAACTGCCATGCTAATCACAGTCATGTGCCAAAGGACACTGTCTGGAGGCACCAAATAGTTAGGAAAAGAAAAAGCTAACTTTCGAAAAATGGAATTTTTAGAGTTGTGACTTAAGGACCAACTTTACCATTAAAGAGGACTTTAAATTACAACTTACGTGGCATTTCTACCTGATCCCAAAGAAAAGTAATCACTTAGTAAATGTGATAATATAACCCATCCTATAAGCTAGGTATGCCACACATTAGTGAAAAATGAATGTGTAAGTTTCTCTCTAACGGGTCATGTTAAATTTTGTCCAACTTTATAAATACAATGCATCCTGCCCTATGGGCTCCTTAGAGCGAGTGTTAGAAGTGACTTATATGTATTAAAAAGAGAGCTTTGGGTAAATTGGCAGTTTAAAAATGCACACAAGCTACAATGGGAGGCCTGATACATGTTTTAAAAGGCTACCTGCTGGGTGGCACAATAGGTGCTGCAGGCCCACTAGTCGCATTTAGTTTGCAGGCCTTGGGAACATGCCATGTTTTACTAGGGACCTATAAGTAAATTAAATGTGCCAATTGTATGTAAGCAAATGTTACCATTTTTAGGGGAGTAAGCACAAACACTTAAGCACTGATTAGCACTGGTAGAGTACACAGAGTCCTTATGCCAACAAAAACAAAATTCAGAAAACATAAGGCAAAATGTTTGGGGGTGACCCTGCAGAGATTGCCCAGTCCAACATGAACAATAAACATCTATGCCCAAAACCAACTCTGCTGGGTGAATAGGATGAACTAGTGTGTTTATTCACAGGCAGCAGAGTGAACCTCTCCTGTGAATTACTTAACAGATACATTACCTACTTGTCTCCTGCTTTCACATCCCCATGCACGTAAGTGGACAGGGAAAGGGATTTCTTCAAAGTGCATAAATGAAATAGGCATGCGTTAACTACTGAATTTACCCTTTTTGCAAAGATAGCGTATAATCAACTTTGATACCCAGACGCTTGACACCTTCATTGGGGATAGATTTATCATCTAGAGTCGTGGGCTAGAAAGATAAGTCCCAAATAGGTTAAGATTTCAGTTGTGCCACTGTTGAGGTTCAACTTGTTGAAACACAGTTGTGTTTTTATTAGACCTATACAAATTAATATTTAATTATTCATTTTAATTCATGTTAATTATTTTAGCTTTTAATATTTTATTTGTTTAAAATATTATTTTTTATTTCAGCTTTTTTTGAAGTTGTGTGGTTTATTGGGGTGTAGATGCTTAGTGATAGAGCTGAACATCACATGTAAGAAGGAGTCAGATGATAGGGCTTCTTTTGGTCTAGAAGTGTAGTGTAGTTCCTATCTTCCCAATAGGCTCTGCGCATTGGAATAATACCTACAGCAGTAAAGGCCTAGGCCAGACGTTAACTAGGTCTACTACTGTCGATACTAGACTTAAAGTTTTGGGTTTGCCAGCTTAGCTCAGAGTTCACTAGAAACTTTCTCGAATGTTCAAGGAGAAATTAACTTCCCTGATTAGACAAGAAGGGATTTAGTTTCTGACAACCATAGAACATGACAACTTTGCTCTCCCCTAATCAAGAGTCAATCTCGAGAGTCGTGTGAACAAAAGGCAAATTATTTTACTCAGTCAGTACGTGCATTCTTAGTCTCATCAGAATGTAGAGAAAAGGAAGAGACGGGCGTGTTCAATAAAAAGGTGTTATTTATTGATCAGTCTCTTTTCTCATACAAGAGAAATGGATCGATATTATTGCAATACTTATAGTTAAGTAAAGTGCATACATTAAAAGCAATAGTATAAAATAATACTGTAAAAACATTGATATGGTTTCTAAGCCATAAGATGTTTTAAAATGAATAAAATATATTACATACACATATACATTTGACTAAACGTACTCAACTGGTGTTTCTAGATACGCCTACCCCGTGTACCTGACCTAAGTCTAATACGTGGGCGGGAATAGATAGTTACAGTTTAAGTTAAGTTTGTTTTTGCCAAGTGAATAACTAAAGAATTCTCTGTGAGGGGTTATTCAGTTCTGTACCTGGAAGTTAGGATGAATGAGGAATGGTATCTCTCTCTCTGGTCTCGATATTCCAGGCTGCCTGCGAGGGCTGCCCAGAAACGCCGGTGCTGGATTCTCGGCAGGAGAAAGCAGCGCGTCTCTCAGCGCGTCAGAAAGGCGGGGCTGCTGCCAGCGTGGTCTGCTCTGCTCTTCGCTTCGGCAAGTATGGCTGCTCCGTCTCGTCACCACGCGTGTGTTTGCATATGGCAAGATCGGTAATATTTATACCTTTAAGGTGCCGAGATTGACGTAAGGATGGACATAGATACGTCAATAAGGATGTCATACGACTTGCTCGTTAGCACATTCTTTTACTAAAGTTCTCAATGAAATCAAAACAATGGCCGCAGGGTTTTGCCCAGGTTGTCATAGGTTTGATTTGTTATGAGAACTCCGTATGCCTTATCAGGGGCTGGAGGAATATCGCTTGTCTAATTAGATCGCAAGTGTTATGACCTAATCAGATAACACGTTCCTGTGCCGTAGTGTGACTGCGTCAGATAACGGTATCTGCATCATGGGGGTTTTCTGCCTCATGGGCTGACTGCTAGTTAACTTGTTGGTTTGTTTAACTAGAATAGGGTCAGGAATAGGGGGATCGATTCAGAACCTATAGGAATACATGACACCCACTCCACGCTAACTATGGACATATTTACTAATCTAGGCATAGTATAACATAGTACAACATACTATAGAGTAGTGTGTATACCTTACCACCCCAAAATACATAAATGCATTTTGAAATTTTCAAATATAGTGAAAAATTGCAGACATATATATATGGTATGCACTCAAGCTGTAGAAAAATGCCAAAGTAATCGCATTTGTATACATTATTGCTTATTTGGTATAAGAGAATTACACATGAAATGGTTTCTTAAATACAGAAAAAAGTTTCGAGACCATTCCATCACAGAATAAAATATCTATGAACATGCCAGCGGGCAGCTAATGTCTATAAGTTATCTAAAATTTAGAAACCTTAGTTCTCTAAGAATAGTTCTTACTTTAAGCAGAAGATAGTGTCCCGAAAAATATGCAAAAATATTTGGGGCTGCTGGAAAAACTGCTGTCCGTGAACTGGAGCGAAATTGTTCATGTGACTTTATTTTTAAAGTTGAAGGCCGAATTCAGGGAACGCCGTGTGCGAGCTTGCTCAAAAGTCTCTATTTCTGTTCGGGTGAGAACATCATATCATTTAGGCTTTCGAAGAAACTGTCAACAGCTTCTTGGGAAAGTTCCACTAACTCGGAAATAGGTGTAATCATGCATTCTTGCGCATGATTGTCTCCATTGACATTCTGATTTGCATTACTGACAGAAGGTCGTACCTGTTCGATGCTGCTTTCATCTTGAACTTCACTACCCATCAATCGTAGTGGTGAAGCTTCCACGAATGCCGTCATCAGGATTGGTAGCCTTTGAGGGCAGCACAAAGCATGAACCTTGATCGGGCTCAACAATGTTTCTGCATCCATCGGCGCATCCGATTGTAGCATCAGACAGGTGTCTAACACGCATTCTTCTCGCATAGCAGACACCTCAATACAGGTAAAACACATCTTTGCCACATTGGTCGAAATGATAGAAACCAAGTCATGTTCAGGTCTCTAAGCCGGGAGAGTCCCAGGATTTTTGATATCCGGTCCCGGTATCCAATGGCTAGGATTGTTTCTTCCCTTGTCGCAAGAGTTTTGTCTGTGACATGGGTTGCCATAACGAAAAATAAGGACTAAGAATAGGATTCCTGCAATTAGTCCCAGGATCAGGGGAAGTCCGCCAAAAATCGAATGGACGAAATCTGGAAAAATACCCAGTATGGCTTTGAATGGTGTTAATGCCATCGAAAATACTGTCTTAAATACCTTTGAGACCCCATTGGTATCAGAAATATTTAAGATTTCATTCAGGATTTCCGCGAAATGTACGGGGGAATTAGTTGATAATAATGTATGTATCTCTGCAGTCGTCCTTGCGACTTGTAGATCATACGTTTCTTTTGATGACGAGAGCCTGGTAGGCGTCTGAAGAAGGACTGTTTTCATTCTGCTTAAAGTATCTATTCGAATAGAAGTAATTTTCAAATCGGGCCATGCCCTTGCCTCCCTGTCTGGGAAGGAGCTGGGGAACAATGAGCGTCCACAGCACTTGACCTTCGCAGTAGTAGTTACTAGATAAGGAGTCCCGGGCATAAGACTACAACATCTACGGTCTACAATAAGAATGTAACTCCCATTATAGAGTCTTTGAAAGAATGGTTCTATTTCTGTTGCAGGTGCGCCTTGCTGGTGACATGAAAGGTTGTATGAATTCCCTTCACAGGCTCCATGCAAACTAATTCCGTTACACAGAAGTGTGCCACTTAGTGACATCGCACAATTGTTGCCACTAAGAAACACTTTCTGTCCTTTATTACTGACACATGCATGTGAATAGGGCAGGTTCCATGTTGTTTTAAGGTACCCCTTTCCCAATTTCTCGTACATGCCAGCCTGTATATATTTTTGGCAGTATTGAAACCTGAAGGTTGAGATTGGAATATTTATTATCCCATGTATTATCCATTCACTGACAGGTCGTTCTGACATTGTCATTGGTAATCTTTCTAGTTTTTCAATGCTCAAGATTGTATAATCAGCACCCTTTTGCGCCATACTGATTTGTCTATCAGTAAGGTTAAAGATTTGGAATAGTGACGTTGTGTTGATTAAACGCCAAGGCACATAGCCTGAACGCAGATTTTGTAACGTCCAGCCAAGCTGTACAATAGAACGCAATTGTGACTGACCGTGTTGTAATAACAGTAAGTCTTGCGATAATATATCGATTGCTGACGACACAATGCTGTCCAAAGAAAAAATTCTGGAGGACAGAGTCATTAACCCATTGTCCACTACAGAAAGTGATTTTTCCAAATTAATACGGTCAGTTTCCCGTATTCTCTCTGCTGTTTCAATTTGAGTAACCTTCCAGGCCTCATTGTATGCTGCATATACAGAGGCTGCTATGAAACGCTTTTGACGCTGTTTGCGTGGTCCTAAAGTGAAATCACGCAAGTCAGCACCATCAGTAAGTAAAGTTAGGTGTTGCTTAATTTCTGCCAGTGTGGAAGTTTGTAGCCATTGAAGGCATAATTTGCCCACACTGTAGGTGGTTATTATCCCTGGGTGATGTCTTTGAGGATATCTAGGGTCTGGCCTGGTCATTTTGAACCCCTGTGTTTTGTTCAGGAATCTGTCTTGACAGTTATTAGTATCTGTGGGCCAGATCAACCACTGTTTCCAATCAGGATGTGTTCTGTTTTGGTTTAATATATGGTTTACGTCTATCTCTTCATCTGTATCAGAGTTATTGCTAAACATTGTTGGCTTTGGAATAGACGGTTTATTTAAATCTTTGATTTTGGCTAAGCCAAGACAGGTGGTCTGTTGAACAGTGTCATTTAAAAATATCATTTGTTCTGGAATCATGCAGGCTCTAAACAAAGCTTCTATACCCTGTACTTGCCATTCTTTTGTACCCCAAACACTTTTCAATTCAACATTTTTGTCCCAATAATCAAATCCAAAAGTATTCATTTGTTCAAAAAATGAGTCTGAATATAACAATTTTGTGTTGGTTATCATGGTTTTGGTTCCTGTCTTGTTCGACAATTTAAAATAAAATGCTTCAGCATTACTTGTGTTAAAACCTGAAAAATATGAATATTTGTCGTAAACGGTTCTTGAGCTCCCTTTTGGAGGTGTTGCACAATGTTCCCATTGATTATAATTTAAAACATTTCTAGGTTGTGCAGATCTATGTAAAAAGTGGTTACCATAGTGGTTATAGCATTACATACTGTCATAATTTGTAGAACCCTGCAAATAATCATGTTTGGTAAATTTAGCAGACATTACTAAGTCAGACATCATATTATTAATGCTTTCGAAGTCCCAATCATCAGCAAATGAGTTTGGTTTTGCAAAGTCACTCAATGAGATCTTAATTTGGTGTGGATATTTCAGGATCTCGACCGGACCATAAATTTCATAGTCAGTGTTGTCCCAGGCTACCCCACCAGGTATCGGATTGGCTGTGAAGTTGGCTGAAGAAAGTTCTCTTTTCTCGACGTGTGAAGATGTGTGTGGTTTGAGGATCAAGTTGATTTTCTGACTTGCTGTGTCCATTTTTGCATATTTTCCCTCAATGAAGCGTCCCAATGTTAGTACCATGATGAGCCAAAGTATGAGAATAAATGCACCAAAACCCACCCAAAATTCAATCCATGGGGAAATCAGATATGTTTCTTTCAGTTGTTTCAAAAGTTCCTTAGCTTTGTCTTTAAAGGTTTTTGATGATGGCTGTGTCTTTGATTCGCTGAAGCCCTCGGAGGAATCATCGAAGTTTATGAAGTAGCCGGATGCAGTTCTGTCAATTGTTCCAATTGGTTCAGGATTTCTGTTTCTTGCATTTTCACTTGGTACTTCATTATAGATTGGTGTGTCTCTGCTAAATGTTTTTATTTGGGTTTTCAGAGGTCTTAGTTCTATTGCATTGTTGCATAGTCCTTGTTGTTCTTCTGTAGGCGTTTCGAATGTGATGAGCCTCTTTGTTAGGACCTCTGTACTGGTAGCAAACCTTGGTGTTCTGCTACTTATTGGGAGTCCACTTGGCCTACTGTTTGTTATCGGCCACATGTTGTGGTTTTACCAGGTCGATTGATACAACTCGGTTCTCCTTTTTTCCAGCAAGTGGCGGTAGTACAACTGATCTTGTCCCGTTGACAGACAAGACAGGAACTGCTTTTCTGTAAGAAGGCCCAAATTCCTTCTTTACCGCGATCTTTTCCCTGACTAGATCCCCGACTTTTGGAATCCAGACAGGTCTTGCTGGGACAGGTGGTGGTTCTTCAGTGGTTGTTGGCTGTTGTTTCAACTTTATGTTGCTCAGGTCTTTTCTTGTTTTGTTTAAGTCCTGCAAAATAGCCAAACGGTCTTTGATATCAAAGCTTTTTTCTTTCACCACTGAAGTCTGACTATCAATGTCAGAGATCATCATCCTAGTTCCAAATAATAATTCGTACGCACTGAATCCCTTCAGAGAATTTCTTGGCAAGTTATTGAGACTACGTTGGACACTTATTAGATGTTTGACCCACCCAGCTCCCGAACCTAATATCCTTTCCGCTATAGATTGCTTTATGCCTTGGTTTTTTCTTTACACCATCCCGTACCCTCAGGAAGGAAGTGAGAAGATTCCCGCTGGGCTATGCTCATTTGGTCATGTTTCCCCTCAGGCTTGAGGGCTAGAGTGGAGACAATGGTCAAACGTAGCATGCTCTTAGCGTATATGCCATTTAGACTCGCAAATCTTTGTATAACAGTCCGGACGTCAGCCGAGTGCTGGTGATCTACATTATAAGTGGAACTAGCCTGTATATGTTAATCGCAACCCTTCCTTTTTACTCCTGATTTTTTCTGGAGTAGAACGACGAGGTATTAAACTGTTTCTCTCCCCACTGCGATCTCTGTTGCAGTTTGGGCAGTTTTTTACAAACATGGTATGACGCAGGCTCATGCCTGGCCACCAGTACCGTGATTGTAATTCTTCCAGAGAATCTTTTAGTTTAAGGTGTCTGAGACCCTCGCCCATGTGTGCGTCTGCGATTAACAAGTTTCTCCTGTCCATGTTTGGAATCACTCTATCCCCCACTCCAGGGATTCGAGCAAAAGGGACGGAGTTTGCATCGATTATGTATGTATAATTGAGTGGATAGTTGATCGGTAACGCTGAGCAGTCGCCTTTTGATGACGTCTTCACTGCCAGCACTGTTTCACCGTCAATGTATTTTAATGTACGCTTTTTTCGAACTACGGGAGCCGATTTAGTGGCTGCCGCTGTGGCTGTTTCGGCCAATGAATTCCCTGCAACGTGAACGCCATCACGCTGATGACTCAGTGAGTGTGTCACGTGAGTCTTTGGTAGCTCTTTCTGTAAAAGAGCTATTTGTTCCCAGAGCAGTTTTTGCTTTATTGGTGCATCTGTGTCATCTTTGTAACCGTTTTGAATCCATGTCTGCAAATCGCTGTTATATGATTTGACGCAGTAATATGAATCTGACACTATAAGTGTCGGGAATTCGCGATCCGCATTATCTAGCGCCATTTTCAATGCTATTATTTCAGTTTGTTTTTCTGAATTAGTTTCTACTGAGTGTGATTTTGTTAATAGAGGTTTTAGTTTACCTCCGCGCCACAGATCTTTTGTAATCTCACATGTGGGGTTGTATGCTTGTTCTCCCCAAACGGACGGTTGAGCATGTCCGTCTGTATAGATTACACAGGCGTAATGTCGTAAAGGCAGAATGTCGATTGGCAGAGGATATGTTTCTTCATATTCTAGATTTTTTAATTCTTCTAGTTCTTAAAAAATTGTCAACCAGGCTATACTTGATAACTCATATCCTTCGTATAGGACTTTCAGATGGACAATTCTGGATTTTTTAAAGTTGAATTTGTAACCCTCTGCAGCGAACCCAAGTATTATGGTGTTCACTCTTTTCAAGTGAGTCTCCAAGTCATCATCATATAGTTGAAGTAATTCTGTTACTCTCGCTGAGAATACCCCCGGGCTGTTCTTGTACCCCTGGGCTAACCGACAGAATTGTTTTTGAGTGCCATTTACTGAGAATGCAGTTAAATATCTGCTCTCTGGTGCTATGTTTTGACAAAAGAATCCATTAGAGATGTCTAAGGTTGTTTTGTATTTTTTGCGCACTATGTTATTCATTAGTGCAGCACTGTGTGAGTTTTGCACTGCAAAAGTTTTGCAACATGTGTTAAGGTGTCGGTAATCCAAAACTAGACGATATGAATTGTCTGGTTTGGAGACCGGAAACAAAGGGTTGTTCATTTGTGAGGTGCAAGTTTCAATCACCCCCTGGTATTCTAGCTGATCTAGTATTTCATTTACCTGTTTTTTAGCTTCTTGCTTAATTGGGTACTGCCTTTGTGCAGTAGGTTGTGATTTTAACTGGATTTTGTGAGGAGGAGAATCCTCATCCCATCCCACGTGATTTTTATATAAAGCAGGAGCTAGAGCCACTGCCCACTTTCTAGCAAGTGTGTATTTTTTATGAATTGGAATTTGATTTGAGAAGGCAGGCATAATTATTTCTTCGCCATGAGGGCACTCCCTGACAAACTCTGGTGGCCAGTCTTTTTCAGCTAGAAGGATGTCATAACCCTTGGAGAGGTTATCCCAAAATAGTCCCCTTATTTTCCTAGTCTTATCTCCCTCTATACGTAATGTTATCTCGTATATCTTGTGAGGTTTGCTAACCCTGGTGTCTGCAGTTTCCACTTGAAGATATTCATTCGTGTCCACTGTCTCCAGATGATTCATAAGGACTTTGCGAGCTATGCTCACTTCTGCTGCGCTGTCTAGCATTGTCTGTGCCCACTCTCCGTTTTTCAGTTGTGTCCTCAGTATTCTCGGCATTGTTAACTACCTTGATACTGGCCACCTTCTTTTTTGGAAATTGTAATTTCTTTTTTAGCTGAGCAGGTTCCTTGTCTTTGGACTTGGCGTGCTCTTCTCTTTGTTCTGATCGTCCTCTTCTTTCCGATTTCTGCGAGGAAGTCTGAAAAGATTGAGAGGGACGCGTATCAATGTCTTGATATCTATCAGGCTTTTTTATATTATCCCTATTTCTAAGGTTATATCTTTTCCCAGAGGGGTCACTCTGGGGTGACCTGTGTCTTTGGTTCGGAGATTTTTCTCTTCGCCTTGGAGACCTTCCTCGGGACTGGAATTTCTTTTCTTTGGGATTGGATTGTTTGTTTCCATCCCAGTTCTTTTTTGGTGAATTATTATTAAAAAATATTTTTTCTGGACTTTCAGTCAGTTGTGGTTTTACTGGTATTCCACCTAAACTGTCTCTACCTAGTTCCTCATAGGATTTTTCTATGATTCTGGTAATTTCAGCTGGTTGGTCTGCTATATCTGTCTCTTTTAACCTCTGGCGGATCGCCACGTTTGCTGCTTCACCTTTTATGTTGGCTAATAATATAGCCGAGACCTGCTTGAAGTCTTTCAGTAATTTCATACCAAGAGTTAAAGCAGGTTCTGGACCGTATTCGTCTTGAATTTGTTTTAGCACATCTGGTATCACCGAAATGGATGGAACACCGTGCGTTTTTGTGTAGATGGAAGCAAAGACTGTACCCCAAGTGTCACAGTCCTCTATGTGTGGTGCGATTCCCATTGGGAGACAGATAGTCAGAATCCTGTGTTTTTCTAGCGGGGTGGTGTCAGGAAACACCGCCTCAATTTGGGTAATTTTCTGTGCCAACCAGAATGGTATTTGTTCCCGTTTAGCCGGTACTTTACCTAGGCAGGATTGGATGTTCTGTGGTGTAATTTTATTTGTGTTCCCCTGATGAGGGGTCAGCTGTGGAAGTTTAATCGCTGGCTGAATTGTTGAAGTCCGCATCACATACTGAACTAATTGTCTATGAATTTTTATTAATTGTTTTAGCTGTGTTAACAGGTTAGCTGCAGACATCTCGTCGATGTCTGGATGTGGTGTGTATCCGGCTAGGACCGGCCACGTTGCTCCTGGTCTACCTAAAGGACCGAGCCTGGTGATGTGATTATTATGTTTTAGGGCGCCATCAAATAAGAGCAAATGCTCTTGGAATTTGAGTGGTACTTCCACCTCCTCGAAAGGAGTGTACTCATTAGGAGGTTCCTCTATTTTGTAATAGTGGAAGTACTTTGTTACAGCATTTGCTGCTGGAAAATGTATCCATGAATAGTATACCTCTGTCTGCCGATATTCGTGTGCCTCAATTACGAATATGACTGTGCCACCTCTAGGTGTCAGTCCATTTTCTATAAGTTTAAGGGTTATAGATCTCCTTTTGATGACTGGGATGAGTATTATATCCCCGTCTGCATCTAGTGCTGCAGCATCAGCCGCTGCGAGTTCAGCTGCTAATCTAACTGCCTCTCTTTCTTCTTCATTTTCTGACATTTTACTGTCCTGAAGGTTATTTTGTTTGTTTGCAGATCAGGTTTCTTATGGAAACAAAGATTAGATGCACAATATGTTGGAACTGTTTATCCTTCAACGTTGACTATACCAAGAACCATACATAGGAGTTCCCTCCTGCGAGGTCTGGCGGATATAACCTTTCACCCAATCCAGACGTCTTTGGAGTATTTGGGAAAAGGGGTCTGAGTGACAAAGCACGACTGAGTTACTCTAAATGTCTTACGTTAGTTTTATCGCCCTTTCCAAACGCGTTGGGCGCCATGTAGTGTAGTTCCTATCTTCCCAATAGGCTCTGCGCATTGGAATAATACCTACAGCAGTAAAGGCCTAGGCCAGACGTTAACTAGGTCTACTACTGTCGATACTAGACTTAAAGTTTTGGGTTTGCCAGCTTAGCTCAGAGTTCACTAGAAACTTTCTCGAATGTTCAAGGAGGAATTAACTTCCCTGATTAGACAAGAAGGGATTTAGTTTCTGACAACCATAGAACATGACAACTTTGCTCTCCCCTAATCAAGAGTCAATCTCGAGAGTCGTGTGAACAAAAGGCAAATTATTTTACTCAGTCAGTACGTGCATTCTTAGTCTCATCAGAATGTAGAGAAAAGGAAGAGACGGGCGTGTTCAATAAAAAGGTGTTATTTATTGATCAGTCTCTTTTCTCATACAAGAGAAATGGATCGATATTATTGCAATACTTATAGTTAAGTAAAGTGCATACATTAAAAGCAATAGTATAAAATAATACTGTAAAAACATTGATATGGTTTCTAAGCCATAAGATGTTTTAAAATGAATAAAATATATTACATACACATATACATTTGACTAAACGTACTCAACTGGTGTTTCTAGATACGCCTACCCCGTGTACCTGACCTAAGTCTAATACGTGGGCGGGAATAGATAGTTACAGTTTAAGTTAAGTTTGTTTTTGCCAAGTGAATAACTAAAGAATTCTCTGTGAGGGGTTATTCAGTTCTGTACCTGGAAGTTAGGATGAATGAGGAATGGTATCTCTCTCTCTGGTCTCGATATTCCAGGCTGCCTGCGAGGGCTGCCCAGAAACGCCGGTGCTGGATTCTCGGCAGGAGAAAGCAGCGCGTCTCTCAGCGCGTCAGAAAGGCGGGGCTGCTGCCAGCGGGGTCTGCTCTGCTCTTCGCTTCAGCAAGTATGGCTGCTCCGTCTCGTCACCACGCGTGTGTTTGCATATGGCAAGATCGGTAATATTTATACCTTTAAGGTGCCGAGATTGACGTAAGGATGGACATAGATACGTCAATAAGGATGTCATACGACTTGCTCGTTAGCACATTCTTTTACTAAAGTTCTCGGTGAAATCAAAACAATGGCCGCAGGGTTTTGCCCAGGTTGTCATAGGTTTGATTTGTTATGAGAACTCCGTATGCCTTATCAGGGGCTGGAGGAATATCGCTTGTCTAATTAGATCGCAAGTGTTATGACCTAATCAGATAACACGTTCCTGTGCCGTAGTGTGACTGCGTCAGATAACGGTATCTGCATCATGGGGGTTTTCTGCCTCATGGGCTGACTGCTAGTTAACTTGTTGGTTTGTTTAACTAGAATAGGGTCAGGAATAGGGGGATCGATTCAGAACCTATAGGAATACATGACAGAAGAATATCCATCTGTTGTGTCTCTGGAGCAAGCTCCATAATATCTAGGTGTGTGGCAACCCCATCAATCAGTCCGCAGGCCCACTCAACAATGGAGTTTCCAGCTACCCTTGCTATATCTCTTTCTTCTTCAAGTACCTGTCTAGAAGAACAGCAACTGACAGAAGCATTTGCCTAACACCCCTGAGCCATCACATGTTGCCTCCACTCCCAGAGTATATAACAGCTCTTTTCCAGGAGGCCATGAGTCAATTGATTGTTGGTCAGTAGGAAATGCCTATGGATAACAAAGAGATATTTTGGGAGTTACTGGCAATCTGAGAAGTGCAAGTTGACCGGCATCACAAGCTATGTAGCCACTGACCGCCTGAACAGCTGGTATATTGTTTCCTCTGCGATCCCACCCCTCCCTACCTGCTGTTGTAGTGTTTCTTAGAACATCTGTTCATGGTGGTTCAACACTTACCCCAGTATGTCCATTAACTTCAGGTTGTGTCTAGTTCTGACATTAAACAATGCCAATATCTTAGGAAGACTTTTTTGTGGTAGTGAAGTCAGAGCCTGGGATGGTAAGAAATGTTTCCCCTGTCTCAGCAAAGCAAAGCAACTTTGACCCTCACGAGTGACAAGCAGCTCTCTACAAATCTACCTTACATTATACACCACATTGATTGTGATAATTACTTTTTCAGTAGGATTTTTGACTTTTCTTTGAAGAATTTACCTACTTTAAGACTTTTTGACCATTATTTGGACTATGTATGTCACACATTTTGATATTTGCATTCTTTGCTTCCTTTTTGACTATCTAAATAGACTTGTCTCCTGATATAGGCAACATGTTTTCTACTGTTGCCCACCCCTTTCAAGTTGAATTTTCATCCCTGAAATAAGGCACCATTTTTTCCTTTGCCCTATTTTCAAGGACTAACCCTTTTATAAAAATGTAAAAAAGTAAAGAATTGTTCATAAGATATGTTAGACCTGGCACCATTGGCGTAGGTCTCCCTTCCATTTTTTGCTGTTGCCTCATGTATTTTTGCTGTTATTAGATGCTTTTGGCACTGTGCCATTGCCATCCAGTGCCACAGTGCAAGTGCTCCCTACTGCAAATTGATGTATTAATCAATGGTTCCATGTTTGGCTATTTAGTTTACTTGTCAGACCCTAGTCTAGTGCACTTAGTGTGCCCAGGGCGTGTAAAGCCAAATGCTGCTGGTGGGCCTGAAGCACTGGTTGCGCCACCAACAGAAGCAGCCTTGTCAAATGTGTCTAAGGTCTGCCATTGCAGATCCTGCATGCAGTCTGGTACTGTCATGCTGACTTGCAAGCGTACCCACTTGCCAGTCCCTAAACCTTCCCTTTTCTTCATATCAGTCACCCCTATGGTAGGCCTAAGGGCAGGGTGCATTGTAAGTATAAGGAAGGACAAGCCCTGGTGTGTGTGGCATGTCCTAATAGTGAAATACAGCCATTTTCGTTTTTCACTATTGCAAGGCTACCTGTTCTCCATAGGCCAGAATGGGCTGTTAGAGTTATTACATTGTATAATCCTAACTGTCTCAGAATAATAAAATACATCTTTTAGTAATTTTTTTTTAATATTCTGTGTTTGCAAATACCACTTTTAGAAAGTAGGTATTTGCTTGTCTAACCATTCAAACCTGCCTCTGCTAGGTTGTGTATTCCTATGTCTGGTTTTGTGAGTGACAGGGCTGGGGAAATCCAGGAGACAGGCTGAGTCACCCAGTGGTGAATAGAGAGATCTGCATCTAGATGGGAGGGAGGAGTTGCACCTGAACCTTGAATAGGGCTGTGCCTGCCTTCCACAATGCTGGCTCCACCCCCTGGGAAGCGGCTGATGTCTCTGCCCTGCACAATGAAAGAAGAGAAGGAGTACTGTAAACAAAGTGCTCCAGGACTGTACTTGCCTTCCACAATGCTGGCTCCACCTCCTGTGGGGTGTCTGATGTGCATGCCCTGCACTGTGAAAGGAAAGGAGAAGTCTGATAGTGTGCTTCAGAACTGGTTTGGACTGGGCAAAGGCCCCTCTCCCCTCTCCCCTCAGAGAACAAAGGATTTTGGGGTATAGATATTGGGACCCTGATCCCATGAAATTAGATTACTTTGGACTACAAGAAGAAACCTTTACGGAGGAGAGGAACCTGAAGAAACTGAGGAGAGACTATTCCCAAGTGCTGCTTGGGGGATTGGCCTGCCGTGGTTGCCTTACTGCCAAAAGAAGGAGAAAGGAACTTTGTGTACTTTGCTTTCAACTTGTGAAGGAACTCCAAGGGCTTGGAGAAGCGTGCCGCAACGAAGAGGAAGTATGTCGCCGTTGCTACTGCTGCCGTCGCAACTCCGAAGGAGGGTGTCGCCGCTGTAGTTGTCGCACTGCACCGCATCAGGAGAAGAATCTCGCAATGAGGTCGGAGCGTGTCGCCGTCGTTGTGCCTGCCGTCGCAACTCCGAAGGAGGGTGTCGCCGCTGGAACTGTCGCATCGCACCGAATCGACCGCGAGCACCTTGCATCCCCGAGAAGCGCGCCGCCGTCGGAGCTGCTGCTGTCGCATCTTGGATGTCACTGCATCAAGCGGAAGCTTCACGCATCGTGGGAGAAGAGCGACGCCGCTGGAACTGTTGTTGTCGCATCGTAAGAGTGTCGCCGCTGCAGTCCACGCATCGAACTGAGAACTTCTCACATCCCCGATAAGCGTGCCACATCTGGAAGATCTTCATGTCTTTATTTCTTTGTATCCGAACTGTGCCGTATTTCCCATCGCTGCGACATTGCTTGTCGTGGAAGCGCAACGCAACCTAAGGTACATTGATGCCAAGTGTCGCATCTAAGAACTGAACTGAACTAAGCTTAAATCTACCATCTTAAAGTATTACTATTGTATATTTTTGTCGTTTATGGTCTTGTGGTAAATCCACATAAAGTCTACTTATTTTTAATATAAAACCTGTGTGGTTTCCATTTGTAGTGTTGTCACTGGTTTACTGTATGTGGTCACAACTGCTTAACTTACAACGCCTCTGAAGTAAAGCCCTTCTGCTTTTGCCAAACTACCAAGGGGGTGAGACCCCCAAATCTAACAAGATATATATATAATTTAGCTTTGGACCCACTCTTTTCTAAACATGTGGGAATGCATGTTGTATGTAAATGTGACACAGAGCAATACATTCTGAATCAGTGCATAGTATGTAGCACAACAATGTAAAAGTTTTCACAAACATCAATTTTAAATGGGTAGGGACACAGGTAAAGACAAGACTCTAAATGGTAGGTGAAAGTAATGTTACCAAAAAAGATTGAC
Organism: Lissotriton helveticus; assembly: GCF_964261635.1. Taxonomy (NCBI): domain Eukaryota; kingdom Metazoa; phylum Chordata; class Amphibia; order Caudata; family Salamandridae; genus Lissotriton; species Lissotriton helveticus. The sequence continues at coordinate 724,833,712 of NC_136059.1, read as the reverse complement.
AACACATTCAAAGGTTTGTCAATGTGTGAGAATAAAATTGATGTTTTTTTGGTAAGGATGAGTCAGTGAGGGTGAATGTGTAACATTCATAAATTCGGTGGTTGTTGTCATTGCATGCATTATTCATATCTCCAGCTGCGCAATAGTAGGCCCACTGCAAGATTAAGTTGTGTTTGTGGATTTTGAAGTAGTGTATTTTGAGGTGGTGCAGGTCGGTTGTTGTTAGTGTTTGGGGAGGGATTGGCCTTTCAGGTTGGTGCTTTGCCCCAATTACCTTGTATGTATCCTTTGGCTCAATAGATAAACACAGACACCTATGTGATATGGCCTTTATCATCCCCACACAGCAATGCATATTGTCTTGCTTCCTCCGCCTTCGACAAACAAAGAAATTGGATAGGTGTATCATTCTTATCCAAAGCATGGGGCACTTACTACAACAATCTTCCTGGTGAAGTTTGATATTGCACAGTGTCTCCTCCACATTTGCTGCATTGCTGTCTGACAACACCTGTGAGTTGTCTACAGATTAGTCTCGCTGTCTCACTCGAGCACCACCCGATTTGTAACTCTTGTGTTTGTTTTTCTCTTTTACTGATTTGCATCAGATATTAAAAATGTTTCTTTTAATATGAATCTTTGTAAATCCTGCCTTTACCTTAGTCCACCATGGCTCAGCAGGAGCTGATTAATGCAGAAGGAGAGGCAGTGCTGCCCAATTTCTCGTTGACTATATTGGGGACATTTTAGAAAAAGTGGTCTAGACATTCTCGACATCAGTGATGGCTACTTAAGGGGAATGAGTCCGCAGATGCGCCATTAGTCTCGCTGTTTCACTTGAGCACCCCACAATTTTTAACTCTCGTCTTTGGTTTTCCCTTTTACTTATTTGCATCCATTTTAAAAACAATTGCATTAATCTTTGTAAAAACGACGTCCTCCTCAGTCAGCCATGGCTCAGCAGGAGCTGATTGTTGAGAAGGGAGAGGCTGCTTCCCACATCCTAGGGGACATATTTGGGGGACATTTTAGAAAGCAGCAGTCTAGTCATTCTCTACATCGGAGATGGGTACTTAAGGGGCATGTGTGCACCAACGTGCCACTGGCAAGCCTGTCTGTGCCCTGTTCAGTCCAGTCAGCCACTCTCCGGCTTCCGCAGTTGGTCATGACCCCTGCCCATGTAGCGGGACACACCCTATATGGAATTTTTTCCAATGACCCTTGACTGTCAGTACAGAAGGCCTCTTAGCTGGTCGGACCACAGAGCAGTATCCTTTTTACTTACCCTGACTGTTCCAAAATAAGGATATCTTACCAATACCAAGATCTGCAGAAGGAACTGGAAGGGGGTCTCAGCAGAGTCCTTTGCTAATACCCCTAGAAGAAAGCCTTAAACTGACCATGAGCATGTGGCCAAAGGAGTGGTGGGTTTTTCAGCCCGGTTGCCCTCAGTTGAAAGCTGCCTACGGCCCCCTAGCTCTCAGAACAACTAAGACTCCTCAGACAGTCTTGTCGACGCCAGCAATGCACCTGGAGGAAAGACTTTGAGGAACACTATGAGGAGAAGAAAAGGTCCTCATGTAAATTAACTATTAGAGATTATAAATTAGCTATCAGAGAAGAGAAATCTATCTACTGTACTAAAAAAATGGAGCTGAACAACTCCTCAAAAGAACTTTTCAAAATCATTCTTCAGCTTATCTATGCCTCCGGCCTTCCCGAAATGGAGGGCTCACAAGATCTTTGCATTAAGTTAGAAAATTTCTTTCAAATAAAAATTTCAAACATAACGAGTGTGAGGCCCCTAGTACAGTAGGGGATGTTTCAGTGCGTCTAAGCAGGGAGTTGCAGTCACATTCTTGGTGTGCAGACAGAATATCGAGTTTAAAATATTGAGTAGCACAAATATCGAGTTAGAAATATTTTGATTCAGAAATCTCGACAGCATGAATATCGTGGTCAAGAATATCGAATTAAGGTAAAATCGATTTAAAAAATATCAAAGTGTTTAATATCATTTGCAAAAATATCTTTGTTAAAAATATCGATTTTGTAATTAGTGTTATGTATTTTTGTGTATGTTTTAAATGTATGTGAGGTATGTTTTTTGTATAAGAATTGTTTGTATTTTTAATATATGTATTACATTTTTTGTAGTTTTTAATTTTTCTTTATTTAAATTTTGCGATTTTAGTTCCGTAGCGAGTTGTGGATTATGGGGGAATAGCGTGAGAAGTAGTTTAATTATATTAAATAAATAGATTAATTGAGATGTCATAGTGTTAAATGTAAAGTAATTTATTACGTAATAATAATTAATTAATAATTTGTTGTTAATACTTATTTAATTTGTAATTAATTATGGTAATTGTGTAAATAATTGTAGATGTGTGTTTTGGTGTTTATAGGTGTAAAGGGTGAAAATTTGTTTATTTTTAATTGATGAATTAATTATTGGTTGTTAATGAATTTTTTATAATTAATTGATAATTAAGTAAGGTAATTGTGTAATTTTAGGTGTGTGTTTTGGTGTTTATATATGTAAAGGGTGGGAAGTAATTTATTTTTAATTGATGAATTAATAGTTGGTTGTTAATTGCAATTAATTGGTAATTAATTATGGTAATTGTGTAATTAAGTTTAGGTGTGTGTTTTGGGGTTTATAGGGTTAAAGGGTGTTAAGAAGTTTACTTATTTTTTATTAATAAATATTTGCTAATTAAATTAATTAACGATTTATTATGGTCATTTTGTAATCAATGTTAGGTGTGTGTTGTGATATTTATAGGAGTAATGGATGGGAAGTAATTTGTGTTTAATTAATTAATATAAAGTTGTTAATTAATGTTAATTATGTGATATTTACTTTGGGTAATTGTTTATTTTTTTGTGTGTTTTAAAGGGGTAAAGGGTGGGTAGTACATGGATTTTATTTACTTCATAATTACTTGTTAATAGTGATAGTTTTTAATTTAAAAATGCGTTTTAATTGTGTTTTATTATTTTATAGTTTAATTTAGGTGTGCGTTGTGGAAATTATAGTGTTAAAGTGTGTGTAGGTAATAAATGTTTATTCGTTTTTTAATATTTGTAAATTGATTATTAATTATGTTAATTATGGAGGTACATTTAATATACAATGTTGAAGTGTGTTGGTATTGGTGTAGTGTTAAAGGGTAGGAAATAAAATAAATATATTTATGTTTTAATTAATATGTTCTAGTTTAAAAGAACACTGTTTTTTAAATGTATTTATAATTTTTTTATATACTATTTGTAGGTATTTGTTATATGTAATTAATATTATAATACGTTTTCTTTTTATATACTTAATATTTTTTTTACAATTTTTAAAATATTTTTGTATATACTTTTTTATTCTTTTTAATATATATATATATTAACTGTTGGAGTGTGAATAGTAATTTTTGCCCCTCCGCTATCCAACACTTTCCCTACTGTTGCTCTCCCTGGAGTGGGAATAGCAATTTTTACCCCTCTGCTATCCAACACTTTTCCAACTGTTGCACTCACTGGAGTAGTAATAGTAATATTTAACCCTCCGCTATCCAGCACTTTCCCTATTGTTGCTTTCCCTGGAGTGGGAATAGCAATTTTTACCCCTCCCCTATCCAACACTTTCCCTACTGTTGCACTCACCGGAGTGGTAATCGAAATGTTTACCCCTCCACTTTCAACACTTTCCCTACTGTTGCACTCACTGGAATGGTAATAGTAATTCTTACCCTACCGCTTTCCAGCACTTTCCCTATTGTTGCACTCACTGGACACTGGAGTGGTAATAGTAATTTTTACCCCTCCGCTATCCAGCACTTTCCCTATTGTTGCTTTCCCTGGAGTTGGAATAGCAATTTTTGCCCCTCTGCTCTCCAGCACTTTCCCTACTGTTGCATTCACTGGAGTGGGAATAGTTATTCTTACCCCTCCGCTATCCAACACTTTCACTACTGTTGCACTGACTGTATTGTGAAATTTAAGTTTGAATATTTTTTAATAGTTTAATCTTTTAATTTATTATAGCTTTTTTAATATATATTTTAAGTCATTGATATATATTTTAAACATAATTTCAGAACTTTTAACATAAATTAAAAATAATAGTTTATTCATTGTAAATGTATTTGTATAAATAATTATGTTTGTGTGTTTATCTATTTTTATAAAGTCTATTTGTTATATTTTATTAAAATATATATATCATTTATTTAATTTTGTTAAAATTAAATGTAATATTTAATATATATTATTTTATTTTATACCTAAATAAAACTCTATATTTTATACTTATATATTTTTTACAAGGATATTTTTTAGTCAATATTTTTGTACTTAGCTTTTTAAGTATCAGAGTTTATATTTGTTACTAATTATTTTTTACATCGATATTTATAACATTGATGTTGTCAGTGAACCCACATTCTTCAGAAAACACTGATGATAAGGAAAAATGTGCCCCAGACTCAAAATCAAGAATTCATTTATCTGGGAGTGTCAAACCCTAACCACCCCGCCCTCCCACGGATTTAAACCCCTGTGTACATGACTAAGCTTTCAATAGAACCCATAGAAGAAACAGACATGTTGATCTTTAATTTGGCATTGGAAAAACTGTACTTATCATACTTCTAACTTAAACCCCTCCATACATTATAAGTGGCTTTCCAACAAACTTTCACAAGTCAATTTGTTCATCAATGATCAGCCTCTCAAAATGAATTATAATAGGGGGACTTTAATTATTGGGCCAAATATCTAAATGCCAATCCTAAAGAATAGGAGTTAATTGATTTATTGAATTCCTAAACATTAAGCCACCAAATGAACACATCCACCCACTGAAAAGGTAATGTATTTGATCTGTTTGACTGCAATATTGATAACGTCATGATTGCAGCATGTATCAATTTTTATTTAGTCAGATAGACCAAAGTAAAAAAACTGGTGTGCAACTAGAGCCATTCGAAAACGACATTGGGGCAACAAGGAAACGTTTCTACAAACCCTATTTACCATCAAGCCATACTTAATTAAGACCACAGATGTAACAGATCAAAAGTTCACAAAGTGGCTAGACGAATCCGGAAGCATGCATGATCCGCTAGCGAACAGCAGTGTAATGAAAAGATCTGCACCTGCCTCTTGGTTTACTCATGAGTTAGTGAAGGTCAAGCTACAGTTAAGATGCTTGCAGCATCAGTGGCATAGTAACTGTATTGATTTAAGCAAAGCCAAATTCAAAACAAGAATATAGAAAATGTCAAATACTTCTTAAAACACAAAGGAGTCTATTTAATAAGATTTTTATGCCATGTTTACATCACATAAGTAATGCGAAATGATACAAAAGCTTTATTCACCTATTTATGTTCCCATTTAAAACCTGTTTTACAATGGCAAATAACTTGAAAGTAAGGCAAAGCAGAACAAAGTGCTGCTTTGCATTACTTAACGCCAAGGGGGCATACCATGGATGGTGCATGGGCATTCCCATGCAACCACCCAAGGCTTCTGGGACTAAGCCTTATTTACTTAAAAAATTAGACAAGGTTTAGCATCAGAAAATAGTATCCATTTCAGATAGGCGCTATGAAGAAGAAATTCTTTTATTTCTCCTTTCTCTTCCAACTTTGCATATGTGCTGCACAATACAACACACATACAAAGTGGGAAAAGGTTTACAATTATTCTTAGCATAGTATTTTGTACAGGAATGGAATCCTTCCAGTACAAATTCTATGCTAGGCTCATGGTGCAAAGGTGTGTCCATGGCGCACAGCCGTACGTTTCTTCACCGGCTTTAGGGACAGGGGAGGAGAGTGCCATATGTTGCTTCTGGTGCACTGGAGAAACTGGTAAATCTGGCCCATATTACTCTTACAAAATCTGCAAAAAAACGCAATCCTCAACAACAAATGTTTAAATTCATACATGATCTCCCGGGCACTAACAGAGTTAACCAACCTCTGAAATCTTCAAAAGACCACATCAATTAATTGAATGAATTTTGTTTATTATTAAAATAAATGTAATTAATAACATCATATTAAAGAGTTGAATATTACGGGCCCGATTCACAGAACTAACTTAAGACAAAATCCTAAACTTACTACTTTTGGTATTCACAGAATGCACTTACTACTTTTGGTATTCACAGAATGGATTTACGACTACTAACTTTACATCTGCACTCGGGCCGGAGATTCCGGCCCGGAGGTGGTGATTCCGGCCCAGAGGTGGAGATTCCGGCCCTGAGGTGGAGATTCCAGCGGGTGGCGGAGACTTAGCCACTGCCAAAATCTCCACAACCAGGCCGGAATCTCCACCTCCGGGCCGGAATCTCCACCTCCGGGCCGGAATCTCCGCCACCGGCCTGAAATCTCTGGCCCGAGTGCGGACGTAAAGTTAGTAGTCGTAAATCCATTCTGTGAACACCAAAAGTAGTAAGTGCATTCTGTGAATACCAAAAGTAGTAAGTATGTTCTGTGAATACCAAAAGTAGTACATTTAGGATTTTGTCTTAAGTTTGTTCTGTGAATCCGGCCCTTAATCATTTAGCCAGGTTTTTGTCAACATTACAAGGTCAAGATCCTGGGCAAGGATGAGGTTGGCAATGTCCGCAGCGTGTTTGACAGCCAATCTACAGTTTAGGCACACACATTTGAGTCTCATGTTGGGGTCCGTTGGTGCAGGTAGAGTGGTGGTGACTCTCGTGAGGTTGTTCTCATTTAAAGTTCTGGTGTTTGGCCTAGGTTCTCTGAATGGATCAGTGGGGATGGATTCAATTTGTTGCAAGTTTGATATGGAGGGGGGATGTGCCGGATCATATGAAAGTAGGAAAGACTAAACATCCCTATCAGACAGGGAGGCTCTATATCTAGAGGGGCGAGAAAGGTCGTAGACAACTCCGAGGATATGAATTCCTTCCATTTTGAAGTGGCAATAAACCAGTCACTCGTTGAGCTCGTGGAGGTTGATTACAGGTTGTTTGCCCCATCCATCTTTTCTACTAAAAAGATGTTGCTGTTAAACCCCAGGGGGTGAGGTGTTGAGGGAACACCTTTTTGCCATGAGGGATGCGAACTCCGCGTCCACCCAGGAGGCCTCCTGTTGAGAAAACTGGATGGGTCGGATCTGCACTGTTGAGAGGGTTCACTGACATAGTCTATCTGGAAACCCTGAACCGTGTGCAGCATCCATGCGTCCCCTGTGATGGAAGTCCAGGCCTGGTAAAAATTCCCCAGCCTCCCCCCTACCCTTAAGCGGAAAGATGGGAGAATACTCACCAGGACTGGTGGAGGATGCTGCTCCTCGATATCCTTTGCCCTTGCCACGCCGGCCTCTTGTGTGATAGAAGTTCCCAAACTGGGATTGGTCCTCGTATTGCCCTGCCTGGAGCCCTGACCCCTTGGGGGGGTTGGTTGGAAGGGCGGCCGGTTGAGCGGACACTACCTTGACCGGCCAGGCAGAAAACTTTTTTAATGGACTATCGAGCCTTATCAAGGGAGGTAAAGGTGTTAACGAATGTACCTAGCTCCTTGACAAACGGCTCTCCAAAGAGCCGTCCTTGTGCCATGGCCCCTGCATCTGAATCAGCGAGGTCCTCAAGCTTGGGGTCTACCCTAATAAGGACGGAGCAGCGATGCTCTGTAGAAAGGGCACAGTTGGTGTTGCCCAAATATACCATGGCACTTTCTGCCCACCCTGAAAGGGAATCTGGGGAGATCAGGGAACCTGTTTGCTTGGCCTCCTCAGCCATGTCAAGAATTTGTTTTCTGAGGGGCCCCAAAATGTATAGGAGCTTGTCCTGGCCTGCTCGCCAGAACTTTTCAATTCCTTTTTTTTGGTCTTTCATGACCTTCTGTAAAAAAGTGGCCAAACATGTATCAATCTCTGGAGTGAGGGCCACCTTATCCTCCAGGGATGGCTGAGGACACTCTGCTCTAAGACAGTTACGGGCCTCTTTTTCAAAAATACGCATTGCCACATAGCTGGCAACTTTGTCGGCTGGGGCCCATTACGATGAGCGAGGGTGGATGATCTTATCGGGATCAAGCATATCAGAGACGTCTTATGAGGGTTGGGAAGGAAGCCATTGTCTGGAGGGACCGGGTTCTGTGTCAGCATACCCCGTGTCGTTGGTGGGAGTAGCGTCGTCTGGGGTTGGGAAATCGTCATCTGCAGGTGGCAAGGTTGGTTGGGTGGCTAGAAATGCCTGCTTGAGCCTGTCAAAGGCATTGAAATCCACCCGGTATCGCAAGCGCGTTTGGACGGGGGCAGGGTCCGGTGGTGGAGGATCCCTAGTGCCCAGGCTGGGGAGCGGGGTTGTGGGAAGGGCAGACAGTCTTGCCTAAGCCTGATAAATTTTGCCAGATAATCTCTCCTCCAGAGGAGACATGGCTTCCCCCACTGCTCTCCATTTTGAAGCATCTATTGCCTCATAGAACTCATCATCCCAAGGGAGGTCTGCTAGGGTTTACCCCCCCCCCCCCTTGGGAGTCCTCCTCATAGTCCGTCTCCATTGAACACTTGGACTGAATGAGGCTTGATAGTAGGGGTCCGGGTGACAGACTGCGAAGCCTTTTTTTTAGAAGGCGTTAGCTTAAGGGGGCTGGGTGACAGCCTAGTTTGTTGTGCAAGGATCTCGCTGATTCACAGGGCTAAGCCCTAGGTCACAGAAAAAAATGTGGTGTAATTTGCGATCTCTAGTAGAAATCCAGCCTGGCTATAGGCCATTAGGCGTAAGAAGCCTTATTCATTCAGACCCAAACCGGGCATTTTTCAAACTAATACAGCTGCTGCTGCCGGTATTTAATTGTGCTCTCAGGCAGCAGAGCGTAGAAAGGTACGATCGGCTGAAATAGCTGAGGCGGCATGATTGCTTACAACCACAGAGGCGTCTCCCTCAGGCCGGAATGCGCAAAGGACTACGGCACGCCGCGCGATCCCCTCAGGAATTCGAACACACATGCAGAGTCCTGTGCTGCCTCCAGCGCCCCCTGGCGGCGGGAGGTCAGCGCCGAGTCACACCAGGTGAAAGCTGCTTAGGAGCGGAAACTCTCCTGCGATCACAAATCTAATTGCGTGAGCACTCCCACAGAAGCAAGGAACGTGCTGCAGTGCCGCCTCCACAGAATAAACTTAACACAATTACGATGATATTAATAAACCATGAAGGAATGTGGCAGAGCCGCAATAATACACGTGTATATTTGTGCACAAAAAATACCATTAGTAACAGTTTAATGATTAAGCAAATCCAGCAGATTCAAGAAAGGCACTTACTTCAGCTGCGTAGCAGCGAAAAAAGAGTATAAAGGGCCAATGAAGACGGACTATGTTGGGCTGGAATGTCCCTGATTGGAGGCTACAGGACTGTTTCCTGACTGGACATTTTCTTTGTACTACAATGTTCCCAAAGGTTCACGGGAAACGTAGTTGTGTTTTTTTGTTAATATTGGCTGCTGTTGAATAAAGTGGAGAGAGAAGGCCTAATCCTCTCCTCCAGTACTGACATAGAATAGCTCGCAATGAAAGCCTTACACAACACATGTATGCTACGTCTTTTATGAGTTTCTAGTCTTGCCATTTCATTGTCTGGACTGTACTTCTCCTTTGAACATGTGCTATCCCACTATCGAACCAGTCACATTATTATAATACAACTTAATTTAAACCTATTTGTTGGTCAGTGGCTCTTCCATCTATGTCAATAAGTCAAATCATCAATGAATACCATACAGACTTATGGGGTCTGACTGCTGAATGGAATTTGATTGAGAGAGTTCAGCAGGTGTGTAAATAGCTCTACTGTTGTGAGATAGGTGTTTAATGAGAAAATCAGTTTATACCTACAAGTCCATTTCCGATTTTAGTTTCAGATTTCTTTAATATGATGCTTAATATTTTTTATTCTCAAGTCTGCCTTTTTATGGCAAGCAATTTAGGTACTCTGACATTTGGTATGCTTATATGCTCAGGGCATGTGTCCTGCGATGGTCCCCTTATATTTCTGCAGAGATAAGTAGCAACAAATTAACATTGTCAGTGGCACTTATATACATTTATGGTGGTATTCGTATTGTGCGAACCTAGGTGGGGAACACCTTGCTTGACAAATTGACAAGAGTCCTAAGCTATCTTGCTGATTGATTACAAGGAGGTAGGATTACATAGATACCTGTTGTGTGTTGAGATAATGTTCTTTAAGAGATTGGGTTTAAGTTCCATTAACAATTGCAGAAGGGTAGGAGCCATTCTGATATTGATAGGAATGTTGTTCCATTACCTGTGTAGATAGATGGAGAAGGCCTGCTTTCTGGTACTTTCCTTCCACTTTTTCATCTCCTGTTTAGTGATCTTCTGGTTCCAGGTTTTCTGCTGAATACCTCAGGTGGTTATGTCTATGTCATGTATGTAGAGGTGAGGATGCTATTTGTAATGGCGTAGTAAGTGATGCAGATGTTCTTGAAGGCAATGTTTATTATGGTGCATTGCTGCCTCTTGAGTGATCCTGCAGTACTGACATTGCGGTCATTACAAATAAACTCTACAAGTCGCTGAGGTTTTAATATGCCCAGCTGTTAAGTGAGGGAAAATGTTGGGTCAGGGAAAGAAAAACAATGTGAAATTATAGCTTTATTTCTGTGGGTTTGTTACAATCACAAGACACTGAGAAGTGTTAACAGTAGTACCAAAAATACAACAAAAGCTCCACAAACTATATAACAGTAGTTCCACACAAATGAAATACCACAAATTAATACAAACTACAACCTACCAGAAAACACGTCATCAAATTGCTTCAAACTATCACAAAGTAACAATTATCGTCAAGCAACTTAAGCTACCATATTACAAGGTACCAAACATGCCATAAAATGCCATTAAAATTGCAACTAACACCAAGTACTGCATATTTGCTAAGTACTTTAAACTACCACAAAGTGTTGCAAGGCCGCAATAAAATACCCCAAACCTACATACAAACACACTACTATATACCTTCAAGTAACATTCACATTGATACCAATCTTTCATTATAATGTACATCACATAGTAATACCACAATAATCCACAAGTTAACACTGTTATGCTGTGCTGGGTGGGTTTTAAAATGTGAATGGCACACATGCTGATCAATGGCTGATGGGAGCAGAGATATGGTGTGGTGCATTGAAGCAAAATGGGAATAGCTGAATAACTGATTAGTGGCTAAAGTGGCATCACCTATTGCCCTGTTATGCATGATGTGCCTGTTGCCAGTAAAATGTGAATGGAAAAAATACTAATCATTGGGTGACATGGACACACCTTCAAGTAGTCAAATATTCCTCCATTTTGGATTTTGCTCAGCATAGTGCATTGTGAGATAGCTTGTAGTAAGACAAGCAGTATGTACTGCAAATGTTGGGGGGTTTACACTTGGGAACTTTTTTCTCATGCGCTAGTGTCAGGAGTCACTCCCACCCACTGGTTAGCGAATGCTACAAAAGTGGCACCTCACCACCAACTCATCAAACCACATTTAGACTTGTGAAAGAACAAAAGAGAGTGGGCCTGCTGTGTCTGACATGTGTGAAGGCATACAGAGCTGGACCAGCTCCCACTCCTGTCCAGGACTCAGAAGTGCACTTCAAGGTTTAGTTGACTGGCCTACTGCATGGTTACAAGGACACAATAAGCAGCAAGAGGCATTTTTCCTAGAGTGATCAGCTAGTCACTACCAATCGGACCATGACTCGTACCCCTACTTGAGTGACTCTTGCTCCTATGTGCTGTCCTTGAGGTCCTGCAAGCCGTAGAAGAGGACAAGAGGAACTGCTCCAGAAAGTGTAAAAAAAATAAGTTGAGAATTCGAATTTGTAGACTTCCAAGTCCTCCCAAACGTCAGAGGTGTGCGTCTTTGAGAGGACTTCATCAAATACAGCTTCCAGGCTTGCCCCACTGGAGGATTTTGAACTCCAAAAATATACCAAGGGCCTAATTTATACTTTTATTGATAGGGTATTCAGTCACAAATGTGTAGGGGTACCCTACCCACCATATCCTCATTCCACCCACCTCATTTAAAGATGGAGAGATCTTCACTATTCTGTTGATGGTACCCCCTCTGGCTCTGTTGTTGGAATACTTCCTCCAAAGGCCCCATGGAGCATGTGCTGCCAGAGAAAGGGCACTACGCTGCCACCCTATTTAGGGTGAGTGGTGTAGTGTTTATTTGTCATGTCCATTACCATCAGGTAAAACTTGGATGTGATGGACAGTAAATAAACAATATAATGACCTAACACCTTGGAAGGAAGCTCCCTGGGTGTGGGGCATCATTAGTTTTTTGCTTTTTCAAGAATAAAATCTCCCACATTGAGAGTTTGCTTTGCAAATAAAAAACCACGTCAAAAGCTTGGTGAGATGCTGCCCAAACCAATGTCAGCTGTCCACCAAACTTTCAGTATTTGGATAGAAACAGTCATGACAGCCCATCAGTTCTCTTCCAAATGTACAGAGATGACTGCCTGGCCTGCAGAATTCTCTAAATTTGGTGGCAATAGTTCACCATAGTTGCAGAGGTAAGGTCCTCTACCACCCTGACAGATTGCACTCTGCCTGTCAAACTCTAAATCAGGCCATAAGTCCAAAGCTAGAAATCTTGACCAGGCAAAGATGCAAAAAGTATCTTAAGATAACAATCTTTGATCAGGATCAAATGCTATACGTATATATATCTGACGTCCGCTCCATCGTTGTCAGCCAGAAATTGTGCAATGTTTAGGGCGGGAGTTTAACTGATGATTTCATCAAGAATGTTTGCCAACCAGTTTAAAATTGTTTTTCATAGCTATGGGCCTGAGGGTTTTAGGGTGTACATTGTACAAAGGTTTAACTTCTAATGAAATTTGGTTGCACTGAAAAAAATATTTTTTACCTGAGACTATTAATGTATCTATTCCAGAAAAACTATAAGCTGCGGGCAGGTCACATGTTCCTTTCTTAGTTGGCATCATAAAACTCTCATCCATTTGAGGTCGATACAAAGCAGCACTATTGTACATAGTTGTAGATTTGGTGGTTGCCAGTGGGGGTCACTGGCATTTATTTTTGAGGACCAGCACTTATATTTATGCATCGTATATTTACTGAGTGCAAGAGAGGGAAAAAACAGATTGAAAAGATGGAGGAAGAGAAAGGAGGCAAAACCATCACAAAGGGAAAAAGATGGAACCTGCATGAACGAGAAAAAAGGGTCAGGGATTAATAATAATAAAAGCCATTTTATATGGGCCTCTCTGCTATTATTATGTATATTTAGTGTCGTTTGAGGACACAGTGCCCACAATTAGGACAGTCTGCCATTTGGCATGAAGAGGATGTTAAAGTCATGATGCACAGAATATAGAGTGAACTCCATAGAAAGATGCAAGAGATTTTTGCCCACAGTGTAGCGAGGGTGGAAAGATGAACACTCAAGCTTTTGGTGCCTACAGACAGGGGAGTCAGTCCCACAGGCAATAAGCAGTAACAATTACACAACATCTAGCAGGTTGGTGTGAAAACACATTTTTGAACAGTAGACAGTAGACGCTGTAAGTGAAAGGCAATGCAACATAACAAGAGGTTGCTTTAGGACATGATTGAAGTGGATAAAAGATCACAGAAGCAAGTAAATTAACAAAGTACAAAACACAAATAATATTAGCTATCTAATTCATGATAATACAATTTAAATGGCCCCAAAGTACAATCAACACACACAAGACGAAGTTTAAAATACATGGTTGTATGGTTAAGAGCCAAGAGGTGTTGAAACATAGGACCCGATTTTGCTGCCCATTAACTCCACCCGCTAAAATCATATAAGGCTTTAGCTGCAGTAGCAGCCAAACCTCTTTCTCTGTTTTGGTCGAGCATTCGAGACCTCTTGTATATACTTTAATATATACTTCTTATATGCTTATATGAGACCGCTTGTATATACTTAAGTATATACTTTTCATATACTTATATGTGTATGTACTTTGAGGGCTCTGGAGATCAGCCCTACAACTTGTCTGCTTCCGCTTAGGGACTTTTTTCTGTGCAAACTGCCTCAATATAACTGTCTTGATAGAAAACGAGCAGCAGAGGTCAGTAAAATACCAACATTTATTCCTGCTGAGGGACTTTTTTTGGCAACTGCCTCTATTTAACTTTCTTGATAGAAATGACCAGCAGAGGTCAGTAAAATACCAGAATCACTTTAGCATTCTGTAGATTCCACTTCATAGAAATTGTCTTTCACAAGCACCCATAGAAAATAATATTTTTTCAAATCTTGTATTTTCAGTGCTATGACCACCGAAGGCCCTGATTTTATATTAAAAACAGAGCTTTGGACTGTACCATTTCCTGCTGAAAGGCAATCTTTCTCTCCATGTGTTTCAATACCTGGCTTGTCAAACAGTTGGGGGCTTACTTTCCCTCCATATTAAAGAACAGTAGATGTTTCAGCACCCAGGCTAATGTGCTGCATTGCTAAATACACCTAAGGTCCCAAAGGCGAGACATATTGCATTGCAAATGCTTGTTTTTATTGATTCCGGGCCCTGCAGTGCTCCCCCACCTGAACACATGGATTTTCAATTAGCCAAGCTACCATAAGCAGCGTTAGGCACACATGCACTGTCAGCACCAAAATACCCTCAATGGTGATAATGTGCTTTACAAATACACATAACATAACACGGCTTCCCCTCCGCTCACCTACGGCCCATACCACCTCCTTCCATCCCCACCCCAGCCAGAGTTTGCAGCATACATTTATTACCTGGTCAGAGAAGGTGATGAATGTATGCATTAAACCCATTGGAATCAAGAATTCAGTGTTACTTTAGGTTCTGTAAATTCGATCTCACGTGGTAATTCCGCTTTTTATTGGGTGTAACTCGTAACTGCATGGCACCGGCACACTATTACCACAAAGTAACATTGTTTTCACATGTACGTTTATCACCTCACCAGTACCGTGCACATCGAACGAGGCCCTTAGAATAAAAGTACAAAGTAGTATTCAGATGATCTTCCACTTGTAATGTCTATAAACTGACCACGCTTTACACAACAGCTACATAAGTACATTAATGAGGAGGTCACATCCCTTTCGTACATGCTTTTTACTTAATAGAATTATGGCAGGCAATTTTATACAACTAATTTTCAGCTTTTTAATATTTGTTTTCGCAAAACAATGGCTAGCACTATGTAGGAGTACCTGGATCTTCTGTTTAAAAACCGTGATAATTCGGGACAAATCGCCCCATTAGACAAGAACACAGAACATTTTGAAATAGTCTAATTTTCGGGAAATGATTGATGTACCGCCAATTTAAAATAACCCATTAGTCACCCACACACCATCCCTTCTGACAGTAGAAGCAATTTCTGATAGAACATAGAAAAACAGTTTTTCATTTAATAATACCTCCCTTTCGGGATGCTTTCCTTCTTGCTGAAGAGCAGATTTTAATAAAATTACATCTTTGATCATGCCTCTTGTAAGCTATACCGACCTTTCAACAGACTGGGCTTCCATGAAATCAGAGAGGGAAGAGAAGCGAATGATACATTATCTTGAAAGTATGCATTGCTGGTGCATTAAGTCTGCAAGAATGATCTCGAGGTTTATGTGGAACTCCCCCTGCATTTTGAGTTCTTCCCTCAGAGCATCTGTCACTTCCATTACGCCATTGTAAGCACTGATGCTGTAGTGAGGTATACAGGGCACCTGGAGTAGGCCTCTTTAGGGGCACACGGGGTACAATACGTACTGAATTAAAGCACACCTACTTCCCCGCATCTGCAAAAGGGGAGGTCGTTGATTCTCCTACATCGCACCCAAAACATGGAACTTGACCCCCCCCCCCATGATTAATCTAGTATTGGGGAGGAGGTTATCACCTTCCTGGGTGGCATGGCAAAAGTCGGACGGTTAACCTTTCTATGTTTAGAGGTGACAGGTGTGTGGCTCCAGAGACCAGTTGGATCCGTGTTTTATGATTCGTACTGGCACAGATATCTTCTCAAAACAAAAGTGGAAATGGGTTCATCCTCATTTGGTGGCCAGATGATCTTTTTGATTTACAAGTATCGTGTTTCCGGGCTGGAGATTGCTCTGCCTGCTAAGACCATTCATTTGAGCACAGGTGTCTGCTTTTTGTTATTGTTGTACTGTTGCTCCCAGGCATACCGGAATTGCATAAACCACTGGTTCAGTTTTAATCAAATGACTTCATCGTTGCTTCACTGAGTAGGGCCCTTTTGACCGTGGTAAATGTTTACTTATGCTCTATCGTCTATTACATTGGTCTTTTTTGTCTTGGTGAGGTATTGGGGGTGATCTTCTGAGAGTTGACGAATTGGGGATGAGCCATGCGCCAGACACTCCACACCTCTGACGCATTCTGAAGCGCTGTGGCCTCTTTAATATCTGTACCTTTCTGTGGGCCTATACGGACTCCGTTTTGGTAAAACAAATAACCATATCCGTCCTTTTTGTTTGTCAAGAACACATCCTTTTGCAGGGTATCTAATTATAGTCTTTTTCTTTTTTTTTTTACCAAAACGGGCCTGATCCTTTTAAAGCTCATGGCGGAGGGATCAATATACTAAAACAAAATGGAAAGACACCTCAAATGTCACCGGTTAAGTATTGATTGATTATTATAATACACAAGGAATCAAAACAATGTGCATTCATGAGTTACTTTGTGTAATTTCAGGAATTAACTAGTTATTAAGCACTCCATGAATTGTAAACATAAATATACATAAATATATGACACACACAAATAAGATACATAATGAATCACACAAAGTCAAAGTAAGTTTATACATGAGATCCATAAGTTAGCATAGAGAATTGCTCACTCCTTATTAGGATTAGCCTTTTGTTTAACAAATGAAGTCCAAGATCGAGGTGTTTGCATTTCGATGGTCCCCAAGAAAGTTCACATACGAAATGGGCCAACACTTTACACACTGAGAAAATGTCCTGTGTAGATCACAAACTCCTCTAATTTCTATATCTTTCGCTGTTTGGGTTTGGTAACTGCCATTGGGGACAGACATGATGTTGGGCCAGTTACATTATCTGTTCTATCAAGGGGTCCTAACTTGGATGGAGTGTGATCCTACCCTTTTATAGGATTGTGGATTGCATGGATGAGTATATGTGTAGGTGGACTTGTTTAGATTTCATGTTTCCTAGTGCTTGAAAGAAATATTGGTCGTTCAGTTTTTCTTCAATGCCTTTAGAGCACATGTGATGTGCAAAGGCAATGTCATCAGAAGAGTAGTTACCTTTCATGAGATTCTGCTGCAGTTAGATAGCTCGCAAAACAGAACAAAGTGGCTGATCAGGATTATTAAAGACATAATTTGAAGCCACACAGCCAAAGCATGCCGTGTAGCCAAGGGATTAAGTATTACCCAACAAATTTAGTACATTTTCAAAAATGATTTTGTATTATTACATGAAAAACACATGACATCAAATAGACACTCCATCATAACAGTTAGTGCAAAAACATGAAAGAATATATACAGGTATATACAACTATATGGCTAATGAAGTATGGTTTATGTCTTTCATGAATTGCTAAGAATGTGTGCAAATTGCAATTTATGTGTTATTGAACTCAGTGTACAGACTACAGTTGGTGTCACCACAAGATTTTGATTATATGTTTTTCTTAAATGTATGGTTACTTCATTAGCCATATAGTTGTATGTGTGGCTTCAAATTATGTCATTAATAATCCTGATCAGCCACTTTGTTCTGTTTTGCAACTATTGAGGTCCAGGCTGACCAGTAGTAGGACCCCACACCTTTTTTTGTGCACTGCCTGCAGTTAGATAGCTCATCAGGGCAATATGACTGCTGTAGATATATGTAATTTCCAATCCAGTTCTGGTTTACTGTGCCTGCCAGCCTTTTAATATTAGAAAAAGCTCCATTACCTTTGGAAATACACGTGATATTATACAAGCCTAAATACAAACTAGTTGAGGGTGAAAGTGGTGCCAAAAAGCACAAAGCATCAACTTTGGTTATGTGATCACACTGGAATGGGACACAGTTACAATCTCAGACTGACCACGAGGCTACTGGACAATGTACCTGATTGCACTTGGGGTGAAGATGTGAGTTACTTTGGTTTCGATGGAGCCACTGATCAGGCTATGGGAGGTGCTGCAATGCGAGGTCCTGCGTTGGGTGCATCTTATTCCTTCAGTTCCAAAAAGGCTTCCAATCAGGAACTGCGAGGTGCTGCGATGCAAGTTCCTGCATTGAGTTGGGTTGCACTGCATCTATTTTAAGAACACCCTCAGTTGGGTAGGGAGAAATTGTTGGAAAATGGCCCTCTCTGATCGGTCACCCCAAACTTTTTGCCTTCCTCCTTCTATTCTTCTGACTTTGTTTTTGTTGACTTTATGACTCTGAGCACTTTACTACTGCTACCTATTGCTAAAAGGCATGTGCTCTATCCTCTAAACAGGATATTCTTGGTTTGCACATGTTTGGCATCTTTAATGTACTTTATGTCCCTTGTAAAGTGGCATACCATATACCCAGGGCCTGTAAATGAGATGCTACTTGTGGCCTGCAGCACTGCTTGTGCCACCTTCAGAAGTAGCCTTTCAAACTTGTCTCAGACATGCCACTACATGGACTATATGTGCAATTTACTGCCACTTAGACGCAGCATCTAAATTTGCTTGCCAAGCTTGGAACTCCCATTTTATTCCACTTAAGTAGGTAGCCCTAAAGGCAGGGTGCTCTGTAAATGAAAGGTAGGCCATATACTGGTATGTGTTCCATATCCTGGTAGTGGCAAACAGTATATTTCGTTTTTCACTACTGTGAGGCCTACTAGTATCATAGGTTAACATTGGGAATTCCTTAATACACTTTTAAGCTGTCATTCCTAATCAGAGAGGAGTAGCTTTTTCATGTTTCATATGTTTGAATTGGTAATGGCAAATTCTCCTTATTGGTTGAAGTAGATTTAACATTGCTGTTTTAGAAATGCCACTTTTAGAAAGTGGACATTTCTCTGTGCTTATAACTCTGTGTGATTTGCAGCCTGCCTCCAATACACGTCTGGGGTGGGTGACAGCTACACTTTTTGTATTCCCTCCACACAGCCACCAACACAGAAAGATGAAACTGATCTGATTCTGACACTGGTTTGCATTTATTTGCATGCTGACGGGCCTTCCTGGGCAGGGAGGAATTGGAGGGGCTGACATGTACACTTAAATAGGTGGTGTCCTGTCCACACAAAAATCACTGATTTACCCCATACAGACAGCCAGGCGGACAGGATTTGACCTCGGCCAGAAGGGCTGCTGTGCTGCTTCAAGAACTCAACTGGACTGCTTTTCTGGAAGGACTGCTTTCTGCTTGTTTCCATGCTGTTCCTTGACTCTGCTGAAGAAGAGCTGAATTCTGATTTACCTTCAAGTGATCTTCAAGGTCTTACTGACTTGTCTCCTGTTTTTTGAAGTCTCAGGGACACAAAGACTTCCTGCAGTTCTGCTGGTACTGCTGGTGCTGCTAGACTCTGCCTTCTGTGAGTCCTACACTTGCTTTGGTGCTCTCTCTAAGCTCTGGGCCTCAGAAGTTGGTTCTGCAGTTGTTTTCTACTAAATTGATGCATCATCACAACTGCACCAATCTGAACCAATGTAGTGCCCTTTGATGCTGACTCAGTTCCAATCCGGAGATAAATCAGCATGACTTGACAACTACGTGGGACCTGATGGCGAGGTTCGATGATGACACAATTCCAATCTGAGATTCGGACCGTGAGGTTTGACGAAGATGCAGCAACCCAACTGCGTGGAAAAGATCAACTCATTATGCCCTCAGCGTCTATGCTTGTTCGATCCAATTTAATTTATCAGCG
This sequence comes from Lissotriton helveticus, assembly GCF_964261635.1. NCBI lineage: Eukaryota > Metazoa > Chordata > Amphibia > Caudata > Salamandridae > Lissotriton > Lissotriton helveticus. The sequence continues at coordinate 724,813,748 of NC_136059.1, read as the reverse complement.
GGCCTGCAGATCAGCAGGTGCAAGGTGCTGCGATGCAGGGTCCTGCGTCCAGTTGCGTTGCACTTCATCAATATTGAGAGAACCCATATTTGGGCAGAGAGGAATTGTTGGAAAATGACCCTCTCTGAAAGTCACAGCTAACCTTTTGCCTTCCTTCTTTTAATTTTCTGACCTGATTTTTGTTGGCTTTATCACTCTGAGCACTTTACCACTGCTAACCAGTGCTAAATGCATGTGTTCTCACCTCTAAACATGGCGTAATTGGTTTACACCTGTTTGCCATATTTAATTTACTTGTGAGTTCCTCACGACCTCAAGTAACCATTTGAGCATTAGTAAATTCTAAGCACTGTTTTTGCAAAAATTAATATCTCAACTTCTGATTAGATTTTTGTCATTTTGGTCTTATTTTGCTCAGATAAATATTCCCTATTTTTTTATGGTTTAAAAGCTTTATTAAACAATAAAATATAAAAACAAAGGTATGCATTATACAAGTATAACCTATTGAACTTACAAGAAACATATGCATACATCAAAAAGAAGAAAGCATTTTACATTTTGAGATTTTATAGAGAAAAAAGGGGGGAGGAAGAGAGAAAAAGAGTAGAATCTTAACTATAAGAAGCGTGCAAGTTTATAAAAAAACAAAAACTAATTGTTTATATAGCTAGAAAAACAGCCCAACAGTATGAAACAATCTAAAATATAATAATGAAAGAGCAGAGAAAGAAGCGATTTATGGCAGTTTAACATTTTCAGAACGATTAAAGTAAACCTTATTTCTCGCAATAGTATTTAGATAAGTAGTTAAGGGTAACCAGTATAAATCCCTATTACCAAGTGGATTGTAGGAGGAGGCAAAAGCAATATCCAATCTATTATAATGACAGACATTATTCTCCAGGATTTAACAGACAATTTGGTGGAGGATTTCCAATTAAGTGTGATTTGTTGGAAGGCTAAAGCCAATATATGGTCAAATAGGCCTCGTTCATTGGAGAGCAATCATAGGCACTCCATCAGGCTACCTGCAAAGCAAATGTCAGTAGAAAAAGGAGTATTTATTTTGAAAATTTTGGAAATGGTGGACTATATGTTTGACCAGAAAGAGGTCACGTTAGGACAGGAAAATAAAAGATGAAATACATCTGCCATAGGGGATTTACAGGACCAACAGGAATCGTTAGCATCATGTGAGAATTTGGTAATTGAAAGGGAAGTAAGATACAGTCTATGATAAAGAAAAACCATGGATTGCGTAGTAGAAGCGGATCTAGAAATGTTTTAACAGACGTTCCCAAAAGTAATTAGATGATTATACCAGATGGGAGATTGTAAAATAGATTCCCTAGTGGAGATTTTCGATTGATAATGAGATTTTAACAAAGCGCATGTATGATGAAATAAAGGAAGAGATATAATACTTACTTTAGTAGTGAATGTTAAAAGTTCTTTCATAGAAAAGGGAGCAATTAAGGAACTTTCCACTCCAGCTCAGAGAGGAGTAAATGGAGAGGGTTCAGTAAGAAGCCAATGAGATGCTTGCCTTAGGGAGAAAGCATTATGATACAGTCTAAAATCAGAGAATTTCACTCCTCTGATGGATTTTGGTTTCCTAAGATGAGCTAAAGATATCTTAGATTTCTTGCTAGGCCATAAGAATATAGAGAGAAAGGAGTCAATTTTTTAAAAATATATAGAAGGAATATGAATGGGTCACATAGAAAAAATATATAAGAAAATAGGGGTGATCATCATCTTAATGGAATCAAGACGTCCTCACCAAGAAAGAAACAATGTATTTCACTAAGAAAGAAGTTTAGCTATATAGGCTAGAGCGTCTTTCATATTAATTGTGACCGTTTCTGGAATGAATTTTGTAAACCAAATTCCTAAATATTTAATTTTGGAGGTATTCCATCGAAAACCAGTCAAGTCAAAATGTTGTTGAAAATAGAATTTTGTAATGGAGAGAATTTCAGTCTTATCAGGATTAATCTTTTACCCAGAAACCATAGAAAAATCAGAAATTTCTCCCAATAAAGCAGGGACACAGGTTTCAGGATTTGAAATGAAAAGCAAAATATCTTCTGCGTATGCTGGTATTTTCAAATGAGATTCTACATAGACAAAACCAGATATAGAGGAGTTCTGATGAATACGAGTCAAAAAGGGTTCCACGAACAAGACAAAAATGAGCGGCGATAGAGGACAACCTTGACGTACACCTCTTTGCAAAGGAAAAGATTGTGAGAGAAGGCTATTAACTAAGGCAGAAGCTGTAGGAATAGTGTAAAGTAAAGAAATAAATTAAATGAATTTAGGACCAAAACCGTGCCAGTGGAGAGATTTGAATAAGCAAGACCAGTCCACTCTAACAAATGCCTTCTCCGCATCACTAGAAATTGCAGCCATGGCATAAGAGAGAGTGGGAGCCTTAAGAACATTATAAAATAAGCATGAGTTGTCTGATGTTAGTCTACCCTTAACAAAACCACATTGTTCTGGTCCAACCAAAGAAGGTAAAATGGGTTTGAGACGAAGATCAAGTAATTTGGCAAAGATTTTCTAGTCAACATTAACTAAAGGTATAGGGTGATCATTCTTGCAAAACCTGGGGTCGCGACCATCTTTGTGGATCAATCATATTGTGGCTTCTGAAAAAGTACCCTCAGCTTTACCGCTATTATGAAAATGCTGAAAAAGATAGAGAAGTTTTGGAAGTAATAACTTAGAAAAGTGTAAATAAAATTCTACTGTAAACCCGGTTGGGCCTGGAGTTTTTTCCTTTTTGAGAAGAGCCAAGGCTTTAGAAACCTCTGAGTCTGATATGTGTTTTTCAAGAGCATCGAAGTCTAAATTGTCTCGAGAGGAGGGAGTGAACTGAGCAAGGTAAGCATCTAATGAAGATGAACAAACAGGACGTCTAGAATATCCCATTCCTTATGTAGTTATTTCCCCTTCGATGACTGAAGTCTATGGATACACATTCCTTTCGAGCCTTAAGATAATTAGCCATTAGCTTACCTACTTTATTTCGGCCTCCATAATACCTGGCACTGCTGCGTAAAAGAATAGATGAAGCTTTGTCTGTGTTTAGTTTATTAAAATCTAATTTCGCATGAATAAGTTCTTCTGGAGGAGATCTCGAAGAAGAAGAATACATTTTTTTTCTTTTTCCTGGACACAAAATTTATAATAAAACTCCGGGCAGCTGCTTTAAATGAATCCCAAATCATTGTTGGGGAAGAACCAGGAACTGTATTCAGAGAGAAGAAATCCTAGCAAAAATATCAAAAGAAGAAGAGAAAAGAAGATCCTTTAAAAGAAAATTGTTGAACTTCCATCTGGAAGATCTGGGCTGCCGACGGAGCAAATCAAAATCTGCAACAACTAGGGCATTTTCCGCAATTACAATGGGTTCAAGGGAGGAGGTAATAAGGTTTTGGGATAAAGATTTAGAGAGAAAAATATAATCCAATCTGGTAAAGGAGCCATGAGGTGGGGAGCGAAAGAAAATGATGTTGTGTCTGGGTTACATGAGCACCAAATATCAATAAGTTTGAGAAATAGTATTGTGGCATTGCTTATGAGCCTTGTGGGGAGTGAAACCAATCTGAGATTGTCAGTCAATATCAAGTCATCTTGATATTGAATACATTTTTTGGTAACACTGGGCCAAAAAGAATTATCTGGTTGTGTAGGACCAGAAACATTAAAAACTGTTAACGAAATATTATTAACCAGTAATTTAACTATTTTCCATCTACCTTCTGAATCAATTTCCTGAGAAACAACAGAGCATTGTAACTTTCTATGGACTAAGATAACTACGCTGTTTTTCTTATTAGGGGTAGGAGAAACTTGAACTAAGCCAACACATCTTTGCTTAAGCTTTAGAGCCTCTGCTTCAGGTACATGAGTTTCTTGTAATAAAACTAAATCGGGATCATAAGAGGCTAGATGAGGTATTGTTCTCTGCCTTTTAATAGGGTTAATGAAACCTTTCACATTCAAAGATATAACCCTGAATGTGCGTACATTAGAAAACATATGAAGTAACATGAACAACAATAATATGCACAATATAATGAAGCCATGAGAGAAGAGAAGAAAGTTGTAGAAAAAGTGATGGAGGAAAGAGAAAGGAGGAAAATAAAGGAGGATAAAAAAAGCAATAAGAGAAGACAGTATATGTCAATAATTGTTACAAATTGAAAAGTTAAACGAGAATAGAAAAAAGAGAAAGATTGATTACTATAATACACACCTTTTGAAGGGGCACAAGAGGAAAAGGGTGAGAGGTGATGACACATAGAAGAAGACGACACAACCAACCAGGGAGAAAGCATCACAACGGGTAACCAAATGAGACAAATAGGAAACGGAGTGAGGGATATATCAAGAGAAAACATCTGCAAAAGAGTGAGAGAAGAAAAGATTTACATAAAGGTTTAAAGCAAGCATATTAAAAAATATCCACCATAAGTAACTTATGGAAGAAAAAAATCAGCATTAGACCAGACAAGGTAAGACAAAACTTGTCAGCAATAAATGAGAAATTCATGTTATAGAGGACGTTTAGGAAGAGAGAGGACCAGAAGTTTCCATAGAAGAAGTGGAATGTAGTTGTATACATTTCTTCAGGTCAGCTGGATCATCAAAAGAGGAAGTATTGTTTTGGAAAGTGACTTTGAACAGACAAGGATGGAAAAGTCTGTAACGTGCTCCAAGTGTACATAAGGCTGGATGAAGATCAAGGAATTTTATCCGTCGTTTAGCTGTTGCCTGAGACACAACCTGCGAAATGAAAAGTTTGGAGCCTAACCAAACAAGCTGCTTTTTGTGTTTGGCTGCGTTTAAAACTTGTAGCAAGTCTGTAAATTCCAAAAATAAAAAGATCACACCCTTTGTTTTTGAAGGAGCAGCCGATGAAGACAGGCGGGGGCCTAACCTGTGAGCATGTTGAATGTTAAGTGTTCTGGAAGCAGGAAGGTCCAGAAGTTTTATGAGAAAAGTATTGAAGAACTTGACGGGATCATACCCTCCAAACCTTCAGGAAGGCCATACAGGCGTAGATTATTGCATCTGTTTCTATTTTCAAGATCCTCCGCTGATTTCTTTAACAAAGAGACCACCCACTCTAAAGTAGATAGTTTAGTGAAGAAATTCTGTAAGTCATCGACTTGATGTTCCACATTAGTGATGCGAGATTCCATAGACGCCCATTTAGTATCCAACAGCTGGAGAAGCAAATTGGTCTTTTCAATGAATGGACACAAGTCGCAAATTTCTTGAAAGACCATGTCTAAGGATACCGTAGAAGCAGGTTTTGATGGAGAGAGAGGGTATTGCTTGAGGCGTTTGCTGGCAGAAGTAGGGGTCTGCATTTTGGGTGAATATATAGATGGGGTCGAAGACTTTGAAGACCCAGATTGCACCATTTCAATACCACTGCTAAGCGCAGAGTCAGAATAACAGGATTCCAAGACAGGGGCGTGGGTCGGGTATCTCCTACTGGCAACAAGTAACTTCTTTCTCCTACCCATAAAGTGGACGAGTAACAGACTTCGGTGAAGCAAGGGAGAAACCACCAGTGCACAACCACAGAGATTTAGAGGAACTGTGCAACACAGTATGTTCAAATAATTAAAGCGCTGCTGACATAGGAGCAAACTTAGTTATGCTTGAAAGGTCAGGCACTTCATGTTTTGTAACCAAAGTCAAAACCAAGGGGTGAATTTGAGGAAAATGAAGAAGCACAACATAGATTAGGTAAATTCAGAAATTGCTGCGCATCACAGTGCAAGTAAAATATGAAAGCCACTCCTGGTCACATTACTTTCCAAAGTAGCAGGTTTTGCATCATGTAGTAGCAAAAGTCATTGTGTAAATATAATACCTGAGGTGAGTGAAATCTTCATCATAGAGGAAAACAGAATGGCGGCCGAAGCAGGGTTAGAGCAATTCTAGCGCTTTCCAGGAGAAAGGGGTGCAGAAAATGCAGAAAAAAAGGAAGAGAACCATTCAGGGGGTCTTCTTATTCATGAAGCTCTCCATTTCGGTTGTTAAAGGTTGCTGAGCCGTGAGAATCAGCGCGGCATTCCCCGCCATGATATGAAGCTCCGGGGCTAGGTGGCCTTCTTGGACGGCGCCGCACGGGCCCCCTCCAATATTCCCTATTTATAAAAACCTGTGTGGAGTATTTTTGTGAAGTATTCCTTGTGTAACTGTGTGTGTGTGTGTGTGTTGCACAAATATTTTACACATTGCCTATTTAAATAGGTTTGACTTCTCTGTGCCAAGCTACCAGAGGGTGCAAGACACACAATTGATGGATGGAATGAAGAAAAAAATCAAACATTCACCCCCAGTCAAAGGATCTGGGTTAATTCCATCATTCATTTGCTCCACCATGCCACCCTAGTTTAGACCCAACCATATGCAAATCAGTCTTGACTCTACTTCTCATGAGAACAGTCCAGCCCGAACTGCTAAACCAGGTCCCTCCTGGACCAGAAACAATCATCCTAGGACCGGTTTCGGGGTATCACCCCTCATCAGCCATGCTAGCTTGATTCCAGTGGCACAGTTGCCCGGATCCCACGTCTGGGCATACACGGCGCACTTAGGGCAAGAAAGCTTGAGACACACAATTGATGTCCCTTCCTGCACAAAAACAACTCTGCCCATAATGCAGGCACCATTACCCTGTGGTGCAAGGGTGCCAACATTTGCACTAAGCAGCACACAGGTTACCAGCACAAGGTGAGAGCAGATATAAATATGAACCATTTCTGCCATATCCAAGTTTCCTTGTTGTGCTGTGTTATGCGTGAAACAATACTAAATGTTCCCCTTTGTGTTCATCAGGACTCATACTTTGAGAACAATGAGGAAATAAGATGTTTACCATCTGTTCAGATCAAGGACAGTAATAGTAGGAACTCCGTTTCAAGTATAAACACAGCAAGAGTTTAAATTACTGATCAAAAGGGCATAAGGGGTGTCTTTCATTTGTTATACTCTACTTTGTATTCACAGGATGATAGAACTACCCAGGAGAATATTGATGAGTATTTGAAAATAAGTCTAATTTAAAAACTTAAATATCAGCTCTAGAAAGAGAAGATCTAGAGTTACCCATTACTGAAAGGACCTAATGAATGAAATCTCCCAAATGACTGTGGAAAAGTAAATTTTGCCATGTTCTGTGTCCCTACGCTTCATCCATCATATGTTATGTGTGCATGACCAATATGCATATGTTATTCCCCATGTCCGATTAAAGACGCAATTACAGTTGTGTCCACCTCTAGTATGCTATTTTCCAGTCCTCGTGAATACTACGAATATCAGGCCTATGTAAAGTAATGTTGCCACGTTTCTTAGTGTGCACGTTATTCCATTATAAAGTCCCCGTTTCTAGGCCTCAAAAGGGCCCGGACCCTGGATTCAGCTCCTGTCTCCTGAAAGCCTCGCTGAGGAGCGATACAGCCCCCACCTGTATCCTCGACCCTTCACTTACTTCCTGCCTCGCAGTGCCCGGTGCAGCTTGGCTCTGCCTCTGAGTCTGCCAAAAGTATGTTATAGTTCCAGTTATCAGTTCAGTCCTCCTCCTCTGCATTCCTAAGCTACTGAACTGCATCAATAGTTTCCGTCATTGTCTAGCCTTCTCGTCTCCATGTTAGAGAAATACTGTATTTAATGGTCATTTAGTATTCTTCATCACGCACTACATGTAGAATAATGCATGGTCCAGTCTTAGAATCAAGTTAGCTTTTCCCCTCATGACTTCTAGTTTATATCAACATGTTCCCTAAACATCAGATACCAGATAGGGTTTAGGTACATGTCGCTCCGACCCTTCAGACTCTAGTCTCTGCTCCTAGCACAGAGTTCATAGCCCCCAGCTTTTCCTAGTAACACGTCATTGCCAGTTTTCGCGCACCATTAGGTTAGAGGTCCCGGCTCCTTAGGTAGCCCCCTCCAAAGTTTCCGCCCATTCATGACATATTCTGTTACGTTTGCATCACATGTCTATGTATACTCCCAGTTACACCTCTTTTTACTGTTATCTCTCGCGACTGCTACGCGTCACGCCTTCTGCTCCACCCACTGCTACGCCTACTGCAATGTAATGCTATGTGTTTGCGCTATGTATATAAGTCAATGTTTTGTTATTGAATGTTAGCGCGCTCATCCCAGACCCAGCCCCGGCAGCTGCCGGGCCTTATTGTCCTATTCCTATGCAGGTTGTCCTGATCCTGTCCTTATGCTGTAATAAACCTGCAGAAACTCCTACTACCTCGAATCTTGACTCTTATTTTATTGAGCTATCTGTTATGCTATAAGTCTAGTCAAAAATAGGGTATTATTTATTTATTTACCACATAATGGCGCCCGAATAGGGACTTGCCCTTTCCCCACGCGTCGGTGAAGCCACGCCGACCCCCTGACCCTCTGCAGTCGTGACGGAACTCTTCTGCGCAGTGGCAGATATTTCTGCTCAAGTATCCCTCAGGCCCACGGAGGAGACGGAGGAGGCGGTCCAGCATCCGAACGAGACGGTGGAGGAACGCGGCGAGTCCCGACCAGAGCCCAAGCCGAGAGTCCAAGGTCCGAGGTATCCGGAGGCCCACCTGTAACTGAAGTCCGAAGTTCGTCGTCCGTCGTCCAGTCCAGTCCGAGGCCTTCCGTTCCGTGCTGCCCGGTGAGTACCATTGCTGGGGTAGTATCTAGACAGGACCAATCTAAATTGACTCCTGGTCCGTGGGTTGGTGGTGCCCAGACTCACAAACGAAGTGTTCACCTAGGTGGATACGGGTCTTGATGTGTCCCTTTATGGGACCGGTATGTTCCGTACTGTTACAGCAGTGCATCCAGTGACTCTAGTCTGTTCCGTTCTCGAGAAAATCTGTTCTATTTCTGTTCTCAGTATTCCAGGTAATATTCTGTTCGAACTGTTATTTATAATGTTCTTCATGTAATTTACTGTTGTGGTATGAGTGCGATGTGATTTCGTGTTTTTATTGTGTATTGTATTTTTGTCCAGATTACAGTTCAGTCATGCCTATATTTTCCAAGTTACGTCAGTTAAAAACTAGAAAAGGTTTATTAGAGGAAGCAGTTCCTGTCCCGCCTAGGGACAGTCCAGGTCACTTTATGTATCAGAAACATGGCATAAGCGCCATATTATATCTAGATTTATGGGTAGGGTATACCAAACAGTTAGAAGAAAAGTATAGATGGCCCGTATCGGGTACATGGGATGCCGAATGTATCATGCGAGTAGAAGAAGCATTATGGAAAAAGAAAGCCAGACAGTCACAGAAAGATGCCATCGAGTTATGGCGTAAAGAAGCTCATAGAAGAACGGAAAAGGAAGTCAGAAAGTCAGAATTAAGTAGAGAATCCCAAGAACGAGCCCAAGAAAGAGAATTAATCGAGATAGGTGAACAAGTCAAAGCCGAACAGTCAGACAGACAGAGGCATGCCCTCATTAAGGGTATGTATCCTCTTCTTGCCGAAGGTTTGCCAAAAGCGACCCCAGAGGCATCCAGTAATTTCCCGCCACCATTAGTTCCGACCAAGCTACGTCATAAACCGACCGCAGCTGATATTTTTATTTCGTCCTATTTGGACGACACAGTCCCCGAATATGCAAATCCTGTTCGCGCTCCGCTAGTCCCTGTAAATCAGGCACTTCCCGCTCCTCCAGACACCGGAGTACCTCTTATGGTACCCCCGGTCCAGCCTACAGTTCCATTTCCCACTCTGCCAGGACGTAGAGCCTCAGTAGACGACTCCAGTTTAGGGGCCGCAGGAGGAGCTACTCCTCAAACCCCGCCGCCACACAAGCGTTTATCGGCACTCGAATTACATGCTCAAGCATCACAGCGTACTCCTAAAAGTAATAAGTCTGTTACAGAAATCAGGCAAGCCCTTAACGAATGTGTTTATGATCCAGTTCCAGGCGAATATACTATGGTTTTATATTCCTTACGTGTAAGGAGAGTGACCGAGTATCTAGTCACCTTACCGAATATGAAAGAAGATCTAGACAGAATATATCGTTTCATCCGTACAGGGGATGATCCAGAAAGTATTGGCGAGATTATGTCTCAAAGGAAAGCCGAGATTCAGCTCATGATATTAAAGTTCCTGATCAATTGTCTAATAAGAGAACAAGATTACCCGTCTAAAGATCCCGCCGAAATGAGAATCCTGACAAGGTGGAGTGATAATATAGCCGAGGGTAAGCACAAGACCGTCGGTGCCATGGAGAGTATGTACAAGAAAATCCGTAAAGAAATAGTAAGGTTACACGAACAGCGTAAAGCAGCACAAGTAAGCGAGAAAGAAAGTATCTCTGATCCTGAAGAGGAAGAGAACGAGAATCCCGCCAGAATAGCGTATGTAGGAAAATCCAGATTTCCAGATCGCCATTTACGTCTAGAACCCAAGTCTATTTTTCATCTAGCACCAGAACAAGGTTCTCTAGAACAAGTATTTCAAGCTACCGATCACATTCTGGAATCACGAGTCGGTTACAGTGAATTAAGTACCATGCATGAACAAGAACTAGCCCGATCAGCAGTCCGATGGATTACTGATTCTACCACTTTTCCAGACGAAATAGTGGCACAAATGTTTCTGAAACTGCCCCCAGCCAAGCAACGACTGGTGGGTATGTATATGATCCAGTACCTCATTACTCTGTATGAGGGTCAACACTCTGATCCAGGTCCGTTACATGATATCCTGAACGAGTTACTCCAGTATAGATGGAGAGGTCTAGGTACCGATTTAATAAGTGTCATTCTAGAACAGCGCCACAAGTATAGAACGTTCCTGAACCCGCATTTTGTTCATGTCTCACCCCCAGAAAGTAAACCATTCTACATAGACAGACAGAATCCGTTACGAGAAGTCCACCCAGTCCAAGGGGCGGGTGGCGTAATGCAACGAGTGTTTGTATACACTCCGATTTCAAAGATGGAACTTCTTGAAATGAAGAAATTAATTCCCTGTCATGACAAAGATCCAGCAGGGTTCCATAGAGAATTAAAAGACATGCTCCGTATGGGAGAATACACTTACCCAGATATTATTAAAATGTTAAAGGTCCTGTTACCCGCAGGGGTGTATGAAAAGTTAAAGGAAAAAGAATGGGAGGTGGGAGAGAAAAAGATCGATTGGGCAGCTCTAGAAGCTGAAGACAAGGCACGAGTACCAGGTACCGGTCTTGGAGATAAATGTAAAGAATTACCAGAATTACTGATTCAAGTTTTACCCAGATTATTAACAACTAGGAAAGAAGACTGGGATGCAATCTCAGCCTGTAAACAGAAACAAGATGAAGACATTAGTGATTTTTATTCTAGATTTGAAAAATGTTTCAGTATTAACAGTGGTCTCAAGACAAGTAGTGAGTCATACCCTCATCTTTTCGTTACCAAATTAGTTGAGAATTCAAGTCCACAAATTAAAAATCTAGTCTTGAAAGTCGAAAGCACCTGGCAAGCAAATACTCCGTCCCAGATGCTCCAGATGCTCCAGTACCACCAGAATAGAATCAGAGAAGAGCAAGAACACGAGAGAAAACGTATGAAAGACACAAAAATGAAAGTGCTAGTTGCACAATCTGTTCCTCAAGACAGTCAGAAGAAGGGTCCGAATCAAGCCAGTCATCCTGCAGCTCCCGTTAGAGGGAACTGCAATTATTGTAAACAGCCAGGTCATTTTATAAACGAGTGTGCAGTTCTGAAACACAACATAGCTACTGGTAAGACTAAAGAAAGACCACGTCCGCCGAGACAAGAACAAGTTTCACAGACTCCTCAGCTACGGAATGCACAACAGACAGTTACAGTACCGCAGCCTATTGCTGCAACACAGCACGTTACATCACAGATGTACCAGTATGCACAGTCTGAGTATCCAGAGTATCAGTCATATTCATGAAACAGCCTAGAGAGGGAGGTAGGCTTGCCTCTCATCGAGATACCTGTAGATCAAGAAGGTCCCTATGTTCACAGTCAAGTATTAGGGAAAGACAGAAAGTTTTTGATCGATACAGGGGCAAGTAGGACCACAATTAGTCATGCCGAAGTTCCAGGGGCTCCGCTCTCAGGCTCAAGAAATGTTTCCCTTGGATTTTCAGGAAAACCAATAGTTAATGAGATATCTAAGCCAGTCACTCTAGAAGTAGGTCCATTGTCCCGTAATACTGATCTGTTACTTACTAAGTCATGTCCAGAAAATCTGTTAGGCATCAAGACACTGAAAGAATTAGGTGCAGTTATTTGCTGTTCCCCAGAGGGAATACGTCTGTTCCTACGTGACTTTAAGGGTCACTATGTATTACGAGATTTTGATTCAAGATTGTCTAAAGTTCCACAGCATTTATGGGCGCAAGGTCCAACTGATGTAGGTTACATGCAAATCACACCCCATCGTGTGACTCTCAAGCCAGGTGTAGTGTTACCACGAATCAGGCAGTACAGATTGCCACCTGAGGCTGTAGCAGCCTTATCCAAAATTATTGACGAGCTCATGGCTCAAGGAGTAGTTGTAGAAACTGACTCCAATGTATGTAATTCTCCGATCATTCCAGTCATGAAACGTACTGATCCAAATGCACCCCCAGTATATCGATTAGTGATTGATTTACGAGAGCTTAATAAATGTATTATTCCTCAGTACCCAGTTGTCCCAGATATTTCTTCCCTGTTAACAGCCATTGATTCCGAAGCCATGTTTTTCACTGTCATAGACCTTAAGAATGCATTTTTTAGTGTTCCAATTCATCCAGACAGTCAGTTTCTTTTCGGATTCTGTTTAAATGGAAGGAGCTATATGTTTACACGCGCTCCTCAAGGTTTCACAGAAAGCCCTAGTATTTACAGTCAAGCACTCAAGAGACAACTAGACAACATTCACATGCCAACTGACACTGCCCTGCTCCAGTATGTCGATGATCTACTGATCACAGCCCGTTCTGAATGTGCTTGCGAGCGAGCATCACTTACAGTTCTGTATTTTCTAGCCGAGATGGGGCACAAAGTGTCACCTTCGAAGCTTCAATTCTGTGTCCAGCAAGTGGTATACTTAGGACACTTGCTGTCCAAGAGGGGTAGGCAGTTGACACCCGATCGTATCCAGTTAATAGCGAGTCTTCCCCAGCCCAGAACCCAGAAGGAGGTACGTGCCTTCATCGGCCTTACTTCTTATTGTAGACAATGGATTCCCCAGTATGCATTTCTAGCCAAGCCACTGATACAGTTAACGACACAGGAGGCAGCCGTATCGACTGTCCTTCCTTGGACATCTGACCATACACTTAGTTTTAACGAGTTAAAGAAAGCCTTATGTCAAGCTCCAGTTCTAGCTACACCGAACTACAGTAAGCCTTTTACACTTTTCGTTACTGAACGGGAAGGTACAGCATTGTCTGTTCTTACACAAGATCAAGCAGGACAATACAAGCCCTGTGCTTATTTTTCTAGCACATTAGATCCAGTCGCCCAGGCGTTGCCTGCGTGCCTCAAGTCAGTTGCAGCCACAGCACTAGCTATCAGACAAAGTGATTCCATAGTTTTAGGACATTCTCTGACAGTACAAGTCCCACATTCAGTAGAAGTTCTTTTAAACCGAACACAAACTCAGCACTTGACAATTGCACGTTTAACGGGTTATGAATTAACACTGTTCCAGCCACACATAGACATTAGACGCTGCAACGTTCTGAATCCTGCTACACTGTTACCATCAGTTAATTCAAATTCTGACCCACATGATTGTGTGGAAGTAGTTAACATTACGACTAAGCCAAGACAAGACCTGACAGATACTCCGTTACCAGACCCCGACCTGACACTGTATGTGGATGGTTCATGTATGAGAACTAGTACAGGAGAACTAGTAGCCGCGTATGCAGTGACTACTGACACTGAAGTTATTGAAACACACCGTATTGACACCCTGTCTGCTCAAGCAGCAGAGCTAGTCGCTCTGACACAAGCCTGTATACATGCCAAGAACCTGAAGGTTAATGTTTACACAGATTCACGTTACGCATTCGGAGTTGTACACGACTTCGGAGTGCTCTGGCAGGAGAGAGGTTTCATGACTTCTCATGGAACCAAGATTCAGCATGGTCTCCTTATTCAAGCCCTGTTAGATGCCATACATTTACCGACATCTATTGCTGTCATGAAATGCAAAGCACATACGAAAGTCACCGACATTATTTCCCAAGGTAATGATTTAGCAGACCGCACAGCCAAGCTTACAGCACAGACTCCAGACATTCCAGTTAATCAGACACATACTCCAGATCCGACTACATGTATGACAGTTAGAGACCCTACACAAGATGTCATAGATATCCAGTTACATGCTACTCCCGATGAAATCAAGAAGTGGTCTGAACAAGGAGGGGTCCAGACAGATCAAGGATGGTTAACTAAGGGTAGAGCCACATGGTTTCTCCCCGATTCTATGGTTCAAGTCATTATTAATACCGCACATAGTCCAGCACATTTAGGAGAAAAAGCTATGTTAGACAGTATCCAGAACATTTGGTTCAACAAGCATTTACGAGCTGCAGCCAAGCAGAAAGTCCGTACCTGTATGATATGTTGTCAGTTTAACCCAGGTAAAAGTGTCCCGGTGGAACAAGGTGGTTTCCAGCCCCCTGACCACCCTTTTGAGGTCCTCCAGATGGATTATATTCAGATGGAGCGATGTCGAGGTTTCAAGTATGTCCTTGTAGTTGTATGCGCTTTGTCCAGGTGGACAGAAGCATATCCAGTCCCAGATTACACAGCCGCGACCACTGCCAAGCAGTTGGTTCGTGAATTCTTCCCTCGTTACGGACTCCCTAGAGTCGTATATTCTGATAACGGCCAGCCATTCTCCTCAGAGTTAATGAAGCACGTTTCCCTTTTGTTAGGGTACCAGTGGAAGTTCCATTGTGTACGCCATCCTGAAGCAGCCGGTCTCGTTGAGAGACATAACCAGACTCTGAAAATCCGTATTGCAAAAGTGTGTAAAGAGAAGGGTGTGGACTGGCTAGTAGCTCTGCCAGTTGCTTTATTTTATATGCGCATGGTCGCACATTCCAGATCAGGTCTGTCCCCGTATGAGGTCGTATTCGGCCGCCCCCCTAACATGTGGGGTACTCCTAGACCCCGAAGTATTACCGATGTTTCATGTAATATGCTGACAGATTACCTAGCTTCCTTGATGTCTGCCCTCAACTCATGTCGTTCACAGGTTGCCGCCGCATTTCCAGACAATACCGAGGTGGCACCGCACGAGATCGTTCCAGGCTCCCTTGTAATGGTCCGAAATTTTGACAGATCAAGTCCGCTGGAACCACGTTGGAAGGAGCCACGTCAGGTCCTCTTGACCACCCGAACTGCCGTCAAGTTGGAAGGCAGGAAGGGGTGGGTCCACCTTTCTCATGTAAAACTTTTCAATCCATTGAAATCAGTCTCCAAGAACATTTCCAAGGATTTCCAGGATTCGAAAGATTGCCAAGACATTGTTTTAAAGGACTGTCCCGCACAAGACATTATTACAACCCCTCCCTTGTTAGAGAAAACTCCGCAGCAGGAGTATAAGCTCAAATTAAGGTCTAGTAAAATAAGTCAGTCAGTTTGATTGTATAAGTCCTCCCCTAGGTGAAACGGTTAGACTGTTTCTGACATGTATAAAATAGACCCCCATAGTGAGAGAGTCAGTCGAAGTTCACTTCAATGTATCGTTTTTCTGAGTTTCATATTATTTCTCAGCATAATGATTTCTTGCACCAGCTACGCACTTTTCCTGTGTTTTCCAGTTCCTCATGTAAATATGTCTACTAATGCTACAGTAGAGCACACGTTTAGTGATCTGCCTCCTCACGAATATTCTTACCGCCTCGCTATGCGCAACAACACATTTATCCGTATGTTACATTATTCACACCAGACCAGCAATGCTACTAATTGTTGGGTGTGTGGTCGACTCCCCCCTTTCCAGACACCAAAGGGAGATCTGCCACTCTTTCCTTATCCATTCTCACACAATGGTTCGTGTGGAGCATGGTCCACGTTAACGTCATCCTCAACAGATATGTCTTTTCTTAACAGTACATGTTTTCCAGACAAGCAAGGTTTCCCCCACAGAACAGGTTTAGATCTAGAAAATGAAGTTTATAATTTAGGTAATTATTCGTCGAATTTCATGGTCCTGAATGTTCAGTCTGATACTACTCCAGACTTACCTGCTATTTCAGTACTACCAGTCAAAGGCGAATTATGTGTCCGTAGTTATGGTTCTGTACATATAGGTCATAGTGAATGTACTACTGTTATCAAGTATAGTGACAGTGGGAAATCTATTTTCAAAGCTTCACGTCATTCTTATTTTATTTGTGGTCAAACTGCATATGTCCGTCTGCCCCTCGATTGGGAGGGAACCTGTTACATTGCCTTCCTACTGCCACCTGTTTTCCTAGCCCCACCTGACTATCATAGGAATTCCTTCCTAGTACATACCAGACACAAGAGAAATCTCCCGATTGTCGATTATACTGAAACTGCTGCAGAGCAATTCATTGATATTGATAAAGGTGTGTTCCCTTATTTAGGCACAGTTGTAAACAGTAAGCTAATCCGTAGGTTAACAAGAACCCTTGAAGCAGTAGTAGATGAGACTGCCTCCGCTCTAGGTAACTTAACCGAAGAACAATCTGCTATGAGATTTGTCGTTTTGCAAAATCGTCTCGTCCTTGACGTCATACTGGCCGATAGGGGCGGGGCCTGTAGAGTCATCGGATCTAGTTGCTGCATTTTCATTCCAAATAACGCGCCGTCTGTTTATTCAGCTATAACCAGACTCCATAAGATTGCCCACCTGTTACACCAAGATCCAGGCACCTGGACATGGTCCGGTTGGTTCTGGAATGTAATTTCCGCATGGGGATGGAAAGTCCTGTCCTTTCTAGGTATTGCAGTAGCGATCATATTTAGCTGCTGCCTCTGTATACAATGTGGCCCTGCGATTTGCGGCATGTGTGCTACCTCTTGTATTCCTAGTCCCAAGCCCCGTTCTAAATCCCGTTCCAAGACAATTCGAGACGAGCAAATGATACTGTATGAAATGATAGATGGTATCATGAAAATTGATGTTTCCTGATGGAAACGTAGTGACAAGGAGGGAATGTGGAAAAGTAAATTTTGCCATGTTCTGTGTCCCTACGCTTCATCTATCATATGTTATGTGTGCATGACCAATATGCATATGTTATTCCCCATGTCCGATTAAAGACGCAATTACAGTTGTGTCCACCTCTAGTATGCTATTTTCCAGTCCTCGTGAATACTACGAATATCAGGCCTATGTAAAGTAATGTTGCCACGTTTCTTAGTGTGCACGTTATTCCATTATAAAGTCCCCGTTTCTAGGCCTCAAAAGGGCCCGGACCCTGGATTCAGCTCCTGTCTCCTGAAAGCCTCGCTGAGGAGCGATACAGCCCCCACCTGTATCCTCGACCCTTCACTTACTTCCTGCCTCGCAGTGCCCGGTGCAGCTTGGCTCTGCCTCTGAGTCTGCCAAAAGTATGTTATAGTTCCAGTTATCAGTTCAGTCCTCCTCCTCTGCATTCCTAAGCTACTGAACTGCATCAATAGTTTCCGTCATTGTCTAGCCTTCTCGTCTCCATGTTAGAGAAATACTGTATTTAATGGTCATTTAGTATTCTTCATCACGCACTACATGTAGAATAATGCATGGTCCAGTCTTAGAATCAAGTTAGCTTTTCCCCTCATGACTTCTAGTTTATATCAACATGTTCCCTAAACATCAGATACCAGATAGGGTTTAGGTACATGTCGCTCCGACCCTTCAGACTCTAGTCTCTGCTCCTAGCACAGAGTTCATAGCCCCCAGCTTTTCCTAGTAACACGTCATTGCCAGTTTTCGCGCACCATTAGGTTAGAGGTCCCGGCTCCTTAGGTAGCCCCCTCCAAAGTTTCCGCCCATTCATGACATATTCTGTTACGTTTGCATCACATGTCTATGTATACTCCCAGTTACACCTCTTTTTACTGTTATCTCTCGCGACTGCTACGCGTCACGCCTTCTGCTCCACCCACTGCTACGCCTACTGCAATGTAATGCTATGTGTTTGCGCTATGTATATAAGTCAATGTTTTGTTATTGAATGTTAGCGCGCTCATCCCAGACCCAGCCCCGGCAGCTGCCGGGCCTTATTGTCCTATTCCTATGCAGGTTGTCCTGATCCTGTCCTTATGCTGTAATAAACCTGCAGAAACTCCTACTACCTCGAATCTTGACTCTTATTTTATTGAGCTATCTGTTATGCTATAAGTCTAGTCAAAAATAGGGTATTATTTATTTATTTACCACATGACAACAGACAAAGCTGCGGGACCAGACTCCATTAAATGGAATTTTATGAAGTATTTTCTGTAGTCCTCATAGCACCAGCTATATGATTGCAATGCAGCAATGTTTAGAGACTCTGCGCAGCCTTCATAGATGGAAACACATTTAGCAATATTTGTTAAGAAGAATAGGAATCTATGAGACAGCGGCTCTTATCGGCCAATCGCGCTGATTAATGCAGATTCTAAAATGTATACTAAAATTTTTCCAATCTCTTGGTTACATCTATTGACAATCTTCTCTGCTCTATGCAAACAGATTTGTTCCTGCAAGGGACACACCTTCTCCTGTATATATTGCTATCACAGCATGTTGTGTTTTTAGGGGGATGGACAAGCCTGCCAAGATGATCCTGTTAGAAGCCAAAGACGCTTTCAACAGGGTCTCCTCGTGGATCCTATTGTCATCTATGCTTCAGATGGGTTTTGGCCCTGATTGTTTAAACCAGGTAACAATGCTTTATTCTTGCCGTAATGCTCAAATGGTTTGAATGAGGAGCCTACCACATAAAATTACAATCAAACAAGGAACAAGGCAAGGCTGGCTGCCCTCTTTCTCCACAACTCATTGCTCTTGATTTCAATCCATATATCCAAATTGTAAACACATTTACTGCCTTGCTGTCACTTAACCTGCATAATACGGAGGTTAGAATGCTTGTGTACTCAGATGACATTGTCTTCTTGTCCTCTGCACCCTCTAGGGCTCTGGCAGCAATTGAGACTGCTGCAGGGCACTTTGTGGTTGTTTCTGGCAACACATGTAATATCTGGAATACACAGATAGTGACTGATTCACCCTCTAATACGCTGGATCCACATTGTGCTGATTCTGCAATATATTTCGTGTTCATGTGTCCATGAAAATGGGTGATGTTATTTGTCTTAATTAATGATAATGTTGATGAAGAATATTTATAAAGAGCAAAATGTATAGCTTAAAACAAACGTGTCCCAGTGCTAAGAATAACATTTAGTAGGCTAGAAGAGAAGTTATATCATTTGAAAGTGATGAGTTTTTAAAGGCATACCGAACATCTGCTGATGTGTTTCAGCCTTGAGCTCGACAGGAAGACTATTCTGGTTAGAACTGAAGTAAGGTACAGCAAAATGTAAGGCAAGTCCTGATTTGAAAGTCCTTCTCTGCATATACTTATGTAATTACTCCGAGATACTAGCGGGGCCCGTTTGATAGAAGGCTCAGTGAGTTAGAAAGGCTGTTTTATTATGCAGTCTTTGACTTATCGGCAGCCGGTGTAGTTGTTTTCTAGCAGCTGAAGGTGAATCATAAATATTTTAATGGCCCAATTCTGAACCCAATTGTGGCCTAGATGTATCAAGCCATTTGCGAATCGCAAAGGGTCTATTTGCATGTTTTGGCATGCATCAAAAATTCGCAAAATAAGGAATTGCAAAAATTTGCGATTCCTTATTTTGCCATAGCATTTAAGGAATCGCAATTTTGTGATTCCTTAAATGCTATGTATGTAGCATTTTCCAATTGCGAATTTTGGTTAAGAAATTGCAAATTACCACCAACTTGTAGTTGATGTTAATTTGCGAATTCTTTTAAAAATGCACTATTTGGCATTTTTGAAGGTGGCATGTGACGCACACACATGCCCATAGGGCATGTATGTGCGCCATATGCACACACATGTAAATTTCAGGGGTGCAGCAGGGTGTCTTTGAGACACCCCTGCACCCTTGAAACTATTCTCAATTTGCGAATTCGCAAAATGCGATTCACAAATTGAGAAATATTTCGCAATCATTCCTATGGGCCTCCTGGCTCATAGGAATGCATGTGAAATTATTCCTTATTTGCGAATTCGCAAAGTGCGAATTCGCAAATAAGGAAGACTAAGAAATCACTAAAAAATAGCGATTTTTTACATAAATTCCATTTTGCGAATTCTAAATAGCGATTCCTTAAAAATCGCTATTAAGAAATCGCAAAATGGAATTTTGATACATCTACCCCTGTGTCTTTTTAGTTTTTTTTAGAAGGTAGTCCTAGATATACAGCATGACATACCATGATAGCATCAATGTTTGGATTATCAGTTTGTGTTTTGTTTAGGTAGTAATGGCAGTGCTTTTGGGAGAAACGATCTTATTCATAGTCAATTCAGAGTTTATTATAATTCCCAGATTTCTTTTGCTGTGAGGGCTGGTCAAGGTACATCTCCCAATTTGTCTTTCTGCCATTTCGGGGCCTTAGTAATGGTTAAGGACCCAAAAAACAATAATCTGGTTTATTTACCTATTAATTTTAGTGCATTTTTGCACACCCATTTCTTTACTTTCTGCAAACAATTACAGTTGTTCTTGGACAAAGTTAATTCATCATTAATTGATACAACTATCTCTGTATTGCCTGCATACAACATTACTGATAGCCCAACATTCCAAAACAGTTTTGCCACAGGGAAAACATAAAGATTAAACAAAGTCAGGCTTAAGATTGAGGTTTGTGGCACTCCACAGGTTAAAGCTTTCTGTTTAGAACAATGGGAGTCCATCCCAACTGCCTGAGTGCGGTTTGTTAGAAATGAGGTCAATCAAGACAAGGCATTTCCTTTAATTCCCAATGCTTTCAATCTAGTTGATAAAGTAGGATGAGTAAATGTATCAAGTGCAGCACTAAGCTAAAATAGGACTAGTGCAGCACTGTTACCCTTGTCCAACAAAATCCTTATGTCATCTAAAACAGTGACAAGAGCAGTCTCAGTTCAGTGTAAGGTCCTAAACCCAACCTGAGTTTAATCCAGTAAAGTATTGTTTCACATGCATCAAACCAATTGGTTGAAAAATGCAGCTTCGATTATTTTTGCAGGGAATGGTAGAATTGAGATGGGCCTGTAAATACAGAACAGTTCCTGGTCAGCATTTGGTTTTAGAATAGGGAAACTTTTAGCTTCTTACCATGATTGGGACAGGTGACTGTGGCCATTGCTTGATTACACAGATCGCTTAAAAGTGGTGCCAACAAGTCCACTCCAATATGCAAACAAACAGAGGGGCAAGGATGCAATGGAGACCCAAGCTTAGTTGTCAGCTTCATGGTGCATACTGTTTCCTGAGATAGTGGCTCAAAATCCCTCAGTGGAAAGACAACCTTCTACTGAGTCGCTTCATCTTCTCTTTATTCACTCCTGGTAAAGTCAACACTGATTTTGTCAACCTTTTTTTGAAAGAAAGATGAGAAAGCTTCCCATAGAGATTCTGAACTTGCAGGTTCAGCATCTGTGAAGGTTGGAAAACACATAGGGGCATATTATCAAGAACGGCGATAAAATTATCACCGGTTTTACTGAAGAAAACTGCCGCTAAAGTGGCAATAATAGGCTTATTAATATGCACTGGAGAATTCCAATAGAAGCCCATGTTCACACCAGAACATGGACTTCTATTGGAATTCTCAAGGGCATATTATCAAGACCATTATCGCCGCTTTAGCGGCAGTTTTCTGCCGCTAAACCGGCGATCGTTTTTAACGCCGTTCTTAATAATATGCTCCTTACTTCTTAGCTTGAATGCTTCCCTATCCAAGTTTTCCGCTGTTAGCATTCTTTCTGCAAAATTTTTGTTTCTGTTAATATACTTAGGGGTATATTTACGAGCCTCATTGTGCCGCCGTTGCACCACTTTTTGTGATGCAATGGTGGCGCACACCACCAAATCATATTTATGAAGCCGCACAAAGCCACTTTGTGTGCCTTTGAATGGAATCATAGATATGGAGTAAGGAAAGACAGCGCAACTCGATGTGTTGCCTACTCTGTGCTAGGGAGTCATTCCATGGGCATTGCAGTAGGAGTTCCCATGGCCATTGAATTTGACACATCCCCAGATTTACAAGACCATGCAAACCTGTGGATGCGCCAAAGACTTACGCCTTCATAGAGGAGGTACAAAGATGAGAAAGAACTTTATTTCTCTCCGTTGTTTCCTCTTCCTATGTGTGCCGCAGAACGCAGCACACATAAGAAGAAGAAAAAGTCTTCCAGGATTGTTTTTGTGCAAAAAGGAGTCCCTTCCTGTACAAAAACAAATCTACATAAATATGCCCCATAATTTTTTATTTCTTCGTAGTTGACATTTCTGCGCATCTTTGTTATTCATTTAACCTGTTTTCCTCTAGACTCTCTCTAGTTTCCTACAGCTTCGCTTATCTATGGCTAAGTCACTTGAAAACCACAGGGCAGATGGAACTCTTTTAGAACATTTTGTTGCAACTGGAACATTGGTATCTAATGCCGAATTAGCCCTGTTAAGATCTGCTGCTTGTTGGGAAATATTCCTGTCAGAAATAATCACAGGGTAAGTGTTGGACTTGGCCCTTTTTGCAGGGTCATTACTGAACATTTTGCCTTCCTCCTAGTTTTTTTTCTGACATGGTGTTGGTGATTTTAGGACTAAGGGCACTTTAGCACTGTTAAGCAGTGCAAAGTGCGTGTGCTCTCTGCCCTATATAGGCTCACATTGGGGAAACCTCCCCCCTTATGGGATAGCTCCTAAATGGAACAAAATAAGTATGTCATGTTTGGTATGTTTGGAATGGGGGTTTCTGCTTGGCTTTGGCGCATGCCCTAGCCAATCGGGAATCCCCGTTTCTATCATTGGTGGCAGCGGTGGGATAGGACTTGTGTTTGCGCAGTAGCACAGCGACAACTAGTTGCACTGCAAACTTTGCATTTAGAATAATCACAGGTTTGGGGATTATTTTTCCTTTTTTGTTTTCACCCTAAAAGTGTCAGTTTTTAATTGTGTTCTCCTGTTGCACTGTGGGTTGTGTATCTTGCCAGGATGGGGTTAACCTGTAATGAGGATGACCTTTGGGAGTACACTGAGGAGGAGGTAATGATTTTCTGCAGAGAAAGGGGGATACCCATAGAAGGCAACTTCCGCAGAAAATTGTTCCTCTATGAAGCCTCCTAAAGGGGAGAACCCTTTGAGCCCTGTGGGGACCTTTCAGATTATCCCTCCGCATACCTAAGTGGTAGGTTTGAGGGAAACCCTGACGTGGTGGCAACAGAGATCCGGGAGGGTGGTGGTTCTGAGGTAGACCCTGAGGAGGACCCCAAGAGTAGGGAGGACTCTGAGAGCGAGGGTTCCCAGTCCATATTCCTGGGGGGCGGTGGCCCTGAAGAGGAGGAAGGAAATGACAGGGCGGGGATGCCACTAGATAGTGAGGACCCGATAGATAGGGAGTCCCGTGCTGGGTTCAGTGCCTAGGGTAGTGCCCCATCCCTGTCCCCAGAGGAGTGGGTGGATAGGAGGGAAGAAAGGGATCATCAGCTGGCGTTGGAAAGGCTCAGAGTGGAGCTAGCGCAGCTGAGGTTGGAGGAAAAAAAGGCTAGAGACCGAAAGGGTCCTGGGGCAGGAGAGGACGACGAAGGCAGAGAGGGTCTTCACCAGGGAGAATCTTGCTCTAGTGGGTAGGTTGTCCCCTGAGAGTGGTTTCAGTAGTCTGGATTCACCAGTGAGGGTGGGGTCCAGTGGTGGCAGCAGTATGGCATCCAGTGTAGGAATTCCCACTCCCAGATCTCAGAGGATGGTGCCTGGTTCCCAGGAAGAGGGGTGCAGGTTGAGGTTCAGGGGCGGTAGAAAACTGTCTCACCAGTCCTGGGGAAGTTTGTGGACGTGTGTTGTAATGCACTGGAGAATAGGGTGGTGTGTAGCACTGCAAACGATTTTGAAGGGCTGTTCAATCTGATCATCAGAGAGCACATGTTCAGTAATTGTTTTCAGGGGTTACACCAACACCAGTTGGGGTGTGGGTTCTCTGATCCCAGGGAGCTTGCACGGGATGCAGACCACTGAGTCAGTGCCAGAGGGTCTGAAGAGGCATTGGGGAGTGATCCTGAAAGGAGTGGCTCGGGTATCTTCCAACCGAGAGTGGTGGGAGAGGGTCAGAGTAGCCCAGCTAGGTCCCGGTGTAGTGTGAGGGTTGTAGGGCCTCATGTCCTGTCTCCAAGGAGAAAGTATGAGACGAGGAGGTATCCCGAAGTGCCCCAACCTCAGTCCCAGGGCCTGGAGAGTTCCATAAGGGAACTCCAGGTGGGGAGCAAGGCTGTCCTGATGGGCCGTCCATTGAGGGTGATCTCCTAGTGCCAGGAGAGCCTGGGGCGTCTATAAACAGAGCACTAGAGGTTCTGGTGTCTGCTCAACCGCAGGGTTTAGATCCTGGGTTGGGAGGCCAGGTTCCGGTACTGCCTAACTTGGAGGGAAGGACATCTGTAAACAGTGTCCCTACCGGTTGGTCTTCCAGGGGTACCACTCCAGGTGGGAGGGTGCGGAACTCTGGAAGGGGGTGCAGAGGGAGGGAGGACTTGTCTCTGGCACCAGTGCAACCTAAGGGTTTAGACCCTAGGTTGGTGGATCAGTTGCAGGGTCAAGGTCCTGAACTGGTGGGAGAGTGGGGTTCTGAGGGTGCCTCTCCAAAGAGGAGAGTGCAGAACCCCAAAAGGAGGGGTAGGAGGAGGAGAGCCTCACCCTTGACTTCTGGTCAGCCTGAGTGTGCGGACCCCATTTTGGGGGAGCAGTGGCAGTTTAGAACTGCACTGATGACAGTTAGAGTGGTAAAGGAGAACTATGTGCCTGGGGCTACTGCCCCCCACTCTGTGAGATGGCAAGGACCAGAGACATCTGGATGGCCTAGGTCCTGGTCTTGGCCGCGAACCACTAGGGAGTACCAGTGGGGTAGCTTAGTGGGTCCTGGGAGCTCTGACAGAGGGAACCACCGGGGTCCAGAATGGTGTGGAACAGGCGGGTGCCCCTGCAGTTGCAAGCTCGCATCCGTGTTCTATCGCCCCAAGCAGGGAAGGCCATCACTGTATTGATTGGTCTACCCTGGCTTTGGCTGGAAGGGGGTTGTGTTGGACTTGGCTCTTTTGGCAGTGTCATCCCTGAACTTTTTGCCTTCCTCCTAGCTTTTTTTTCTGACATGGCGTTGGTGGTTTTAGGACTCTGGGCACTTTAGCACTGTTTAGCAGTGCAAAGTGTGTGGGGTCTCTGTCCTCCATAGTCTAACATTGGGACCCCTTCCTCATGGGATAACTCCTAAATGGAACAAAATAAGTAAGTCATGTTTGGTATGTTTGGAATGGAAATAATAAGTACTGCACAATGGTGTGCTCAGATTTATTTTCACTATTTTAGGAATGCCACTTTTAGAAGTTGGCATATCTGTGTGCTATGTGTCTGTCTGCCTGATGTGTATTGCATGTCTGGTTCTAGAAGTGACCGGGGCTGGTGAGGTGTGGGTGGCTCCAGGGAGGGCAAGGTGAGTCAGCACTAGGCTGAATAGAAGATCTGCAATTGGAGTAGTGGGTGAAGAAATCCCTATTCCTGAATAGATCTGTGCCTGCCCTGTACAATGCTGGCTCCGACCCCTGTAGAGTGTCTGAGGACCCAGCCCCTGCTCACAAAGGAGGAGGGAAGCCTGGCAAACAAAGTGATTGACACCCCTCCCAGAGCCAGTTAGGACTAGAACCTCCAAGACCCTTCCAGAGGCTTCTAGAAGGGAGCAGACAAATAATAAATATAATATAAATAGAGGGGCTGTGACCCCATGTTGTTGTTATGCTTGTGCTTACCTGGAGGAGACACTCTGCCAGGAGGAACCACCGTGGGACCCAACTGCGGGCTCCTGGGGGTCCCTACGTGCTGGCCTGCCTGTGCCCAGCTCTGCCCCTCTACTTCTCTGGGGACACTACTGGACTGGGAAGAAGATACACTGGAGCCAGGGCTGCTGCACTGCAGGATTACCATCTTCACCGCATCTGACTGTCCCAAGGGATTGCTACTCTGCTGGGGGAGTGCTGCCCTGTGGTCTGCAGACATTTGCCCAACCCTGCCTGCTTTCCAGTGCCTTGTGAGCGCTCCTTATCTGATTGCATGTGCTCCAAGGAGGCAAGGAATATCTGTCCTCTGCAGCACTGTGCTGCCAGCGTGTTGCGAGGGAATCCCGGCATGTGAGATTCCCCCCTGTGCTCCTGAGGCCAGCGGGAGTCCACCCAGCATTTTTCTGCGTTCTTTTAAAAGAGCGGATGCCCACCCCGCGTATTTTTGCTCTCTAATGGGAGCCTACCCCATTTTATGCCGATTTTACAGAGTGGGTGCTCACCCCACATGTTCGCGCTCTCCAGCGGGTGCCCATCCCACATCTGCCTTTATTTGGAATCGGGAGCCCACCCAGCTTTTCACCGCCAGAAATCACCACCATGACCGAGCCTCCAAGAAGGAGTTGCCGCAGAGAGGAGCAGTGACCCGGAAGCCAGTCGCTTGCTGCCTGACTTGGGCGGGGCCAAAAGAAGGAGCCGAAGTTGAAGGGACCGGAAGTGGTGCATGCCTGAGCAGGGCTCTCGTGAGTCAGGAGAGAGCCCTGCAGCCACTGAGAAGTTGGAGCAGTGCGTTCTCCATTCCAGCCGCCCCCCCATCCAGAAGGGGAGGTAGAGATCGCAAGTAGACTGGAGAACCGGAGCAGCACGAGAAGAGTCCCAGTGAGTGGGGGCTCTGGGAAGTGTTGAGGGTGCCGGAAGCGGCACCAGAAGTGCCTCCGTTTGGTTTGGTTTCCCAGCTGCCCCACCTGACAGTGGGTAGCTGCAATGTTGGGCAGTTCCTCTTCAGGAGTCCTGGAGGGGGGCTCCCAACTGGGCATTGTCGGGCCAGTGCTTTGTTGGCCTTATTTTCCTCTGCTGCATTGCAAAAGCGGGCAGCTGCGACATTGTGGGCAATCCCTCTCAGCGAGTCCCTGAAAGGGGAGCTCCATCTTGCGTAATTGTTGCCAGTATTCTTTTGGCTACACAGCAGACCTGTATTTGCTGGCCGCTGCAACGTTTGGGCAACTTTGAGACTAGTAGTCCCAGAGTGGAGCTCACATCTATGCTCTGTTGGAGTCAGTGCTTGATCTCTGGACACAGCTTCACCGCAGTTGTGGGTTGCTGCAACGAGGGGCATGTTTGTTTTGCATACCAAGGTGGGCCCTACAATAGAATGGTGATAATCTCTGTGCAATACTGACTATGGTTTATGCCCCATTCTAATAGGTGTATGCATAATGTATCTTCATGGCTAATGATGTTGCATTTATGCTTACGAGGATGCCTAACATCAGGTATTAGGTTCTGTGGTTATGCCTCATGCTCGTGTGATTTTGCCTAAATGTCATGCTATGATACTTGCATGTTATGCCTAAGCTAATGTGTTTTATGCTTACTGCAATATTGCTAACCTCATTATTTTACCAGTAAGTACTGGCTGTTTTACATGTTTTACTTGTACTTTTGTGATGGTTCTGGCAGCGACCCGATTGGCGCTGCCTTGTACATAGTCCCTTGTAAATTATGACCTGGTGCCAGTTGCCACAGTGTATATATCTGTGATGGTGATTTTAATGTGTTTTACAAAATACAAAAACTATTTTTATATAACCTTGTGTGGAGCCTCTTTTGTAGTGTGCCTAGTGTGTCGCCGCTGTGTGTGTGTGTTGCGGAAATGCTTTACACATTGCCTCTGGGATAGGCCTGTGTGCTCGTGCCAAGCTACCAAGGGGGTGAGCAGGAGTTATCGTCAGTGTGTAACTCCCTCGCCCTGACTGGAAAAGGGGGTTTCTGCCTGGCTTTGGCGCATGCCCTAGCCAAACGGGAATCCCCATTGGCTAACTCACTTGAAAACCTCAGAGCAGATGGAACTCTTTTAGACCATTTTGTTGCAACCGAAACAATGGTGTCTAATGCTGACCTAACCCTGTTAAGATCCACTGCTTGTTGGGAAATATCCCTGTCAAAAATACTCACAGGGTAAGGATTGATTTTAAGCGTTTCTGTCATAGGTGATTTCGTTATTTTGGACCATGTTCTACCATTCTTCAGCCTTCATACCTGCTGTACCCTGGTATGATTAGGGAGAGTTATATGGAAAGGAATTCCACAGTGCTCCATCAAATACATTTTATAGATAAAATTACTAATATTTTTTCCTTGGTGGAAAAAAATGAGGTCTACAGTTTTCCCTTTTTCGTGTGTGCGCATCAGTTACTCCAAATTTAAGGCTGATAGAGAGTGATCCAAATCTCATATTCCCCCCACTCCCTCTATATTTATCATCGCATTTTACATTAAAGTCTTCCACCCTACAAAACATGTCAGAGCTCATAGAGTTTGAAACAATTAGATTAGTTAGTTCCGAACTGAAGCTCTATATTTCAAAAGGAGATGCTGGGAAGTCTTACGGTCAGACACAACAAAAAACAATGGAGATGAAGCCATTAACAATGTGATCCTAATTTGATTTCAGATATTGCAACAAACATTTGTAAAATATAGAGCTTGGAAACATTTATGTTATCTCTAGTCTTGACCGCGATGCATAAATATAACTCTGAAAGGACTTGAATAATTGAATACTGAAAACTATTTGCACCTTTCTACTTAGTAACCAAGGCTCTGAGGAACTGAAAATCTGAATTAGGCCTAGTAAAACGTATTGTAACAGTTAGAAATTAGCGTGATGCATCTATTAGTCTAGTGAAGGTGTTCGAGTGTCAATAACCTCACACATGTAATAGTTGAGGGATCAATGTATGCCTGATTTCATTTATTTGCCTTATTGCAAGCAATATAGATTAACTCGACCAGCGCCATTTTGTTGCCTAGTCTGCTTGCGTCAGTAGTGGAAACCTACCATTGCATTTAGTAAGAGTCGTTCTCTCGAGAAATAGGCTGACAAATGTAGCCAACTGCTGCTTCTGCCCGTTAGGCCTGTCAAGGTTGTAGGTGGGGGTAGAATGGATAAGCACATTCCAGGAGATGCTGTGCGGACTCTCCTAGCGCTGGCAGAAGGGAGTCACCCTCCTCGACCTTGCTATAATGAGCTGTGCTAAACTAAGGACGCTTTGTGTTCCATATATGGTCTTTCCTTTGCACCAACCTGTACCAACTTGTATTTTTCCTTCTTAGGTAACGGTTTCGAAATGTAACGGTATATATGTGATCTGTTGATAATGTGCCAGCAGGCTTCTCGGCGGACCTCGAAGGGTTAGGTCGCGAGAGGCTCCTCTGGCAGAGTTTGTCTGTTAAATAAAAATTTTAGAACCTTCTACACTGCCAACTGACTGATTATTAGTAATTGGTATTAGGGCTATTTGTAAGTATAGCTCTATTGGGTTGTAATTATTTTTTCGGTACTTCAGCTCTGCATAAAAAATAAATGATTTCTTTTGCCCTGAAGAAGTCCCTATGTGCGGAGAAAATGAAACACGTTGGCATGTGTTGTATATATGAAAAGAAGCAATAAAAGAAAGAATATAATGAACACATATGACAATCTGGTGCTCTTTTTTGTGATATTTTTCTACTATTTAACCATGTGAATACTTAGCTATTCATAGACATTGAGGCCAATGTGATTTTGTAATCAAAAGATCAAAAGATCTCTCTATGACAGACTAGCTAATTATTTGGTGCTCCTCCTATAATTGTTTAAACTTTTTTCCCTGCCTCTCTGATTTTGTTGGACTTTGGCATGGTCGGGGTCCCACTTGCATGGTACTCTCTTGGCTGCCTGACTATGAATGGACTTACTGCAGCTACCCTGGGCAGGTGGTTGCATGGCCTGTGTCAGGGCATTGGCCATTCCTCGGACCACCGGTTCATCATCTTTTTAGTCACAGCCATTCTTCTTCTCCATATCCGGGGCGGGCACTCTTCCTCCTTTTCGGAGTCGGGATTCTGGACACTCTTCTTCCTTCTGGGGAAAGTCACTCGGGACAGGGGCATTCTACGTCACTGTCCATTGTTGTCCATGTGTGGCTGAGATTCAGCCACATGCAGCTAATTTGGAGCTGCATAAAGAAAAGGGAGGAAGGAGGCAAGCTCACAAGTCCTCAGATGATGCTCTCAACACATGGTAAAGACTGGTTGGCTCTTGGTGTCAGAACGCACCAGTGAAGCTCATGGGAGAGTAGTGCAGTTTGGCTTGCCACGCTATAGCATTGGGTGACATCAACATCACGCGCCCAACATGCGCCATTAAACTCCGCTCCACCAGCGATCGGCTTACACATTCGCTGAACTCCGCGCTTCAAGCGGAGTGGTGCAAACTCAGAGAACTCTGCCAACAGAGCCTGCCACATACTCAAAAGTATACCACTTCTCTCTATGCCACTCCACCTTATGCCACTCCACTCTAAGTCAATACACTATAAGTCACTCCACTTGATGCCACTCCAGTCTATGACATTTCACTCTATGTCCCTGCATTTTATGCCACTCCATCACCATTCCAGTGTATGCCACTCTACTGTACTCCACTCCACTCCACTCTACACTATTCCACTGTATGCCATTTGGCTGTATGCCACTCAACCCCACTACACTCTAAGCTATTCCACTCTACACTTCTCCACTACATTACACTCCATGCTATTCAATTCTATCCCACTCCACTCTACTCCACCACACTCTACACCACCACTCCACTCAATGCCATTTATTTCTACTCCACTCTACACCACTTTACTGTACGACACTCCACCCTATACCTCTCTACACTACGCTACTTGATTTTACACTACGCTATGCCACTCTACTGTACACCCCTCCTTTCTATGCTACACTACTGTACTCTGCACCAAGTAGCACTGCATGTTAATACATAACTATGCCACCCCACCTGGTGCCACTCCACTCTACTTCATGCCACTCTATGACACTCCATTGTATGCCACTCCACTTTAAGTCACTGCACTCTAAGTCACTACACTCTAAGTCACTCCACTCTATGCCACTTCAGTCTATGATATTCCACTCTAAGCCACTCCATCACCATTACATTGTATGCCACTCTACTGTACTCCACTCTACGCTATTCCACTGTACACCAATTTGCTGTATGCCACGTGACCCCACTCCACTCTAAGCTATTCCACTCTACACCACTCCACTCTACACTAATCATCTCTACCCCACTCTACTGTATGCCACTCCACTCTAAGCCACTCCACTATCTGCTATTTATTTCTATGTCAAGTTATAGTTAATGTAGTCTGTCTAGTGAGTTTACAACTATGGGCATGATGCACAATTGTAAACTTACACTTTTGTGTATGTTTACAGTTGTTGCTGTTCACAACGGGATTTACGAGTAGTATGTTTACAAATTCGGAGCTTCCATACATACAAAGATAGACAGGCCTATCTTTTTATGTGTGGAGAAGTTAAAATGCCCCTCGGAGCGATGTTTGTAGTTGCACGTATAGATTTGGTGCATGCTGCTAGTGTGCTTATTTTGGCGCGCACCAGTGCCTGGTCTTCAGAGGTGGGAAGGGCGGGTGTGTTGTGTCATGCGCAGTATAAACTGTTTGTATGATGAACTGGAAGCGTAATTTATGCTGCACCAGCCAGTGGTCTGTGCTTTCCGCCGAAGCTGCAAAGTTAAGTGAGTTGTGCGTGCATTTTTTCCACACAACTGTTATCCTACTGGCAACAGTGACAAAATAGTGCTTGGCCATTGTACCCCATCAATAAATTCCTACACAGTCACACACACAGGAAATTGCCCAGTAACTGCCTGCCTCAGGAACCCAGGGAAGGCCATGCAGCATAATAACAAAACACAGGAAGCAACTGAGGGTGGTCCTAAAGTGAAAATATTTCTTCCTTCGAGTCAATGTGTTAGTACCTTGCTCCTACCTGTCCCAGTACCGTTTCATTCCTATCACACCCGGCTGTCCTCTCCCTTCTGCAATGGCCACAGTTGCAGCCACAAGAGCCTTGAAGAACACCTCCCAACCCTGCTACTGTGGCTGTGCTCCACCGCTACCTCCGACAGTGGTCCTCTCTCCACAGTGGTCTTCTCCCGCTATCACAGGGCCCCCCTCTCCACAGTGCCTTGCTCTCCCCTCTGCTTACAGTCCCCTTCCCCTCCAATCACAATGCCTTCCCTGTCACAGCACTCACTCACTCCTGTTACAGTGCCCCTTGGCTCCTGCCCTTGCTCTCACTGCATCCCTCCTCACCATTGCTTAGTATTAAAGCGTGCACTGGGCCCTGAGAACCCTTACTTTCAGAGTTCGCACTTGAGACCAAGAAGCCCTCCTCAGTCTTGGCCACTCAAACCAGGAGTCTTTACCAATCCCCACCCCCCCACTTAACTAGAGAGAGGATACACAGGGAATTTCTCAGCTTCGACCTGGAGAAAAATAACATTAATTCAAAATGTGCTATCAGAGGGGCTAAGCTGTGTTGGGCACTCTGTACCTCCCTCCACCCCAACGAGCCGGTTGAGATCTGTCGGCCAACACCGTCTCTTCACCTGCAAAGACCAATGTCCCTGAAAACTCCTGCTGCATACTTAGAGCCTTATGTCCCTGTTGCAGTGAGATCAGAGTTTTGTCTAGTTGTAGTTTTGACTGTAGCACAGAAGGCTAAAGTGCCTTCTGATAAGAACATGTCCCTTGTAGATGAGAGAATTGTATTTATGTGGATATCTCAGTGGGTTTCTGTTTTTGTCACAGAGGTCCTTTTATTACTCACCGATCATAAATTACAATCTTGATATAGCAGAGATGGCAGACTCAGTTGAATTTTTGTTTTTTTTGTTTTTTTTAATTCACAATTTCTTATTGGGAGTTTCCAAAACAGAATCAAAAACATACATACATACAATAAAAACAAAGTATAAGCGACCTTGATGTGAACAGAAGTATGGTAGTGAGTACATTAAATCGAAAAATAAGTGAAAAAATAACTGCACTGGTAGTGACAATCATATAGGGTCAAAGCAAATTAAGACTAGAACTAAAGTAAAAGCGCTGCATGGAAGTAACATAGCATCAGTCATAAGCAGCACATATAGGGCCCGATGTAGGTCGGTCGGTAACGGCCGAAAATCGGTATTTTCGGCCGTTACCGACCGGTATTTGAGCTTTGGTATGTAGGGACACATATTTTACAGAATCGGTAAATTTACCGATCGGTAAATTTACCAATTCTGTAAAATACCGAATCGGTATTTCTACCGATTAGGTAAATTTGGTATGTAGGTGGGACTCTTCTGAGTCCCACAAGCCTTACCGATTCGGTATTTTAGCATCAAATTCAATTTGATGTTAAAATACCGATTCAGGTGTGCATGCACATGTGTGCATGCACACCTGTGCCATATGACAGGCAGACCTGCCCTTAGGGCAGGTATGCCTGCCACATGGCCCCGAACCTTTTTTGGGGGTGCTAGAGGGTGTCAAAGTGACACCCCCTGCACCCTTGTCAAAATCTATATTTACCGATTCGGTAAATACCGACCGGTAATGCCCCATTCATTCCTATGGGCTTCAAAGCCCATAGGAATGAATGGAGCATTACCGGTCGGTATTTACCGAATCGGTAAATACAGATATTTACCGATTCGGTAAATGGAACATCTGGATGTTCCTACATACCCCCCTTCTTATTTGCCGATTCTTAATTACCGAATCGGTAAAATTCGGTAATTAAAAATCGGTAAATAAGTCCTACCTACATCGGGCCCATAGTATCTACACAGAAATAGTGGATATTGGTATACTGATAACAACCTTCTCAGGGAAAGAGTACCTGGAACAGGCGAGCAGTTTACGGAGTAGGCTCAAATGCAAGTGTATAAGTGGACATATGGGTACGAGGGTCGTGGAGTGTGGTGGGGAGAGTCATGGGGGTTTATGTACGCTGAAGTAGTCGTCTAGGGAAGTCCACATTTGTGTATGATGGGGGCGCTCTGGGGTGTTTTGGAGTGAGATATTGTCAGCAACTCTCAGGTTGGAGATACAATTTAACCAATGTTTAGAGGAGGCTTTTCGGGTGTCTCTCCAGTTGTTCAAGATTATTTTCACAGCCTCAGTGAAAAAAGGTCAATTAAGGCCCTGTCATCCTCTGATAGCGAAATAGCTTTAGTAAAGCCCAGTACTAGGGTAGAGAGCTCTCTGGTGGGGGAGAAAGGAGAATACTTTAGCGATGAATGCAAAGACTTTGTCCCAGAAGGCTGTAACACATACACATTTTAGTAAAAGGTGTTCGATGTCGCCCACTTTCTCGTTACAGTTCCAGCAGGTGGCGTTGTCTCTAATATTGTGTAAAAAGAGACGCGCCAAAGTCCAGAAAGCTTTGTGGAGGAGCCAAAACTTAGTCTGGGAAAGTGTAGGGCTTATTATGTGTCTCGTGGTGGATTCCCATGTTTTGGCCGACTCCAGATCTGAGACCGGCAGTGAAGAGTATGATTCCCAGACTGTGTGTGGAAGTCTCTCTGAATGAAGTTGAATGTCT
Source organism: Lissotriton helveticus (assembly GCF_964261635.1). NCBI lineage: Eukaryota > Metazoa > Chordata > Amphibia > Caudata > Salamandridae > Lissotriton > Lissotriton helveticus. The sequence continues at coordinate 724,778,977 of NC_136059.1, read as the reverse complement.
GACTTCATTTTGAATTTGGTGGTAGTGGGATTTAGTGACTTGTAGCCTGATTATGTAATAGAACTATTTGTTTGAAGCATGAGAGCCTGGTTCTCCATCAAAGCGTAATCTCAATGGTATAACTGACACTTTTTATTATGTTTTATCAAGAATATCTATTGTGATGGCAAAAAACATCTTTTGATGGCATAAAACTTAACACAGTTGAAGAATCGCTATTGTGTGTCTTGGACATCACTGCTGTGCATTGAAGAGAAAGGCCAAGAATGATACACTCCTGTCACCCCTCAACTTTACATCAATTACAGTGTATTTAATAAAGCAAAGGTGTACTCTTTTCTTACTCTTCATCAGCATCTGCTTTTCTTCTTCCCCTTCACACCTCATTCCTTTCCTTCTCTCTATTCTTTCTTCACTTTCTGCCATGCATTTTCGATTAATCACCACCTCCCTCATTAAATACTTTTCATTGTTCACCTTTCCCTTCCACTCTACTTTCACACTCCTTCGCTGTCTGCTCTTCTTCCCTTCACTTTCTCCTCTTTTCACTTTTCCTTACATCACGTTCCACTCCACTCTTGCAATCCCAATCCCTGCTTTCCCAACTTCTCTTCACATTCTTTGTCCACTGTATCTATCTTTGCCTTTGGACCACTCATCCTCCCTCACTCTCCCTTTTATTATTTTCCTGCTTGCACATATGTTTATATCCACTCTAGGAATCTATCTTAGGGTCATAAATTTAAATCTTAGTGTGGCCACTCAGTCTTTCATCTTCATGTGGTTGATAACATTCATCCAAATGAGCTGGATAACAACATTTTTAATTTGGTGTCAAGGTCCCCGCTAGTGAATATGTGCTTTACAAATATACATGGTGTGTTTCTCCCTCTATCCCTTTATTTCTCCCTTTCACATTCTTTTCTTATTTCCTCCTTCTTTCGTCAATTACTTATTTATTTCCTTACTCCAGTGCTGCTCTTCCTGCTTGAACTTGTTGCTGCCTTCTTTAATGTATTCCTTCCTTCCTTCATCCTTTCCTTTCTTTTAAGCAGCACAATACAAGCACATTTTCTTTTGTTTGCAAAGATGCCTCAAGTCCTCTAATGACCTTTTCTAAAGCTGCAATTTGAGATTTACATACATTCTTTAATTTGAGTTGACTTTTAAGCTGTTGTAATTGGCTTCCTATATTTTTTATTATGGTATGTTATATTTATTTGTATAGTGCACTAATCACCTGGGAGTGTATCAAGGGGCTTGGGTAGGTGTCTAGGTGTGAGGTCCCTGAGGTGCTTATATGAAGAGCCAGGCCTTCAGCTTCTTGTGGAACTCAAGAAGTGAGGCGGTGGCTCCGATTTGTTGAGGCTTGTGGATGTGGGTGGAACCAATGAAGGAAGTGAGCGGGGCCAATGGAGGAAGTGGGTAGAGCTGGGGAAGTGGGTGTGGCCTCTTTAAAAAACGATGGCATCTGCACTTCATATTTTACAAATTAAGCCCTGCCCAAAGTAATAAATTCTTCCCTTGGGACACTTCATCTGCCATGCAGAGCGGCTGCAACTCCTCTGCTCCCAGCTCCATCTGTATAAAAGTGTCCTCGAGTCTGGTGATAAAAACAAGCACAACTGTTTGTCAGAAGAAGCCAGAAACCAGCAAGGACCCAGACAAAACAAACACTGCCCAGATAGGGGCGGAATTTGAAAAGGAGAAGGTAACTTACTAGTAGTAGTAATAATAGATACTGATTTGCTCTTCATTTACCTACCATTCGATCTTTACTTTTGTTTTCTATTACTGTTTATATCTGGACTCTTTGAGTTTTGCTTTACTCACTGTTTTATGTTTCAATTGTTTTTCATTCTTAGCCCAGGGATATCTCCTTATAATTTTTACCTTTCCCACAACCAATTATGTTATTTTGTATTGGCTTGATTTTGTTATCGTTTTCAATTTCCTTTATCTATTAATTCAATGCGTTGTGGAAATCTCAGTATATTTCTCCCCTTCACTGTTCTGTTGTGTTTCAAGTGACACTTGCTTTTTTTTCTCACTGCACTTTTTTCTAAAATTGTTTTTTTATTCCATAACCTCCACCTGCCATATTTTGCATACATTTTTTCGCCATGTTTTTGCTTGTACTTTTGCTTTTTTAGTAATTGCTGTTCCTTTTGTTATGTTGATCAAATTGTATATAGCACATCACTCACTGCTTCCTTTGATTTCTGGCGTATTGTGTTCTTAGGCAGGCAGGTGTGGATTTTGCGCTTACACATTCAAGGGTCTAAGTGAGCAAATTTTCAGACTTCTGTCACCCGGCATTTATTGTGGACTGAACATTTTCCACTGTTTTATGTTTCAATTGTTTTTCATTCTTAGCCCAGGGATATCTCCTTATAATTTTTACTTTTCCCACAACCAATTGTTTTGTATTGGCTTGATTTGTTATCATTTTCTTTTTGCCTTTATCGGTTAATTCAATGCATTGTGGTGATCTCAATATATTTCTCCCCTTAAATGTTCTGTTGTCTTTCATGTGGCGTTTGCTTTTTTAACTCACTTCACTTTTTCTCAAATAGTTTTTTATTCCATAACATCCACCTGCCATATTTTGCAGCAATTTTTGCCATGTTTTTTTCTTGTACTTTTGCTTTTTAAGTTATTGTTGTTTCTTTTGTTATGTTAATCAGCTTTTATATAGCACATCACTCACTGCTTCCTTTGATTCTTGGTGTTTTGTGTTCTTGGACAGGCAGGTGTGAATTTTGCGCTTACCTATTCAAGGGTCTAATTGAGCAAATTGTCAGACTCCTGTCTCCCAGTGTTTATTTGTGGACTGAAAATTTTTCACTGGGAGGTGCTTGCTTGCACCGCAGGATTGTTGCCCAACTTGGAGGGCCATCCGTCCACATCAATCTACTGACATTCTAGACCTCTGCATATGAACAAAGGAGTTATCAGAGGCCGTCTGACAATTCAGAAAGACGCCTAAGAGATTGTGGGGCCCTGGGCACTTCTGGGGGCCTACCAAGACTATGGGCTTAAGAATTGTAAAAAAACAGACACATACTAAAACAATAAATAGCAATGGATGTGCACATATGAGAAAAGTGTTGGTCTACTTTGGCTCTCTCCGGAGGCTGTTACCTTGAATATACATTTTAAAAACATCTTGTAGAGAGTGTAGAGTGAACATAATTGCTGTTTTAAAATGACGGAATTTGTAAAGCGCACAGCTACCTCCACCGGAGGTGTCCCGGCGCTGTCCGTTTTGAACTGTGGCTGCAGATGCCTCTTGGTTACAGTGATGTGTTGATATTATTCATGGTTGCATTAATTTGTGCCATGGCCCTAATGCAAAAAATGGTCACCCATACCGCCCAAAATGCAAGAATGACCCCACCATTTCACAAAGTTAGGTATTCGAAAAGTGCCTTATTTTAGTTACAGTGGGCCCAAGTGCTACTGCACCTGGTGCACTACTAATAGCTTCACTCCATTTTAATAGGAGAAGTTATGGTGGTGCCCTACACAGAACAAACCCCTAATCCCCATTTCTGTGTGTAAGTGATTGCTGTTGAAATAAGTTGAGGTCAACATGTTTGTCAGAGTCCCCAGGGTTTATGACGACACAGATTAATTAGTTGCACAAAACCAAAGAATTCAGAAGCCCAATGTATGGAGCTGAGTCACTACTCCTGCAGTTCTACCTGGAGCTAGTCTGGCATATTTAAAGAAGTCAGCCAGGTTGGCAGATTTATTTTCCCCCAAAGGATCTCCTATCCCCTTGAGGGAGCTGTTTTGCCTATAAAATAGAGTGATGACTCCCCCCACCCCTACTCATTGCACTGGTACCATCAGGCACCTGACAACATGATGTGAAGGATCACATTGCAAAATTACTTCTTATCAAGAAATGGTTTATTAAAGCACAAAGGTCGAGCTTGACTTCACTCTTTGCCAGCTCATTAGAACTGTCAAAGATTGAAATGCAATGGGTTCCATAATAAACAGGCATTGGTAAATGAATTAGGTTTCACCTATATGAGTAATAATAAGCTGTTTTTAAGGTCTCACCTAGGCAATGCATGCACTATCTCTTCAAGACATGTTGCATTCAGAATATGGGCTTTAAGGTCTGTCCAGCATTTCTGGTTGGTTGGCCAGCCTGCCTTTTGGAAATTCCTTGACTGTGGTTGGTCAATAGTGTCCATCTGTCGCCCCTGTGGGTGCTTGGTTCGCTCCCACAGGGGCATCACCAAATGCGTTTTTATGGTTGGCCCTCTCTGGCCATCTTTTGCCTCCTCGCTCGCTCGCTCACCCTCTCTTCCTGCACTGCTGCTGACCTGCTTATGTAATGCATTAATGTTATCTACTGCAAAGCATTGTATTTATTGTTCGCTCCGGCATGCCCATCCTCCTGCATTAACTTTTGTGGCACATCACTCTTTAGCTTTAAACATCTGAAGCTAATATATGACGTGCTACAATTGTAAAAAAAACTGAAAAAAAGGCAGCTGCACAACTTTTTTTTCTATTTATTGACTTTTGTAGCAATGGCGGCACACTGCACTTTAGCTTTAAACATCTAAAGCTAAACCCTGGCATGCTGCCATTGCTACAAAAGTCAATAAATAGAAAAATAAAGGCAGGCGGACACCACATTTCTTTGCCATTTGCAAAGCCTATAAGTCGACATCACCTTACTATGTTTGCAATGATGTGAGCATCAGCAGGAGAAAGGAGCTTTAGCTCAAGCCACAAGCTGGGAGCCATGTTTACACGATTTAATTGGGTAGATGTTGTGTACTTCCTCAGAAAGAGTGCTTGTATTTGCACTTATACTGGCTGGGGGTTTCCCTTCACCTATAGGGCCGCCACTCGAGAATGGGAAACCCTTTTTTTGTGCAGATTTATATAGCGCGAACGCGACCCGAAGGTATTGGAGTGTTATACATGAGCACCAGTTACGTTACACAAGGACACATTCATATTGTTTTTGGGTAGGCACAAGGAGATTAAGTGATTTGCCCAGAATCACAGGATGTGGACGGGACCACGAGAGCTCAGATCCCATCCTCTCCCTTGTTTCATTGGGGCTGTTTTCTTTTTTGAGGAGCAATACTTCTTTTTATTTGTTTACCATTTTACATAGGCACCAGTTACATCACAAAGGGTAGCATTCATGTTTTATTTTTAGGGAGGAAGGATTGAACCGAAGCCAAGAGAATCTTAATTTCCCAGTTCCAAAGGCGGTAGCTCTGCCCTTAACGCTACTCCATCATGTGCTTCAACTAAGCGATCGAGAAATGTTAGACAGTCACAGGGTCATACCTTTCGGGCAGGCACACCGTCAGGATGGAAAAGCATGACTGCCTGTAATGCTTAGTCACAATCCATGAAGAGTGACCAAGGAATAACACTGGTTCCTGTCTATGCCGCACAGTGATTACATTTACTGTGTCCTTGTTGCACAAGACACACTCCGGATTTAATATTACAGGTCTTATTTCATTTTTCTCAATGAAGCGTGCATGTTAAACAACAAAGTTAAATAATATTTTATTTGAACCATTCAAAAATCCCAAGCATTGTAATCCAAATTTACAAGAAAGGCTCCAGGATGCTCCCTTGCAACTACCGACAGACAGCTCTCCTGGACGCAGCGGGTAAAATGTTTGCGGCAACGGTACTAGAACACCTCAAAGACATGCCATTCACCTCAGGTTTAATTCCCTTATAGCAAGCGGGTTTAGACCAAAACACTCTGTCATAGACAACATTGCAGCGCTGCAAACAATAATCAACATATATGTAACCCTAAAATCTCAGATGGTATATGCAGTTTTTGTCGACTTTACGACTGCATTTGACAGGGTGGATGCCTTCTAGCCCCCATACGGTTCTCTTTATAGCTCAGTGATCTGCCTGAGAGTTTTAAACAAGTCAGCAACATTCCACCTAAAATAGCATCTCATAAAATCTACACCTTGTTGTATGCAGACGATGTAGGCATCTTAGATCTAATGCCATTTAGTCTGCAAAGGAATTTGCAAACTCTTGATAAATACACGGAAGAAAATTATTTAATACCAAACGTTAACACCTTGAATGCTACAGCAATTCACTCTTGGTGCTGAACTCCCTTAAATCCCATTGTTCATGACGAGCTCAGCTCGTCATGAGCACACAAGCAGTGTACTGCATGACGAGCTGAGCTCGTCATGAGCATGGAAGGGGTTAATAAAACAAAAAATATTCAATTTTCAGGAAGGAAACGGTATGCTAAATACAACTGGAATTAGGGGGAAAACCGCTGGAAGTGGTAAAGGAATACACATATGTAGGGAGAATTTTCTCACAATCTCTGCAAAACTTGCACCACATGCAAAATGTGAGCCGAAAAGTTGACGTCCGCATGGGGGCACTTTTACGATTATACGCCTCCACAGGTCAAAGGCACTTTTCCTCTCTTCTTCAAGTATATAGTGCTAAGATACCTCCAGTACTATCAAATGCACTTGAATAAATTCCATTATGCCAATGGAAACATCTGGATATGAAAGGAGGGAAAGTCATCTGGAAACTAACTAAGACGTCACAAGCTGTACCGGTTATGTTATTTTCATTTTTAGAGCACACGGTTTCCCTCGGGTGTCCTGGTACTGAGCACTGCCTGCTGGAAAGAGTAATAAGCATTCTACTGGTTAAAGAGACATGTTTTCAACCCCTTCCTGAATGAAAGGAGGTTTCTGGAGTTCCACAGATAGAAAGGAAGATCATTCCATGCCTTTGACGCACAGGTGCTAAAGCTGCTGCCTCCCCAGTACAAGCTCTTCGCCTAGAACTTTCATTAGGCAGCTCTTATGCCAGAGGAATCACAAATATTATAAGATGGGCATACAATCTCATCATTGCGGAACGAGGAACCCTACGATCCTTATTATAAAGAGAGACATTTGAAAAAGGATCGTTGAAATATGTATTTTGTGGGAATGTATCTATTGCTTTTAAAATATCAAATGTTAATATTGATCTGCTCTGATCTTGGACTTCTGCCCACTTGAAGCTCTTTTTAAAAAATGTAACACCAAGGTTAAGCTTCGATCTAGACATCCAACATTGTTCCAAAAGGTCATTGTATAAAACATATGTAGAAACTATTGTATATAAGAAAATGCAACAGTATGTTCATTTTAACTTAAAGCATGGAGTCAGGCGCTGCATTATTCTATTCCGGCTTGGGATACTTCCTTTAAAATCATTCACCTTTAAGTGGATCTCAAAAGAAAAAGCTAGTAGCTCTTGTGATCTATGCAAAGGTGGGGAGCAAGACTTGTAACATGTGTTATTCGTTTGTCCGAATCTGACAGTTGTTGAAACGAGAAAGAGATTTATACAACCAATCCGCACAAAATGTAAAATAATTTCGGTTCCGAACTTAATCTCTCTATGTAAGGTACCGCCCAATGAATTTGTAGGTCACAATATGTTAACATTTTAAAAATATTTTTTAATTTCATATTAGAAAGATATTTTCTCAGTTTATAGGTAACATTTTAAAGGTACATTTAATGTTTTAAATATTTGTTGGTAGTTGAGAACTAAATCAAATAAACGTAAACTTGAAACTTAAAAAATACAGACGGCCACGTACTGCTTTCATTCTAGAGAGATACTTGCTGCCCTTTCTGGCAGCAGTTTACAAAATATCAGACAAAGGCGAGGAAATGGTAAAAGGATACAGCTATTCATAAGAGCTTACTCAACATTTGGAATCAAAGACACAGCACAAACCCTAATGATAAAAAAGAGGTCACGTGCTGTTCGGCCATTCCTTTTACTACTTCCTCTCTGTTTTTACAGCTTTATGTCGCGAGAAACCGGCCCAAAGGAATTGCCATGTTTTACATGAACACTAGTTACATTACAGACGGTCATGTTCATTTTTAAGAAACGGGAATATTAAGTGATTTCCAAGAAACCAAGAGTCAAACTTGAATCCTCAGTTCCAAAGTCCGCAGCTGTGGACATAATGCCACATCCGCTCTCTGAAATGCTGATTACGGTTTGCGCTTTCATCTTACGTTAAATAGCATATGGCTTGACTGATTAAAGCCCTAACGGGCATTCAATGGCGTTTTGGAGTTCCAACAGATGCGACAGGAGCTCTGCTTCAGCTTCAGAAAATTTAAGTCCAATGGGCAGGAAGTCTTTGAGGCTTCTGCCTACAAGAGTAAATGAGCAGATGACGCAGGTAGACACGTCAACGTTGATTGCTATCATTGATTTTTTTGCATGGTTGAAGTGCAGTATTAATGAAAGGTCCCTCGGGTCACACAACATTATTTTTGGGGAGCAGTTTGTGAGGCCGTTTTGTAGCATGATAATATAGTTGGTGGTACATCTAAAGACCAAAGCATCATGTTCTCTTTTGTCTGCATAGTTGAAAAGAATAGGTTGGGGTAGACACATTTGGCAGAAGAGGTCGACACGAGAGAGAATGCTCTGGAAACTGCTATGCAGCGTACCTGGCTATAAAGTAAACCACAAGTTGCAAAGAATCCCTCTGAACTTAGGAGGTGCTGTTATAATCCAATGTGGACTGGACCAGAGCATTGATCCCTAGGACATGGGAAGGTTCAGCAATAAAAGGAAAACTAGACTGTAAGATCCTCAATTGAAAAAAATAAGAACTGGAAACCTTTGCTTCCTAAGTGTGCAGAGGTAAGATAGATTCCTGGTAAGTTCCCAGATTGAGAACCTTCATGATAGACTTGAAAGGGGGTAATGTTACAAATTGAAAGCAGTATGTCAGAAATAATCGCAGCCAACAGAACATGTTTTAATAATGTCTGCATTGTAACTGTAAATGTGGGATACTTGTAAAGCGCACTGTTACTCTACCCGAGTGTCCTGGCGCTGTAGACCGCTGGGGAACCCGTCCTGGTTTTCCCTGTGAGATGCTCCCTTTCTGGGTATCTCTAGGGTGAAACCAGGCATCCCCGGCGTCTGTGGGGGGCCGTTGTAGAGATGAGGAAAGCTTAATGCCCAGAGTTACCGAGTATGTTCTCTGGTTAGAGTAGGCACTGAGGCGAGAATTATCGAGTCCATTGACCCCGTTCCAAGACCCTGACGCGTCGGGAATTGAACCCTGGTCCCGGGCCGTTCTCTGCTTACAGGTCTGCCGCCTCTAACCAGTGAGCCACACCTCTCCATTACCAAGTTTTATAGTGAAAATGCCATTGGTTGATGGTGTTGAAGGCAGCTGTTAGGTAATAAAGAACCAATGTGCTGACACCACTATTATCATGAAGTTGGCAAAAGTCATCAAGTGCCGACACCAACACCAGCTCAGTGCTTCTGCCTTGCCAAAAGTCCATCTGAAAAGAGTCATGTGCATGCAGTCAGTGTCTTCATGACATACATACACATTCGCATGTGAGGATGCACGCCTCAGTTTGATCAGTTAACACTACTAAGTTGTGCTGCAGATGTTCCTGGAATACAGCAGCCCATGGCGATAGAGAATGAGACGGGCAGACAAGAACTCGTCACAGGTATGTTGGCGTAAGGAGAATGGCCCAGCAGGTCACCAAAACGTAAGGACGTTTGAGCAAAAAAATGTAAATAAGCAATGTAGAACATATAAAATCAGGGGACCTAATCTGGCAAGTGACTGTGCGCCCTCCCAGAATAAAATCTCCGAGGTAATTGACACAGCCACTCCAATGGATGGAACTTTGAGAGCACTTACTAGGCAAACTTCATAAATATTCTGGTAAATGTTAAAACGCCATTTTACACAGATCATAGCAGACTCATGGAAAATCATCCTTAAGTGCAGAGTTTTATATTTGCCGGGAATGCAGATGCTTTGTCAGACATTTTAAAAATCTAAAAATCCACTCACTTTGCTACACTTGTTATTAGGAAGCATTAATGATTAACAGGGGGCCCTTTCCCCAATAGATTACAAATTCTACAGAAAACTAGGAAACCACTTTAGACATATGCTTAAGAAACAAAATATTCCCTCTGCGGAGTCCATTCTGATCACCAGTTCAAGTAGGTCTGGCTACAGAGAACGTTAACCGATCCTCATCTAATCAATTCTTCAGTAGACTAAAAAGAAGTATGCGGACAGAGTGTGATTCAGGTCAAACCTGTTTGGCCATTGACTTTCCTGTTTTTTCCATGTTTGATATTGCTTGTCTGGCCTACTAATAAAACCTACTGCATTATACATTGTTCCTTTGACTTTGAATTATGCATTTTTGCTACAGAAGTAAAGTAGTACCTTAATGTGACTGCAGCTGAACACTGACAGTTGTTTTAAGTCTTCAGTAAGTAATGGAGGGATCTGACCATTTTGGCTCAACTAGCTGCTTCTGGAGATGTTTTTATCCCCTTCAGATCCCTTCAGAGCCCCATGATTCCACTATTCATTGCAGGACTCCTCAACTCTGATGTTGGATGCGTGTAATCTACCAGCTCTCCCATTTCCTACCTATGCCTGTCTCACTACTTGCTCCCTTCTCAACCACCCACTTGCTCGTTCATCACTGCCCGTCAGTTGGTGGGGTGCATTAGCAGCCTGCTTTCCGCACATTGGAGTGGCCAGGGCTGGATCAGCCTGTTAATCTAATGGTCATTTCCCCATTGGGCTGGAGTGATCGAAGGCTGGTTTTGAATGCCCATGGCTGCTGTTGGTGCATCAGTCATTTTCCCTATCTACCTGAGGATAATTCAACAGACACACAGGGCTTCAGGACAGAGGCAGAGGAGAGCAGAGAAAAGAGGATAAATGGAGAGAGAAATAATGGATAGATGGAATGTAAGAGGTGAAGCAAGGAGAGGAAAGCCGCAGAAAGTTTTTTTCCAGGGTTGTCTCTGGCTCCCCAGTCCGGCCCTGAAGCGGGCAGATGACATTGAGACCAAGCAGGAGAAGATGAAGCCCTAACACATTGCAAGGTGCTCTGTGATTCCCTTGGGTACACGCTGCAGGTCCACGATACCGCTACGGTACAAGTTGCAGGTCAGCTATGCTCCCTGGTACTTACCGCAGATCCACAATGGTCCCGGTATACAGAGATGCAGAGCACATAGCATCAATGGGTGGGAGGACTCGCACAGTACTCAACACACCATTTTAATAAACATGCCCATTCATCTTTAGCCTGACAGGAGGTGCATCTTCTGTGCCTCGCATAGGGTTTTATCTAAAACTATTCTTTTCTCCATGTTTTGCAGATTAATCACTCTGCTTATCTCTCAATATCATGGTCAGTTTGGACTGCTCTTATCTGACTCACGTGTATATAACAGCAAGCTCATTTCACATATTGAGGAATGCATTTTCTAATATAAAATAGTGAGCTATTGTTTTCAGACGGGGGGTTTTCTTTTTAGAATAGTACAAAAAATCCTGAATTGAATGAATCCCTATTATCGCTGCAGCAGTGATGATTCATATTATTCCATTTAACAAGGTTACCATTTGTGCTGTTTCTGTACATCCACGCTCGGCATGAAGGCTTTATTCACGACTGTGGGCTCTTGTTCAATTCCATCTCATCAACAAGGTAACCACTCCCACCTCATTTCATGAACTGCTCCTAGCGCATATGCTTTGTGGTCTAAACCTTCAGGCGAAGAGATTATTAGGAGACGCTTATTTTTAATATTCTCTCTGCTAGACTTACCTTTTAGTCTCTAGAACCTGTCTTGCAAATGATAATCGCAGCAAACGTCATCACGCTCTAATAAACATGAGGATGCTCGCTGCCTTTTCCACAATTGGAACATGATTTGCTTGTCCTGTTGCAGGAGTAGTTTTCAAACAAACATGAGTAACTAGCTTGTTGTCAGTGGTTTTTTTGCACCCCCCCCCATTGACTATGTGCTAAAACCAAACCGTAAAGCAGATTTATATTTGTGAAATGGGCCCCAGCATCCTGTTTGGTAACCTTCTCCTACAAGTGCTACTACCGGGGGACATTGTAACTTGAGGGGAAGAGGGTGTAGAGTTACAAGGGGATTAAGTGATAGACCCTTAGTGCCCTAAATGAGTAAATACTGGGGAATCAGTAATTTCGGGGCTGATCGTTCTCTGTAATTGTACATTTTCATTTTCGCACTCAGTTTGGACCAAAAGATTTCGGCTTTTTCCAGAAGCCAACATCTCACTATGATACAAAATGCATCAGAGTGTTCCTGTAGCCACTTATTCTGATTGGGTTGGTAACTCCTAGTCCCTTGTAATCAAGGTTTAAGTAGCTGTGTTTTTTTCCTGTGAAAACGTGTAATTTATGTTAGTACATAACCACACACCATGTTTCAGTAAATCACGATTTGGAAGTGGCCGTCATGAATGCAATACTTTTTTTGCTCACAAATGACACGTATGTGTGTTTATGTGTTTTGCAAAGATGGAGAAAAGCCACTGAAAATAAAAAAGAAACACACATATTTTTACAACTCTGTAATACTTTTGAGACTACATTGAAGGTTGTATGGTTGAATGCTTTCTGCTTGAAATCTTTTACAAGACATGGGATCCTCCAATCCCTTTACAATAGTCTCAAATTTTAATTTAGTATTGTTGTGATATCAATAGACACGTAATAAAAAATGTGGTAGCTGCTCAAATGTAATACATTATTACAGTTCCAATTATGACATCACAAAGCCTGCAGCCAGTGTGATGGGCACTTCAATGAGCACCATTTTAGCTGAAATGTAAACTGTGAAAAGAAGCTTTGGCAATGCCAATAGGTCTGACTTTAAAAGAATGCTGTATTGTAATGTTAACTATTGAAAGCAGATATCATGGTGATGGATATGTATTTGTATAGAAGCAAAGAACTGTAGAATTATATTAGTGTACATTATCTAGTTATCTAAGAAAATGTAATAGCATGTGTGTGCCCTTGAAAGTTCAACCTCAGGCAGCTGAATAAATAAACAAAATGATCACAGCTGTGTGGAGACCGGCACTTTATTGTGGAAGCACACAACTTCTGCCCAATCAAAATGCACATGCCTAGCTCCCAGTGTTTGGGCCAAGCCAAGCACCTGTTCTGGTGTTCTCACATAATGGTCTGGTGACAGCTGTGCTGTCAAGTCAGATCATAGCAAGAACATTTTGCTTACCAGAGGTGGCCAAAGAACTCTCAAGAGACATACTGCACTATTAACCCTTCTGAATCGTAAACAGAACATGTTTAAAGAAATACACCACCATCACCATTTGCATGACATTTTCAACAGCCTTAAAAAACATAGATCACCATGCAAACATATATGTTTTTCATAGTAGATGTACACCTTTAGGCCATCTTTCCAAAAATATATAGTTCTTTACATCTTTAAGTAAACTCAAGAATCTCATCATACATATTATTTAAAACCAGAAAAAACATATCGCACTATCTAAACATATTCAATCCGGTCTTAAAAGTTAAAAACACATTGACAAACATTTCATGATACATACCTAACAAGTATTACTACTTTATAATTCAGTTACAGGGGCAGCACATTTTCTTATCTTTTATTTGTGACTACACTACTCCTGTTTAGCAATCTGATTAAAAGTACTACAATTCCCAGAATGCAAATAACATAGATGTAGCTAATCTGCACATAGTGCTTAGACATTTAAAACATTCTTATTTTTAAATACATTCCTCACTGTAACTTTCTACAATAGTGTACTGTTGATTTAAAGTACACAATGGAATAAAGGGACATTCATTCATTTTCGGCTTACTTCCCCAAACATTTGCTACTAACAACTTAAACACATACCCTCTGGCAGTTATAGTTAATCTGAATATCACGGTGATACTCTTTTTTTTATCAAACTACCATAAACATCTTAATTTCTAATGCACATTTTAATAATAATTAAAAAGTTATGTACATACCAGTGAATTGAGTTTGTGGATTATATTGTTGTTTTAACTTTTTTTGGATAGTTTTGTCACTGTTAGGATTTGTAAAAACTAAGCACAAGAATGGTACACCACTCTCATACAAAGCAACTATAAAATGGCGACCTCTTCCCCTTTCACTCTATGACCATGGGAAAGGCAGCAAATGAAATATTTCCTTTCATTTTAGAATACTCTATCTCCACTTGTGAATGGTTAGCATCAGTTAACCCTTTCCCTCTCCTTCAGAAAGAGATTTCTGTATATGCATGTCTGCGATGTTTTTGAGATCATAGCAGAGTAATTTTGATAAACTTTGGTCCTAACTATAACTACCTAAATATATCTACACAGCTATTACCTACTGGCGGTTGCCAGTAGGTAGTTATAATTAGGACCTTGTTTCTATTGAAAAAGCATTTTTAATTTTCCAATAACTTTGGCGCCAGTTGACAAATCATCGCAAAATTTTCAAAACTAGTGGTGCGCTCTGGTCAGCTCCTGTCTTGAAAGTTTCGGGGTGATTCGGCAAGCGGGGGCTGAGAAAAAAGGGGGGTCCCAAAATGTATTTTCTCCATGTTAATCCCCATAGGAAACTTTAGATATGGCTACAGCCCGAACTGCTGAACGGAATTACACCAAATTCGGCAAAAAGGTAGCCCTTCTTTCAGAAAGAACTCTTTTTCTTAAATGGTGTAATTCCGTTCAGTAGTTCCTGAGAAATAAAAAAAAAGCTGTCAAAAAATGCATTTTAGATAGGAAACTTTAGACACGGCTCCAGCTCGAACTGCTGAACGGAATTACACCAAATTTGGCATAAAGGTAGCCCTTGTTTCAGAAAGAACTCTTTTTCCACGCACCCTCCCGACCACAAGCTTTAAGCTAATTGGCTGTCAACACTCCAAGCCAGGAAGTGTTGGCAGACATCTTGTGCCTCGGTAACCGGTAACCGAGACACAAGAAAACTGAAGAACAAATGCGTAAAACAAGAAAAGGGGGCAGGGTAGAAACCCCCTAATCCCCTAAGCCTGCTCAGGGGGTCCCACAAGGACCCCCAGAGCCCAAAAGAGCATTTTAAAAAAAAGAGCGAATTTCGGCCAACATTTTAAAAAAAACTAAGCGCAAACTCCTGGGCTTCGTTACTATTTGGCCCTCGGGTGGGCCAAGTCCCGGGGGCATGTAATATTGTTATTGCAGGTGCGCTGCCCTGGGGACTGCCACCCCTATGGCTTTCTTTAAGTATTTGCGGAGGCACTCGCCCCCTGCAGCCCCTGGGACTGACACCCCCGGGGCTTGTTTTTAAAATGGGTGGGGGAGCCTCCAAGGCCCCCACCAAAGCCCCGGGGACCACCACACCCGGGCTTTTCTTAAATATTTGCAGGGGCATATGGCCCACCCGCAGCCCCGGGGACAGCCACCCCAGAGCTTTTTTTTAAATTTTCATAATCATTCTGTGTGGGGGGGCTCTAGCCCCCCCACAAGCCCCGGATACCACCACCTCCCTGGGGCACTAATTATGTAAATTTGGGGGTCCGTTATGGAACCCCGAGCACCGGAGACCACCACCTCCCCAGGGCTTTGCAATTGTTGGGAGGGGGGCCACGTGGCCTTCCTCAAGGAGCCCTTGATGGCCCTGGGGACCGCCACCCCCAAGGGCTGGCTCCTGCATTGTCTCGGGTTAGCCACCCCCGGGACACTGCTGTTTGCAATGACAGGGCGGGAGCCACGTGGCTCCCGCCCTGTCATTGCAAACTGCTTTGCTACATTGAAGCGAGAGCAGGGAAACCTGCTCTCGCTTCAGTGAAGAAAAGCAGATTGCTTTTCCACATGGGGAGCTGCATGTTAGCAGCTCCCCATGTGGAAAAGCAATGTCGGCTCCCGCAGGACGTGGGTAGCCGGCAGGGACCGTTGGGGCATTGGGGCTCCCCCCACAGTCCCCAAACGGAGAGGGCCAGCCCCAGGGGATGGGGTCCCCGGGGCTAGAAGTGGCCCGAAAGGAGAGCCCCTGTGTCACCTCAGAGGTTCAGAGGCCCCTTTTAACACCTCTCAGCAACGCAGCTCTGTGGCGCTTACTGGAGGTACCTGGTGGGCTAGTTGGACCCCAGGGACCCTCAGAATTCAAGGGTTCTCAATCCCCCAACGAAAATGTGCCACCGGCGTGTTTACACAGTGGTGAAGGGAGGGGGCGGGGCCTGAGGTGACATGTGCAAACACGCCCTGTGGCGCATTTTAAGTTGGGGAATTAATTCCCCTTCAATCCTGAGGGGGCCCGGGGGCCAACTAGCCCACCAGGTATCTCCAGTAAGCGCCACAGGTCTGCGTTGCAGAGAGGTGGCCCAGGCCACGCCTCTTTTTACACCTCTCTGCAACACAGCTCTGTGGCACTTACAGGCGGTACCTAGAGGGATAGTTGGACCCCAGGGACCCACTGGATTCAAGGGGACTTAAACCACCAACTGACAACGCACCAGGTGGCGCGCTTGAAGAGTGGTGGAGAAAGGGGCATGGCCTTTGTCTACCTCTCACCAATCCCTGCTTACTGGAGGTAAAAGGTAGGCTAGTTGGACCCCCAGCAGTGAAGGGACTTCAATCCCCATCCTAGAACGTGCCAGGGAGCGCGCTTGTCGAGGGGTGGGCAAAGTGAGCTCGGCCTGGTACGAGTACTTACCAATGCTGCTGTGTGGCACTGACTGGAGGTAATAGTTTTGGAAGTTGGCCCCCAAGGATGTCCTTGGGGCCAACTACCGCTCTTGTTACCTCCAGTAAGTCTAACACTGTGGATTTGCTAAGACGTCTTCGGAGGCCATGGCCCTTTTTCTCTACCACTCTGAAAACGTGCCTCGTGGCACACTACGGGATTGGGGATGAAGTTAAATTTTAGTTTTGAGGTAGTTTGGGGGCCAACAATCCCTCCTGGTACCTCCTGTAAGTCCTATGCAGTGGAATTCCTGAGCGTTGGTTGGACGTCCAGCACCCTTTCTCCACCACTCTGCAAACGCAACTACTAGTTAAAGTAGCATATTTCTGCTCCTCTGACTTAGAGGTAGTTTTAATTCCCCTGCCCTATTATGTACTAGGGACATACAGAGGAGGTCATGCTAATCACAGGGGTACCCCAACGCATAGTATTCCCTAGTGTATGTAGGTGTTTTCACTGTATTCTAAGTGTCTTTTAGCATAGCACTGGCTCTAGGCCTAGTCAGAGTCAGCTACCACCAGTACCCGTCAGAAAAATTTGTGGGCACAGGATGCTTTTGCAACAAGGCCTCTTTCTGCTCCTGGTTGGTTCTTTCTGCACATGTCTTGCTTCTTCCTGCACTTTTCTTCGTCTTTGTGGACTTCTGTTGCTTCTTTCTGCATTTCTTTTGCTTCTTTCTGTGCATTTTTTCTTCTTTCTTCACATGTCCTACCTCTGTAGGCATAGTTAGAAACTAGCAAAAACCTTTGAAATTCACTTAAAAAACCATAGGTTTCAGGCAAATTATAGTTAGAAATTAGCATTTAAAAAACCTTTGAAATTCACTGAAAAAACACATAGGTTTCAGGCACATTATAGTTAGAAATTAGCATTTAAAAAACTTTTGAAATTCACTGAAAAAACCATAGGTTTCAGGCACATTATAGGTAGAAATTAGCATTTAAAATAGGTTTCAGGGGCGTTATAGTTAGTTGGACATTTCACTCGAACAAACCCATAGAAATTCCCCCGTTATAGTTAGTTCAGCCAACTATAGCTCGCGCCCCCCGCAATGCACTGCTGATGATGCCACATATTACATCACTCATGACATCACTGATGACATCTCAAATGACATCACTGATGACATCATCCTTGTGATAGAGTGGCAGACCTCCTCTCACCTTAATATAACCTTTGATACACACACTCTAAAATACAAACTACCATTTTCAAAACAATGGACACACCAATACCAGTTACAACATACCCATTCACTAATTCCAAGATCTACACACACATCCACTCATTCTCCAAAAGTCCTTTATAGTCACTCATACATGCACTCACTCATCATATGTACTCATACACCTATACATACACTTACACACCACCACTCATCCATAGAGGTACTCACACAAATATTCACGCATGCAAAGAAAGTATCAAACATCCATTTACTTGTGTATACAGTTATACACACACCACCACACTTACTTCTGTAGAAACTAACACATACTTACTCTCTTAAACAATCACTTATAGAAACACATACTCATTTATAAAGGTACTCTTCCAATCTCTCACTCTCACATATACTCACTTACTAATACTCACATATACTAGTTTTAAACATATGTAGTTACTCATAAAGACATGACTGAGACAGTCATTCACTCACCAACACACCCATACACACACTCATCCACCCATACAGTCCTGCATACATGCTGTCTTTAACACATACAAACAGTGACTCACTCATTCATGCATCTATGCACAAAGTAATACCCCCAACGAACCACACAGACACTCAGACACTCATACTGATACTCAAAAAACCAACTAATAACCCATATAAACACTCATGTAGCTACTCACCAACCCATGCTCCCACTTATACACAAAGTGAGAGACTGATACAGATATTTTCATATTTAAAGATTACTCACTAACCCATGTATTCACTAAGATACACTTAATCAGTCAGTTATACAATCAGTTTCACACAAACAAAATCATTCATTTAGACACTTATATACCCACTTATTCTTCTGCGACCTCGACATATACATATATAAAACATATTTAATTTTCTCAAAAACACACATTCACTCGATGATGTCATCAGTGATGCCATTTGAGATGTCATTAGTGATGTCATGAGTGATGTCACTGACCATGTTATGAGTGATGTAAAATGTGACGTCATCAGCAGTGCATTGTGGGGGCGCGAGTTATAGTTAGCTGAACTAACTATAAAGGGAATTTCTATGGTTTTGTATGAGTGAAATATCCAACTAACTATAACGCCCATGAAACCTATGTTTTTTCAGTGAATTTAAATATATTACCTATTAGCGGTCCCCAATAGGTAGTTATAGTTAGGACCAAGTTTCCAGAGGAAGAGTATTTTTTGTTTTGCTTATAACTTTGACGTCGTTTGAGGAATCTTAATGACATTTTCCAAACAAATTCTATGTTCATATCAGCTGTCATGTTGAAAGTTTGGGGGTGATTCCTCAAGGGGGGGCGAGAAAAAAGGGGGTCCCAAAACGTGTTTTCTCCATGTTAATTTCCAAAGGAAACTTTAGACAAGGCTACAGGTCGAACGGGTGAACGGGTGAATGGAATTATGCCAAATTTGGCAGGGAGAAGGGGTTTGGTCTAAAAAGCACACTTTTGTTTAGTTGGTGTAAATCCGTTCAGTAGTTTTTGAGAAAAATCGAAATTTACAGATATCGATATTTGGGAATTCTGCCATCTGATTGGCTGAGGCGTTATGAGCACGAGCTTGCTGCTTATTGGTTGCAAGCGCTGCAAGTGGTTGCAACCAGGAAGTGTTGGCCGCTATTTTGTGATTCTGTTGAAGCAAGTAAGGGGAAATAAGGGTAAAAAAAGTAGGAAAGAGGAGGGTAGGAGCACTGTAACCTCCGTGGGGTGTTTAAGG
Source organism: Lissotriton helveticus (assembly GCF_964261635.1). Classification (NCBI taxonomy): domain Eukaryota; kingdom Metazoa; phylum Chordata; class Amphibia; order Caudata; family Salamandridae; genus Lissotriton; species Lissotriton helveticus. The sequence continues at coordinate 724,759,416 of NC_136059.1, read as the reverse complement.
TGTGCTATAGAGGGGGTGCGAAGCAAACTACTCATACCTACCATTCTGAAAGTGCCAATGGAGATGAGTTTTGGAATGTCGGTGAAGGAATGTCGGTGAAGGAATGAAATATTCTGATTTGTTCTTTACATGTATTTATATGTGGAGGTACAGAGAAATTGTGCCATTACTGGTTTCATTCTTGATGAAAGCTGTGCATTACATGTACTGTGTGACAAAGAAAGAATTACATGCGTGTGTGTCATTTGAAATCTGCATACCAACTACAAAGATGAGGTAGGAATGAACAAGGTGTGTTATGTAGTAGTGATTAAGTATTTGAGGTAATATTTTTAAGTTTGAAAGTATTTTTTATTCCAAAATAATATACTGTTAGTAAAGTGTGGTGTTTTATATTGGTTACAAAGTATGCATAAAGTTTGACCGGTTGTTAAATAAGTACTTTATATATTTTTAGGAATTTTTCACAAAGCAGCAGTGTAGTTTGTCATCTTTAAAGGATGGCATGGTTTTGAAAATGAGGTACAGCGTTAATTTGGGTTGCTAATGTATTCAGGCGAGATAAACAAAATGTCCCACGTTTGCAAATTATACTTTGTGTGGAAATAGTGGGGTGGGATTAGGAAATGTATGTGCTATTAAGTTAAAAGCGATAAAATCAAACCCAGAAATGTTATGTGGACAGGTTGTGGTCTCATTTTTGACAGTGAGGGGTAGATTTGAATATAAGTCGAGGTAGGTTGTTGTACTGTGAGGCCTCTACAGTGTTTGGAGATTACATGGAGAGGAGATGGAGATAGTAAAAGTGATACATTCTTTTTATATTTACGCATAGTTTGAATCATTTCATCATAGGTTGAGATGTAATATGAACATGGTTACGGGTTTGCATTTGGGTATAGTTAATAGTTTTAGTAGTTTCTGACTAGTGAATAATAAAAAGGTAGATATACTAAAATATATGGTAGTAAAGGTATTAATGAATGTCTGTTCCTATGAAATAGAAGTGGTTGAGGAATGTTTCTTTAGAAGATATGTTTTTATAAATGTTTGAGATATAAAAAAGAAATGAAAATGTGTGGTATATTTCCTGTATGACTTTCTTGACATTAGTAAACTACATGTGATTATAAGTGATACTATTTGTCAGGCTGTGTCCCTGTGCTGAATATACGTAGGTGTTTAAGTAGTCTGGGTTTTACCGGTGCTCAGCTTTACTATCCATTTTGAGACACTTGTCAATTTTTTCATTCCATTTATTGTCCTTAATATACATATAGTAAAGGGACGGTATATCAAAAGTTTGGGAATTACAACTTTGTTTACTCTCTTCATCCCCTGCGATACACTCTAGAGAGTGTTTAAACAACATTAGTAACATACAGATGTCTAGCTAGTAAAGGTGGTGTAGTGCCACTGGGCCCATTTATAAACTGTGCTATGGGATGGTTTATGTTTTACCCACCAATTTGCATGTTTGAATACTTTCTGCTGATAAGGGTTGCAGCAGACACCTGTTAAAATTAACCCTGTGTATGGGAATAGTGGCGCTACTAGGAATGGTGGGGGTTTCTGTTTGATTTCGTGCGGTTAAGCAAGGGCGGGGGTGTGGGTGGGGAAGGTGGGTATGTTGGTGATTAAAACACAGACTTTAGTAACGTGCATAAGTCTAGCTACTAAAGGTGATGTAGTACCACTGGGACCAGTTATAAAGCGCCCTATAGCATGGTATATGTTTTACCCGCAAATTTGCATGTTTTAATAAGTTTTGCTGATGAGCGTTTCAGGCGACATCTGTTGAAATTAAGCCTCTGTAAGGCTAAAGTGGTGCTTCCAGGTTTGCTGGGGCTCTTTGTTTTATTGCGTAAAGTTAAGCAAGGGTAGGTGTGGAGGTGGTGTAGGGGTACTGCGACTATTTATAAACTGCCTTATGGTATTGTGTATGTTTTAGTTGCAAAATTGAAGGTTTTAATAACTTTTGCTGATAAGTGTTCCTGCAGACACCTGTTGAAATTAAGTCTATGTATGGCTATAGTGGAGCCAATGGGAGTGCTGGGGCTCGTTGTTTGATTTCGTAAGGTTAAGCAAGGGCAGGGGTGGGGGTGGGGGTGGTGGGTATGTTGCTGATTATAACATGGACATTTATGACGTGCACATGTATAGCTAGTAAAGGTGATGTAGTGCCAATGGGTCCATTTATAAACTGCCCTATGGCATGGTATATGTTTTATTCGGAAATGTGCGTGTTTTAATAACTTTTGTTGCTGAGCGTTCCTGCAGACACTTGTTGAAATTAAGTTTCTGTATTGCTATAGTGGCTTTACCAGGTTTGCTGGGGCTCTTTCTTTGATTTCATAAGGTTAAGTAAGGATGGGGAAGAGGGTGATGTAGTGGCAGTAGGTCTATTTATGAACTGCTTTATGGTATGGTATATGTTATACTCGCAAATTTGCCTGTTTTAATACCTTTTGGTGATGAGTGTTCCAGCAGACAGCTACGCAAATCACACAACATTTCTGTGGATAACAAATCTTCGTGCTGATAGACACTCTTGCACTGTGGTAGAAGGCTGCCAGCGTTGATGGCAAATTATGAAACTTGGTGCCATTGTAGATTTAAATGGAAGCTTGGACCATTTCTGTGTTACTATGGTGCAGTCAGGGCTTTAATTGGGACAAACAAACTGGGGGTGCTATAAAAAGGGCGGGACAAACCTCTTAAAGGGGTGTGGGCTATCCAAGTAGGGGCATGATCTAAATCAAGATAAGTAGCATTGTGTGCTTAAGAAAATCTCCTCAATTATCCTACATTCGGAAAACATACTCTTTAAAGGATTTCCCTTCCTCCTACAACATGGCTCACCTAGCATGATATCTCCACTTCTCAGTAGTGAGCAAAATAAGCATGCGTACACAGATGTGAATGCTCTCACTGCAGTCCAATAAAAAAAAAGTGAACTGACCACCTTATTGGGCCAAAAATAGAGCCAGATAGAGACCCGTTTCGAGGCTCCCTGAAAATAACTGCCGTGCTCAGACCCAGCCCACTTAAAGCCCTGCATCCATCCATCCTAATCACTGTGCAATCCAACCATCTTTGAATTCATCCATACATTCCTACCTACATACATCTGTCCCTGCACTTATCTTAAGCATCTATCAGCCCACTCGCCTATGGAAAGCACTGTGCCATCCATCCAGCCATAGGCCCATATATCCATACATACATCTGTGCCAGAACCAATCCGAAGCATCTGTCAGCCCACCCGTCTATCCTAGGTACTGGTCCATGCATCCATTCATCCTTCCATCCATCCATCCATCCATACATCCATCCATCTAGCTATCTATTCATCCATCCACTCGCCCTTTATTCAACTATCCGTCCTTATTTCCGTGCACCCTCCGCCCGATCCTAAATACCGTGTATTATACTTATCCTCGCAGCCTCTTAAGGGGCCGAAAAGGCTGGAGATAAGCATTGATAGGCAGATGTTTTTGATATAGAACAAGAAAGCTTTGAGTTGCTGTTTGTGGAGCATAGGTCACCACCCTTCTCTGGTGGTGTTTTAAACAAAGGTTGATCCAGTGAATGAAATGTAAAGCAGGTTTTCAGTGTAAGAAGTTAATTTAGAAACATAACGTTTTGTCTATTTCTATATAGAGACACTGCTTTAAACTGGCCGTGACTGACAGATACTGAATACCTGTAGTTCTTACATTTCAGAGAGTATACCAGACAGCTAATTTGGGGTGGTGAGAACCTGCACTTCTATATTTCCATGTGAAGCATAGTATAGGAATATAATGGTAATTCCAAAGCTACTATCTTCATATTAAAGAGGGGTTGTGAGAACTAAGTGAGCTAGGCAAAGTGTGTGTTTTCGTAGCACTAAAACAAGACACTGAGAAAGGTCAGAGCAGGGCTGTGCTGGAGTTGGCTGCCTGTGGTCATCTCTAGAGGCGCAACAAGAGCGAAATTTCGGGGGAGGCTAATTGTTTCAACAATAAGCAGAGTGGGGATGTAGGGTCTCTAAAAAGGGGTGAAAAAGAACAGAGCCTCATTTACAAGCAAATGGTCTTTTGAAGACCTGTGAAGTACTCAGGTGCGGCTCCCTGTGTGCTCCCGGGACGCTGTCTCAGGGAGTCCGGGGCAATGGGCGTTGCGTGCCTGGTGGTCACTCTGCTAATCACCCCACGATGATGTTGCTCCTGCGCTGCAAAAGGAGAAGGGAAATCCTGAGAGAAAATGGGTCACTTTAAAGGATTTCCTTTCTCCTACAACGCGACTCACCTGGCATGATGTCTGCACTTCTCAGTAGTGAGCAATGTGAATGCTCTCACAGTCTCACTGCAGTGCAATAAAAAAAAACAACGGACTACCTTTGCGAGGCCTGAAAATAGAGCCCCATAGAGACCCGTTTCGAGGCCACCAAAAATAAACTGCTGGTGTTCAGCCACCCACAGACCCCCCCCCACTTAAAGCTTTGGGTGCAGTGTGCTGTTTGCAAAGTTGTAGATAATATTGTTAGGCCAATAATGGTAATTTTTGTGTGTACCGTTTGGTTGATAATATCATCCTAAGTACGTAGATTACAAGTTTTAAAAATACAATCTATAAAGTTATCTGCGGTGGGTTGTGGGGTCTGGGGTGCGGCGGAGAGGTAAAAAGTACGAGGTAGCGCAGTTACATATAAATTGTAAAGGTGTATGTAATTAATTAAATAAATACTTGCTGTATGTTCTATGGCACAACCAGTCAACCTACTGCTCCCCTGACGTGCTTCATCACGCTGCAGCAGTGCCTCTGAAAGCCATCAGTAGAACTTATGTAATTGTATGTTATTATTTTAATACATTGAACAGATGTAAAAAATAGGTGAATCCATTTTTTTGTTTTTAAGAAAATTATTTCGTTTGGATTAGAATTTGATAATGCCTAGAAGTACTTAAAAAAAGGGAAAGAGAACAAATATATATATTTGAACCAAAGGAAAGGTTTTCAATTAGAAAAAATGAGAGTACTACAATAACAGTTTCTTCTAGTAAAAACACAAGACAATTTCTGAAAAAATATTACGAACATTTAATGAAAATAAATCACACAAAGCAAAAAGAAGAATTTTTCAAGTAAGGAGAAGCAGACTTCAATTTCAAATATCAGGAAAAGGATACATGATAAAGAAACAGTATCTGCTACTCAGAGACAAAAGCAATTTCAAGAAATTCATCAGAGACTTTTTCGATCCAGAGTGATTCAAAATAAAATGAAAACATGCTGCAAATATAAAAAGAAAGTGCTGCAATTCAAAGAGAAGCAGCGTATTGAAAGTATAGTAGATACTGCTTTCAATTTAAAACAGAAGTTATTCATTCCTATTTTGAAGAGAATCAAAGTGTTGGATAAAATAGTCAAAGTGTTGAAAGACAAAAGCAGAAGAAAAAGACTTGTGAACAGAACCAACTTTTGCAAAATCTTTAGTGGACATTGGAAACATACTTCTACTAGTGAGCCTTTTTTTAATGAGGAAAGTTACTTCCAGGAAAATAGTTTACCATTTGCAGTTGATACTGGAGGTCCTTCCTACGAAGTTCAGGATGGTTGTCCTCTTCCAAAAGGGAAAATGGTTGGTAAAAGTGCAGAAGAGTTAATAGCTGAAGAAGTGCAAGGGAAACGTGCCCAAGCTCCTGTGTATAAGTGGGGTTGTAGCAGTATTTGTAGTATTCGACAGGAATCTATTGATATAATGAGAAATTTACACAGAAAAGTATTAAACAGAAGATTAAGTTGTTACAAGGACTAGATCCATGTAATGTAAGAAAATATACTGAGAAGTATGGGCATTCTCTGGCTTGTCTTTCAAGAAAAGTGTGCAAAAGTGTTTTTCCTCATTTGAGGATGTTAGCAGAACACCATTCAGAAATGCGGAAGTTTGTAAGGAAACTGTACTATGTAAACAGTCCTGCATTATGTTTAAGTGAACTGAATACAGGACTTTTACATGGTTCTTTATCAGATGTCCAAAAAACGTGTGATGATATTGAAATGCGATATTTTGGTTCAGAAGAGCAGTCCATAGAAAGTGAAAGTTTGACAATTACAGATGTTGAAGAAGATGGGAAAGTTATTCGCTCTGATGAGTTTGAAGAAGGAATTGGAAAGTTTAATGTAGTGTGCTCTGAAATACCAAACTATGGGGCCCATTAGGATGCGGACGGACAAATCCTGTCTGGGGCAGGGACCGTGCGCCACAAGGGCGGAGGTACCGTGCCCTGAATTAGGATGCACCCGCCACAGTGGTGGGTGCATCCCGCATTTTTAACATTGCGGTGGACGGTGCTGAAAGCACCGTCCGCCGCAATGTCAAAAATGCATGTTGTGCGTTTCACAGCACAGCATGACAGGCACCGCGCGGTGCCTGCCATGTTGTACTGTGAAACGCAGGGGGGTACCATAGGTACCCCCCATGTGCACCCCTCACCCCCATTCACCCTGGTGGCCCGCAACGGACCCCCAAAGCAAAGCCCATATGCCGTTCCGTGGCGGCATTGCCGACATGGAAAGGCATCTGCATCTGGCCATCGTAATATGGCTGGCGGTGTCTGGAAGACACCGCCAGCCATATGAACCCTTTTCCCGCCCTGGCCGCAAGGCGACCGGGGCAGAAAAGCGGCGGATGGTGTTTCTGTCTGCCGCGGTCCCCCGCCATTGTAATAAGGCGGGGGGGAAATTGGTGGCAGACGGACACAGATGGCGGACGGAACGCCACCGCCTGCATGGCGGTGGCCCTCCGTCCACCATCCTAATCGGCCCCTCTGTTTGTGTTTGTTGTTGACATACTCATTTTAAAGTCAAACTAGGAATGTTGATTTGTATTTGAAAAGTGAAAAGGAGAACAATGGTAAGTGGGAAGAATTTGCAACTTACTTGTTGGTGGAAGGTCGATTTGAGTTAGGTAGTGATCAACTTATATGTATATTGTTACAACAAATTAGAAGAAAACAAAATGCCTGCTAGAGCAGTACATAATAACTTAGAATTAGTAGCTAATCCGGAGGAACTGGCAGAATAGAATACATATGAGTCTGTTCTAATTCAATCTGTTCATCCTTTTCAAACTATAATTCGGATGGAGCCTAAAACAGGTAAACAGCCACCAATAGACTCGCAAAGAGGGCTGAAAGGAAGAGTGGTGTACTTACCTTTGGATTTTAAGAAAAATATTGAAACTAATGCTGGAGAGAAAGAGGAAAATGAGGCAGTAGTCATTCTAGTAAATGGTGTACCAACAAAGAGTCGGAAAATATGGCAAGAATTTGTGGGTGTTAATAAAGCTGAAAAGGCTACCTTATATCTTATAGAGAACAATATTTGTTGCACAACTGTAAATGTGGATGACAGGTAATAAGTTTAGAAGATGAATCTGAAATTTCAAGTGGTCAAATAGAGAAAGTGGACAAGTCAAGGACTGAAGAGATTTATGAACATTACACAATATGTCCTTTGCATTCAAAAGAAATAATAGGAAGCAGCATTGAGTAATTTCAAATGAAAAAAACACAGGGAACTCCAATGAGTGTATAGGAGAAAAGCTTGGAAGCTCGTTGTTTTCCACAGCTGTTTCCTACTGGAGAAGGTGGACGATATGATGACTGACCTGTACGGATTCCAGCTTCAGAATATCGGTCAACAAGATTATATTCTGAAGATCCTAGATTTCGACAGTACATTCCATACATATTTCACCTTTTGTTTGAAAGTGATCTGTCTTCTCTGTCGTATGCGGTGAACCACATACTTAAAACTGGAGTTCATCAATCACTTTTTTCTGCAAAAGAATTTGTGGAGAAAGTTCAAGAAACAGATGAAAATTTAGAAGCACAGTTAATCAATTTGATGGCATGTCAACGTGGAAACAATGAGTATTGGTATCGTCGTCATGGAGAACTCAAGTGTATGTTACGGAACTTAGGTGCACCAACATGGTTTGTCACACTTAACTGTGCAAAATATGCATGGAAAGAATTGCTTGAGTTTCCAAGAGAAGCGAATTCCAATAAAAAATGTTGAAATAAAGACTCCTGGTGAACTGTGTTCTTTGGATCCTGTAAATGTGAATCCACCTATTAGAGAAGTTACCGATTTCTTTTGGAGAAAGGAGTACCAAGCAAGAGGTGCATCTCATATACAAATGCTACTATGGATCAAGGATGCACCTAAATTTGGAACTGATTCTGATGAAACAGTATTGTCTTTCATCAAACAGTATGTGACATGTGAGATTCCAATAGAAGAAGGAGATAGAAGTTTGCGACAGCAAGTTTTACGTTTCCAAACTCACTGTTGTGGAACGTACTGCAGAAGAAAATAGAAGTCTAAAGGAAAATTTTACACCAAATGTAGGTTTGGTTTTCCACGTCCAGTCATTTGTAAAGGAAGAGAAAATTCTTTTTTTCTTCTGTAAGGCACACAATAACTCAGAAATCTCCAAAGAATACCTACAACTTAAAAATAACAGAAGTGTCAACGTATATCAATGACTACAATCCAGTCATTTTAAAAATGTGGAATGCGAACATGGACATCCAGTATGTTGCAGATAACTAAATTGCTGTTGCACGTTATGTTACATTGTACATAACAAAACTAGAAAAAACAGATGAAACAAAAGTGGGAAGAAATTGCACAAGAGAAAAGCCTTAGCAAACAATTGTACCGCTTCACTTTGAAAATGATTTCCCACCAAGAAATTGGATTGAATGAATGTTCAGACCACTTGTGCTCTTCAAGTTTATATTCAAAGTCATGAGGAATCATTTGGGTAAGTTTAGGTCTTGCCTGGAAACGGAATTGAGTGTTGAAATCATTTGAAGAAATTGAAGAATTAGCAGTAAATGAACCAGACAGTACAGACATTCTTAAAACTAATATGTTGGCCACACACTATCCGAAAAGGAGTCGACATCTGGAACAGTTATGTCTGTATGAAGTACTTCAACATTTCAGCTTCAAAAGAAATGTTAAACAGGATTTAAAAGAAGGAAAATATGCAGTAGTTGGATGTCATGGCTGTTTAGTAAAACATGCAAAGGGTAATCTTATAAACCACAAGAAACTCAGTTGTGAAACTCCAGCCAGATAAGTGAGAATTTTACTATTTAGCACTTCTCCAACTCTTTAATCCATGGCAAAGCAAAAGTGAATTACTTGGAGACTTTGACCGCTACGAAGATTCTTTTAATGCATGTAAAGATAGTATTGCATGTACAATTTTCCCTAATGTTTAAAAATGTTGAATGATGAAGGTGAACAGGAAAAGACTAATACAGCTGAAATAGCTAATGAAAGTTCTCAAGATAGTCAAAGTAGGGGTCCATGTAGTCAAGATCCTCTTGGGCAACCAATAGTGGAAAATGAAGTAGCGATTGCTATGCATGAAGTCGAAATTGCAATGCAACAAGCACACAAGGAGAATATTTCATTGGAAAACTAAGAAGAACAACTAAATGTGAACAGAAAGAAATATATGTACAAGTGAGAGAGAAAGATAGAACATGGTTTGTTGCATGAAAAAAAAGAATGTGTGTGTTCATCTTTTAAACCTCTTCTGATGTACATCAGTGGTCAACCTGGGACAGGTAAACGTTTTTTAATTACAGTTTTGACCAGTTATCTTCAAAAAACTACTGGTTCACCTTTATGTTGTGTGGTAACAGCTCCAACTGGATCAGCTGCACACAATGGTAAAGGAGTTACTTTGCATAGATTACTGATGTTACCAGTTGAGCATGATAATAAATTAGAATATCAGAAGTCGTCTGGAGAAGCTTCTTATGAAGTGTCAATAGTGCTGAAGAAAATGAAACTTTTAATTATTGATGAGGTGAGCATGGTTTCAAACTTAATGCTTGCTTTTGTACACTTAAGAATGCAACAGGTATTAAAAACAGATTATGACGTTCTCTTTGGAGGAAAACATTTAAATATATTTGGAGATCTGCTACAAATAACCCCTGTAAAAGGAGAACCAGTGTGTAAAACTCTTCTACATGAAGACAATAGGAAATCTTTGGGAAGTATTGGAAATGTGAATCTGTGGTTACATTTTTAATATAAAAAACTCACTCAGAATATGCAACAAGCAAGAAACTGGATTATTTGGCAAAGTCTGTATCAAAAACTGTTGGCACAGAAAAAATGTAGATGTATGTTTAAACTGTTGGGTAATTTTAGAGCGTAAACTGAATGTAGAAGAAGGTTTAGGTAATGGAGCAATGGGGAAAGTTGTTGATTTTGTGAAATATAAAAATAGTAATGGAATTGAATTCTTGAAAGTTAAATTTGATCAGATTACAGAGGTAAGACGGATTGCGCATTCTGCTGCACGTTTTTTGCTTGTAAAAGACTTGTATGTTCGTAGAAAACAGATTCCCTTCTGTTTAGCATATGCAATAATTATTCATAAATCTCAAGGTTTAAGTGTAGATAATACTTTGATAAATGTAGGAAGAACTGTGTTTAAAGATGGAATGGTGGGGGCTTTGCCAAGATGGCAGTGGAGTAGGACCTGCTTTACGGTCCCTCCGGCGCCTGCCTAACTTCAGCTTTGTGTATCTTCCCAGACAGTGCCCATCCGAGCAAGTGGGGGCACGCGTGGGTGTTCCCTGACCGCGCCGGAGTGGATAGTGGCTCCTTTGTGTGCGGAGTGGCTTGAGAGCACTGCGGCCCGGCGCGGCCTTTCTGACTCGGAGCTGGGTGCACCACGAGCCAGACTGGAGAACAGAGGACCTTCCCTGCACGTCGGGAGTGGTGATGGCCGGCGGAGGTGAAGCTGTCTGGCGCCTGGTGCACTGCGGCCCGTGAGGGACCGCGGCGTTGCGATAGGGCCTGTGCAGGGAGCGGCAATGATGGGTGGAGCAGCAGAGCCTGGGCCGGGAGCGGTGAAAGTGGCACTTTGATGGCCTGGTGCGGCCGTGGTGGTAGAGATCCCCGCATCGCGGGAGAGGGCTCCCACGCGATGCCGCGAAGCAGGCTGCGGCGACAAAGGTGAGGAGAGCAGGGGCGGTCCCTGGGGCACCACAGCGATTCGGTCTGCGAGTCGGTGGACGGTGAGGCCTGGCAGCGTGTGTAGGAGCCAGCGGGGCCTTGTAGAGCAGCCGGCCCCTTGTCCCGGGGCCGGGTGGTGGCAGACGCCTGGGCAGTGAGCAGTACTGATCGGAGGGTGCGTTCCCTTGCCCCCTCCCCCGCTAAGAGTTGTTGCTCTGCCCTCAGTCGGCCTGCATTTCGGTGGGAGGAACGAGCTGCGGGCGGCCGCCTGGCGACGTCGCAAGCTTTGGGGGGACCCCACCGGGAGTAGTGTTTACTAGGCACCGCTGCGCAGAAAACCCTGACCCAGATCATTGGACCTGGCCTGGTTGGCCCTGCCAAGGAGCCTGTCCCTGTGCTCTTGCCCTGTGGTTGACGGGCAGTCTGGCCTGGATTGAGGGGCACGCGTCTCGGCCTTTAAGATTGTAGCACTCCTTCCAGGCAATCCGCTTGTGCCGAGCAGTGCGGTAAGAGGGTGTATAGCGTACCCTGCCTAGCTTGGGCTCTGTGAAGGCGCTGGTCTGACTGTCTCAACATCGACCCCGGCCGGGACAAGGTGGCGGCAGCCAGGAATAGAAAGGATAAGGCCCAGAAGGACACGCCGCTGAAGTTAACGGGTCAATCCTCCCAGCAGGCTTCTGATAAGTCTCCACGGCCCGCAGATGATGACACGCCAGCCACCAAGGCCTTTATGGTTGAGCTGTTTTCGGCCATCAAAGAAGATATCTCGGAGCTGCACTCTCAGTTGGCCTCTGACCTAAGAGAAGTGCGGCGTGATGTGGATGTGATTTGGACCTCCAGGCACAGGCTGAGGACTTGGAGAACAGATCTCGCCAAAACAACATCAGGATTCGGGCAGTTCCTTGGAAGGGCGAGGGGGCAGACCTTCGTGAGTATGTGGGTGCACTTTTCTGTCAGATTCTAGATGAGGAAGACCTACAGGACATCCAATTGGACAGAGTGCATCGGGTGGGCTTGCCAAGGGGGCCCAAGGCTCCCCCTCCTGACATCTTGGTGTGTGTACACGATTTTCAGATCAAGGAGCGGATTCTAAGGATAGCTCGAGACCTCAATCCCCTCCAATTTCGTGAGCACCACCCGATGCTCTTTTAGGATCTTGCGGCATTCATGTTGCTCAAACGACGGGAGTTCCAGCCTGTTACTAGCTATTTGAGGGAGCAGGGTATCCCTTATTCGTGGGGGTACCCGTTAAGGCTAATCTTCAAACATAATGGGAAGATGATCCAGGTTCGCTCCCTGACTTTGGCCCTTGATCTCCTGGCCCTGGAGCAGACCATCCCCTCACCAAGAGAGGCCCAGTCCCCCACCAGAAGGCGTAGGTGATCGACGGAATGGGAACGGGTTGGCAAACCAGCACCTGCCGCAAAACCGGACATGTCAACAAGCCAGCTCGAGAGAGGAGCAGCACTCGCTTCGGTGGCCCTGGTGACAGAGGTGGCTGCGGACAACTGAAAGGAGAGACCTATGCATGGCACAGAATGGGCTAGTGGCTGGCGCTGGAGGGAGCCGCCTGCTAAAGACTAGCGGTAGACTTCCCTATGTCCTTGTCGTGTGAGGAGTCAGGAACTGGTTCTGTGGAGGGTTGTTGCCATGTTCCCCAACTCTTTGGGCCTGTCTGACGAACTGTTGTCTACTTCCTTTTTGTCTAACTGTTAATTTTTTGCTTGTAGGGGCTTGTGTGTGTGAGGAAAGGGGGAGTGGAATAGGAGTGGGGGGTAGGGGGGGTGCTGGGGGGCCTCCGCATCAGCTGGGGGGGAGGAAGGGGTGGGGGTACTTGGGGTGGTTGGGGCAGGGTGGTCCCTTAGGGGCTGCAGTAAAGGGAGGTGTACAGCAGGTCAGCCTTGCTTCTTGATATGCAGAGTAGGGAACTGAAGCTAGTGAGCTTGAATGTCTGAGGCCTCAATAGCCCGATCAAGCGGGCGGCCATTCTATCCTTGCTAGAGAATTCGGAGGGGGCTGTGTGCCTGCTACAGGAGACCCATCTCCTCTCCAAGGATACTCGGCGGATGGCAGATAGGCGCTTTCCGCTACAGCTTTGGTCCTCGAGGCCTACTAAGAAGAACGGGGTGGCGATTCTCTTTAGTGCGCGTGCGCAGTGCAAGCTTATTTCACACGTTGTGGATATTAAAGGATGTTTTTTGGCTGTGAGAGTGCAGTGGGGGGACACGCAGTTCACGGTGGGATCCATCTATGCGCCGAATACTAACCAAGACCCCTCCTGCATTCGGCGTTTGCGCAGGTCTTAGCTTCCCCAGATGCCAGATCCTGGTGGGTGGTGATTTAAATATTGTGATGGAGGCGGAGGTAGACAGGTCGAGGCAGCGGGTGTACTAGACGGGGGCACTATCACAGGGAGGAAAACAATGGTTGTTGGAGGGTGGGTTAATTGATGTGTGGCGCGTTCAGCATCCCCAGCAGCGTGATTATACCTACTACTCGGCAGCCCATAAGACCTACGCGTGCTTAGATAATTTTTTGGCCACGACCTCCCTTTTGCCTCACTTGTCAGCTGCAGACATTACGCCATGTTCCCTGTCGGACCATGAACTTATCTCAGGCATTTTCACTTCTAGCGGTACTAGGCCGCCTTCGGCGGCATGGCGTCTCCGTGATTCCCTGCTCCACTCTGAGTCGGTAATGTCGAAGATTCGGGAGACAATAGTGCATTACTTGGCCGAGAACGAGGTGGAAGACACTCCCCTGGTAGCAGTCTGGGAGGCCCTGAAACTAGTGGCGCGGGGCGAATTTATAGCGCTTTCTGTGACGTACTCCGGCTTACGCAAGGAGAAAAGGGCGGAATTGGAGGGGGAAATTGGAGGCCTAGAGGCGATCCATAAGAGGACTGGGGCGCCGAGGATTTGGCGAGAACTGGAGTCGAAGGGGGCGCATGCTGAAACACTTAGACATGGATAGAGCTATGCATGCCTTACTGCGTCTGCGACACAAGTTCTATCTCTGCGGGGATAAGGCAGGGCGGATGTTAGCCCATAGGCTGCGGTTGCGTACCCAGTTGACCACTATCCACGCAGTTCGGGACCGACAGGCGACAGAGCATAACACGTACTCCGCTATTGTCGACCTTTTCAGGCAGTTCTATCAGGACCTGTATCACAAAGAGGGTTTGACATCCACTGGAATAGCTGACTATTTGGAGTCGAGTAATGTTAAGCCCCTCCTACGGTTCTCCTCGGAGGCACTAGATATGCCAATTCGCATCGAGGAAGTCATCTCGGCCATTGCAAAGCTGAAGGTGGTAAAATCGCCGGGGCCTGATGGCTTCTCTGCAATTTGTTATAAATGTTTCTGCAGGGAGCTGACTCCCCTGCTGACTCACCTTTTTAACTCTTTTTTGGACACGGGTGTCTTAGCGCCGTCCATGGCAGAGGCGGCCTTCACTGTGATTCTCAAACCCGGGAAGGATCCCAAGGAGTGCGGATCGTATAGGCCGATCTCGCTGCTCAATATTGATGTCAAGCTGTTCGCAGGGGTGCAAACAGCCCGGCTTAACCCCTTGATGGATGGCCTCATTGAACCCGATCAGGCGGGATTCATTCCTACACGGCAGGGAGGTGACAATACTAAAAGGTTGCTCCATCTCATGGACTTAGTCCATCGCTCCTGGACACAGGCTTTCCTGCTCTCCAGAGACGCGTAGAAGGCCTTTGACCGCATAGACTGGGACTACTTGTTTGCCGTACTAAAAGCGTTCGTATTGGGAGATAACTACATACAAGTCCTGGCTGCAGGTCTGCTTTTTTCCCTATTGCGAGAGGAACGCGACAGGGGTGTCCCCTGTCCCCGTTACTCTTTGCGCTCTATATGGAGCCCTTTGCTCAGCATGTGCGGGCCAACGGGGACATTGCGAGGATTAAGTTCGGGGCGGATACGCACAAGATCAGTCTGTACGCGGACGATGTCATCCTCTCGCTTAAAAACCCACACTCCTCCTTGCGGAACCTCTCGAAAGTACTGGCAGAGTTCCAGAAAGTGGCAGGTTTCAGGGTCAATTTCTCCAAATCGCATATCCTCAACCTGTCCGTACCTGAGGCGGATGTCCTGGATTTGAAGCAGGACTTTGAATTCCAGTGGGCATCATCTGATATTCAGATTCTGGGTGTCCGTCTGGCACCTTCGATCCCTAAAACAGTGTCCCTGAACTATAAGATGTTGCTTGAGCAGGTCGCCAAGACTCTCTCGGATTGGTCCCGGCAGGCCTGGACTGGCCATTGCAGGCACCGGGCAATCCCCCGGTGCGCCTCAGGGTGGGGGCCGGTTTGGGGCCCTGGGGGCCCTTTTTGTTACAGGGCCGTTTTAACAGCATAGCGGTAAAATCGGCCGTGTAACAAAATCGGCCGAAACCGGCCCTGGCAAAGAGCTCGGTCGCACCCCCAGGGGGCCGGCCGAGCACTTTGCCATGGCCAGTTTTGGTTCTCAGTCCGGCCCTGGGTCCCGGCCCAGGCTGGCCTGGTATGGGAGGCTGGCAGCTCTGAAAATGACTGTTTTCCCTCGCATATTGTACTTGTTTCAAATGCTGACGCTGACCCCGCCGCAGGGCATCCTGCGGAAGCTGCAGGGGCTCCTTAATAGATTCCAGTGGGGCAACAGGCGGCCGCGCCAGGCACTGTCCATAGCGGTGGCTCCGAGAGTGGCTGGGGGACTGGGTTTTCCCCTCCTGTCAGCCTACTTCCAAGCGTCCGGCCTGCGATACACTGTGGAATGGATCAGGCCCATGTCCAGTAAACACTGGAACTTTATGGACCAGACGGTGGTGGGCTGCAATATCTGGCGGGAGCTGTGGCTGACCCGCAAGCATAGAGCCTGGGGCCTCTACTCTTCCCCGGTGACGGCACTGACTCTTAAGGCATGGGACTAGATGGCGCAGCGGAAGGGGTGGACCACGTTTCTCTCACCGATGACGCCTATTGTTGACAATCCGGACTTCCCGCTGGGCAATGCGTCCCCAGTGTTCCATCGCTTGCGAGAGGAGGGCTGTAAGAGGGTAGGTTCCCTTTTCGACCTGGATGGCTTGGTCCCGTTTCCTCGGCTGCGAACGGAGTTCTTCCGGTTGCCGCGGGCGGACGCCATTTCTTACTCGCAGGTGGCGCATTGGGTTACCCAACCTGCTAACGTAGCTGCCATGTCTCGGCCCCTGACGAAGTTTGAAAAATGGCTGGTCTGTAAGAAAGATGACCGGAGGCTCATTTCGGAATGATATGCTATGATCCTGAGCCACTCCAAGAGACAACGCACCCCTGCGCAGGTCCGTTGGCAGACAGAGCTGGGACGCCCGCTATCGAGAAAAGAATTGGAGCATGTGTTTTACCACGCGCAGCACACGGCTTCCAATACTGTGGGTGCTGAATCAGCGTATAAGGTAGCGGCCTACTGGTACTACACTCTGGCGCGCGTCAGAGCTTGGGATGTCACTAAGTCAGGTCTCTGCTGGAGGGGATGTGGGTTAACAGGGACATTGGCACACATTTGTTATGGCACTGCCCAAAGTTGGGGAGGTACTGGCCCACGATCTTGGATGGGCTGGATGAGGCGTTTCAGATTACATTTCCCCGGCTTCCAGAACATACTCTGCTGGGGCTTCCCCATCCTAAGTCCTTCCCTCTGCGCTCGCTGAAGGGTAGACAGATTGCGCTGCCGCTATTGGCTGTGAGACAGGTTCTGCTCGCGAATTGGGGTTCCCCGGCGGCAACGGATCCCCGAGACTGGTTCCAAAGGCTCTGGCACATACTGGCAATGGAACGGCTCTCGATGGGGATGGATGGGAAAGGCTCAGAGTATGCTAAACTGTGGGGCCCGTTCTTGCATCTCCTCTCCAAAGACCTACGAGAAGTGTCCTGCCCAAAATACCTTCAGATTCTGCAACTCATTCCCATAGAATCGGACTAACCCAGGTGGTTGAGCCTTCCCTTGGTACATTGCTGGAGTTGATAGTACTTGAATAGTTAAGGCTGATGCGGAGTGTTGGTGGGACGGGGAGGGGGTGGGGGAGTGTGTGTGTGTGTGTGTGTGTCTGGGGGGGGGCGGGCGGGGGTGGTAGAGAGTGTTTATGTTTTCATTAGTTGATTTCCTGAAAAGGCGGTGGTCTCAGCACAGGCGGGGTAGTCACTCCGCTTCATGGCATTTCGCGGGGCCGTGTCGCTGCATTGTGTTTTCGCCCTGCCGGCAAGTTGATGGAGGCAGCTGGGCTGTGTACCATATGTCTTTCCGCATAATAAAAATTATTGATTTTAAAGATGGAATGGTATATGTTGCATTATCTCGAGTTAGAACGCTGTCTGATTTGTATTTAATTGATTTTGATGAGAACAAGGTTAGTGCTGATGTTAATTGTTGTTAATTGATGTTAATTGTGTAAGAGAACATAATCGTTTGAGAAGGACGAATTGTAGATGATAATATCATCTATGTAAGCAGCTCAAAATCCTTGTCTGGTTGTAGCACTATGTTCATGAGTCTTTGGAATGTGAGTGGGGTGCCCTGCAATCCAAAGGGGAGCACCCAAAACCGATAGAGACCCCAGGTGTAGAGAAGGGTGTCTCCCTCTGTGCTGTTCTCTTAATGGCACCTGCCAATGCCCTTTGCATTGGTCTAATGTGCTTATTTATTTTACTTTCCCCAGTCTTTGTATCATCTCATCGACCCTGGGGAGAGGGTACGCATCGAACTGTGATATGTTATTGATCCTGCGGAAGTCGATACAGAATCAAATGGAGCAGTCTGGTTTTGGTACTATCACTATTGGGGAACTCCACTCACTTTTGGATGGATCTATGACCCTCAGTTCTAGCATTTTTAGGACTTCTTTTTCTATAGCGTCCCTTCTTGCTTCCGGAAAATGGTATGGGCACAAGTGTGCTATTTTGTCTGGATGGGTATGTATCTTGTGCTCTATGATCGAGGTCTTCCAGGCTAACAGAGAAAAGACTTCTTGATACATTTGTAAGCGCTCATTTAGGTCTCGTCTCCAAGGATCAGGTAAGTCTGCATCAATACTCTGTTCGGTGAGTGTCAAAGTGGCCCCCAAGAAGGCTGGTTTTGGCCCTTCCCATTTCTTTAGTAAATTGATGTGGCAGATTTGCGAGTGTATTTTGTTTGAATCCATTTCTAACTCATAAGTTACGGGGGTTACTTGTTCTATGATTTTATACTGGCCTTGCTACTGACCTATCAACTTATGCTTGTGGTGGGCATCATGATAAGAATCAAGTCTCCTACATTCAAGGTCCATTCTCTTGCTTTTTTGTCATACTGGATTTTCTGGGCTACTTGGACCTGCTCCATATTGGCTTTTACAATATCCCTTATTTAATTTAGGTGGGTTTTTAAATTGGTTACATAATCTAGGAGAGGTTTTTGACCTGTCTTTTGCTTCCTCCCACTCTTCTCTGGCCATGTCTAGCAAAATACGGGGTTGTCTCCGATAAAGTAATTTAAAGGGGGAATACCCTGTACTTTTTTGTTGCCCACAATGTGTGGCAAATAATGCCAAGGGAAGCATGTCCTCCCATTTCTGCTTGATATGAAGTTGCTTACAGACATCTCTCATTAGTTTTGATGTAAATGGGGTTCCCTTATCAGTAATAATCTCACTTGGGAACCTGAACCGGAAAAAGATATTGATCATAGCCTTGGCTACCTGTGCCGTGATGGGGTGTCTCAGGACCACTGCTTCGGGAAATCTTGTTGCATAGTTGACCAGGACTAATACATAACAATACAAGCTATGGGAGGGGAGCAGTGGACCTTGTATGTCCATCCCCACCCTAGTGAAAGGTTTGTCTATCAGGGGTAGGGACCAAAGGGGAACTCGTAAGGGTATGTAGCAACTGTTTTTTTTACAAAAAGGACATTCCTTACAGTATCTTCGAACTTGTTTGTATATCTCAGGCCAATAAAATCTGTCTAAGATAGCTTTCTTGGTTTTCTTGGCCCCAATGTGTCCCCCTGAAAGATAGCTAGGGGGTAAAAACAGAACTTTTTCCCTGAAAGGTGGGGTACTAGCAACTGGATGGCCGTTTCTTTCCCCTCTTTTCGTTATAACAATCCCTGTTGTAAAAAGAACTCGGGCCCCTTACTTGGTGTGGGTCCTCCTGCTCTGTGGCTTGTTTCCATGCTTCCTAGAGAGTAGGGTCTTCTCACTGGGCCGCATGGAAGTTCCTATTATGATTCCATAGGTTGTTCCCACTGTTGGTAAAGACTGTTGGGGTCCAACCCCTCTTTTCTCTTTTCCTCCGTTTTTTGCTCTTCCTGTCCTTTCCTAAAATCCATTCAGAATCCGGAGAGCTGGAAAAAGGGGCTGTTTCTCTCCACTCTGTCCCTTCCTTCCAATTTGCACTGAGAAGACTTTTTATATATGGATAATCATTGCCTAGAACAAGCGGTTCAGGCAATTTTGAGATCAGGCCCACCTTTAAGGGTATAGGGGAGGAATGCTGATGTTGGACTGCTACCTCCTCCAGGGGATACGTCTTGTTTTCCCCATGGATACACTGTATATTAACAGTTCCAGCCAGAAGAGGAGGTCATCTGGGGTTAACCTGGGGCCTCATAACATTTGTAAACACCCTCTGTCAATTAGGGAGTTCTTTGGTTCTCCATTTACCAGAATCCTTTGGTGATAAGGGAGGATATCGGTATCCGGGGAACAATAGAGGGCTTGAGTATACCCCACTTCCATGGGATCATCTTTCTGTGGGCAAGCACGAGCAATCTGACGAAAGGCCCCACATTGAAAGCCTTGGGGTCCCTCGGAGGGCGACGGCCAAGGGAGCGAGGGCAAAGGTCCCGGAGCCAGGGTGAAAGTGTCCGGTTTCCTGGCAATGTGGGGCTTAGTAGGTTGTAGAATTGCAATATCTACTATGCTGTTTGGAGGTTGTTGTATGCTATAATTGTTACATTTCCTCACATTAAATATTAAAGAGTCCCGATTAAAAATGTATGGAACCTATTTTCAATTACCTTTCCTTTTTTTTATAAAAAGGAACCTATATGTGACCACTGGCCCTGAGGTTCAGGGTGCCAGTGGTGCTATATTTATGCCCAGAAAGTACCCTGGGGATGAGGGAGTCACTACCCAATGGGCTATCAGGATCCCCCCTCACCCCTATGACATATTTTAGCTATAAGGGACATCTAGCAGGTAATTGGAAAAAATATTGAGTTTTAAATAACGAGCCACAGAAATATCAGAAAACATTTGTGATAGAAAACTATCGTGATGCAGGGATATCGTTGTCAAGAATATCAATTTTTCATGTAAGTAATATAATCGTCAAGAATATAGTTCTTGTTAACATAATTTTCAATAATATAGTTTAATTATTTTTATGTGCTTTAGTTCATATATTAATTTCATGTGTTAATATTTGTTTGTATCATTGTTAATAATATTTTTAAATATAGTTTGTCATTTTATGTGATTTATCATTTTTAATGTAATTGTTAATGGTAATTTATAGTGTTGTACCCAGTTGCTAAGTTTTTAGGGCTGTAGGGAGGGAAGTTAATTACAATGAATTATTAATTGATTATTAATTATGTAACTGATTATTATCTATGTTAATGTTGTACTAACTACATTTTTTAAGTTATATATTAGAGGCAGACAGCTGGGTGTGCAGGGGTATACAGTGGGAAGTTAAGTAATAATTAATTCAATAATCAACATTTAATTCTTAGTTTATTAATAATTATTTCATTGATTATTAATTATGTAAATTGTGATATCATTATATATTTTTAAGGTATATATTAGGTGCGATCTGCTGGATTTGTAGGAATATATGCTGGGAAGTTAAGTAATAATTGATTAATTAAAAAGTAATTATTAATGTATCAGCACATGATTTATTATTAATTATGTTAATTGTGTTTCACCTATTTATTTTAGTTATATATTAGGTGTGAGCTGCTAGATTTGTGGGGGTACAGCGCTGTAAGTTAATTAGGAAATAAATATATATATTTTTTAATTGATTATTTATTATTAACTTGTTAGTAATCATGTAAATTGTTTAATTATTTCTTCTGTGTTTGCTTTTTTTGGATTAACTAATAAAGTTCATATTAAACATTTTATATTCATTTCAAATGAATAGGGTTATCTTACAAAAATAAAATGTGAATGAAGTAATGTACGTTCTCTATTGTGGCACAGACTGGAGTGGGAATAGTAAATGTTACCCCTCCAAAGTCCAACACTTTCCCGACTGCTGCATAGACTGAAGTGGGAATAGTAAATGTTGTAACCCCTCCAAAGTCCAAAACTGTTCCTAATGTTTCACAGATTAGAGTGGGAATAGTAAATGTTACCTCTCCAAAGTCCAACACTTTCTCTACTGTTGCACACACGGGAGTAGGAATAGTGAATGCAGTGGCATAGCAAGACCTTTTGCCGCCCATGGCGGCCCCTGAGTTTTCCACCCACTGCCACATGTAAGATTGGGGTTTGAGTGGTCTTGGCGATTCCTGTCTTTGGTGCCCCACAGTGGCCGTGGTTGTTATCGATATTTCTGTATCTCAATATTGTTACGATAGATATTATGTCAGTAATACATCTAGCAATCCCAGAGGGCACAATACTGCCCACTTTCAAAATGTCTAAACCCTGTCTTGCATGTTAGAAGCTTGGTAGCCCTTCTGAGAGTATGGTCATCGGTGGGCTACTTACCCACAGGGAAACTGGTTTGGCCACTGGTTTCTCCACTCCGTCTCCAGCCTGTATACCTGCAGAAATGGCAGGCCCTCAGGAGTGTGATTGCCATTTGCCCACCTAAGGCTGCTCTGCCTTAAAAGATCGCCTTTTGTGCCAATACCCTGAGTGACTTCCTGTAAGGGGGAGGTAACACCTCTCCCTGTAGCAGGCTTATATGGTTCCTGAGCCTGGGAGTCATTCACATGACTCCCTGGAGAACAGAAGGCTGTCTGGTGGCTTGCAACTGTGTGAGGCCACAGGACAAACTGTGCAGCAGAGTGGCAACTTTCTTAAAGTAGCCTTTCCTTAAAAGTGATATCACATTTGATGTGGGCATCAAGTGGGGTTAATAACATGATTCATTTGATACCTTAAAGTACCCATTTTAGTAGACCCATTCAGAAGTTAGCTGGGCTGAGAGGTCAGCCAGTAGGTATTTTCCACAGCACAAAAGACAATTTGGAGGTTTTGCTGTTAGGAACGTACATTTCTTACTTAATAAGATACAGCTACCCACCCTAGGGCTCCATATGTCTTCCTTGGGGGAGACATACACATCTTGTTAAAGGAAGTGAGGGCTTTGCCATTGCTTAAATGACAAAATTGAACTAGCAGTTTAAAATCGCCTTTCAAGGCTACAGTGGCAGGCTGGGAGCCATTTCTAACTTTGTCACACACTGTGTGGCACATCCAGTACTAAAATGTGTGTGGGGGGGTACACTGCCTTACATGACCTGGGTTCCTTATAATAGGGACTTAAAATTAAGTCAGCTGTTGCCGATTAAAGGTAGCCAATTCAATATATATTTTGTAATGGATAGAACACTGGCACTGTGGTCCTGTTAGCAGGCCTCAATTTACTCTCAGAGTTGGAAACCAGCAGTATCAGAACAAAACTTTGGGGGTGATCATGCAAAAAGAGATGTTTCCTTATAGTCTATTTGGACCATACGATAGACTAGGAATTGTGAAGGGTTTTTCCCCAGCATGGGATATCATTGATAGTAAAGTATCTTCCCGGACTATCCAAGATGGTGGTGGATTGGTACTCAAGCAACCTCTACAACAGCAGTGGATGGCATTTAGATTGGAAGGTTTTAAGAACCCTGAATGAAATTTGGAGTCCATTGAATATACATTTATTTGTCTCAAGACTAGCTTAGGTAAGGAA
Source organism: Lissotriton helveticus (assembly GCF_964261635.1). Classification (NCBI taxonomy): domain Eukaryota; kingdom Metazoa; phylum Chordata; class Amphibia; order Caudata; family Salamandridae; genus Lissotriton; species Lissotriton helveticus. The sequence continues at coordinate 724,736,431 of NC_136059.1, read as the reverse complement.
ATTCTGCAGTTAGAGAGTGGGTCCGGAAGCTTTAGCAAAACATGTTTTTCTCCAGGACTGGTCTGGTGGGAATCACTATGCTGTCCACCCGTGCCATGATCTCCAGGTGTTTAGCTCATATTTGCAGGCAATGAGCAATGGTGGTAATGGTGGTAATGGTGGTTGCACCATTCTGAAGGAGTATCCAGCTCTGACAGAGCTATTGGGGAATTCTCATATCCAGCTGCCAACCTTCCCTCTTATTCTGAAGAGCTCTTATTGTTAGACTCACAGTCTCCTCCTGGGCAAGCTGAGCCTAGTGGCATGGAACTTTTCTGGATGTTCATAGACATGCCAGGGCTTTCCGACATTGCTTCTGTGTATAACGGCTTTATATGTCAAGGCACAGTCAAATCCTGCAGATCAGTCTGGGAAGTATTGAGAGGCTGATGTGAGAAATAGGGCAATAATCCTGTGTTATTAGATGTCACGGGAGTGTTAAATTTCTTGGCATCCTTAGCAGGTGGACAAAAGTCTTACAGGGCGGATAATGATTACAGAGCAGCAGTGTCAGTAGCACAAACAAATGTAATGGGAAACCTGTGGGGGAACACCTATTGCTTTGCAGATTGTTGAGGGGAATCAGATGCGGCCTAGGTACTCCACTATGTGGAACATTGATTTGGTTTTACAAGTGTTTCAGTTATGGAATGATAATGCATGTTTATTGTCTAAATGATTGTCTGCTAAGTTGGTAATGTTAGTATGTCTGGTATCCTTTGGTAGGGTATCTGTTGAACATTGTACATTTCTGTAATGCATTTTCTCCCATTGCTGTTTTTATTTTAATATTACAAGGCATATCAAGAACCACTTATGTAGAACTTCCAACTCTTCCCTTCCATCCAAAGTTATCTGTAGTGAGGTACCTCAAACAATATAGGCATGTACCCGTAGTACATCTGCTCCACAATTAATATCTTTACGGAAGCCATTCACTCCAGCGGTATCTACTATGCTGAGTAGATGGGCGAAAGGGATCATGGCTTTCTCAGGGGTAGATAGTATCACTCTTGAGCACATTCACCCAGAGGGGCTTTGGCTTCTAAAGTGTACTGGATGGAACTAGACTAGTGGTCTTTCTGAAGTCCGCAAATTGCCCTAGGGTGTCAACTTTCAAAACATTTTATTTTAAGTCTGTTTAACATGCAACAATGACAGTTGTGAACGTGCTTTAAACGTGCATAACATGAGCTTTCGTTTTTGTTAAAAAATGACAGATTCTCCTAGCCATGTTATTAAAGGAGAGTCCTGATTTAATTAAACACAAATCCCTGAGTGAGTATTTTCCCACCCTTGGAACGATTCTAACAAAAGACTTTTGTTTTTTTCTAGTACCTTTTTGAACCAATCAGGCACCTGGCTGAGATGTGAATGTCTGGATGGAATGGAAAACAATTGCTACCTTGGGACAGAACAAACATGCCACGCAGAAATGTGTGAAGGGAAAGAGGAACTGATGTAGTTAGCTCTTGGGTTTACGTTACTGTTTTTGTTATTTCGTTTCACACATGGGGTTTTTCGATGCTCCAAGAAAAGACGAAGTTAGAAGTTACACTTGGATTGCCTTATTTATAAACCACACACTTTTCACGTCTATAAAAGTCCGCTGTCGTAGATTGAGACCGCTTAGAACGAGAGAGATGCTTGAAGTACTACATTTGTAGGTAGAGCTGAAAAACATTTCATTTTGCAAATAAATTTAGAAAAATTGCATTTGCATTAACTGACTGCTGCCTAAACACACATTTGTTCTATTCGATCGATGTAAATTCAATCTTTCCCAAGGTCTGTTGGTTTAAATATTAATGGAAAATTGCACTGCACCAAATTGACGTGAATGTGGTATATTGTTTTGTTGTCTCTTAACTGCCGTTGACGTTGACCAAGAATCCACATCTGCGCCCAAGGTCGAAGACAGGTGTCGGTCACGGCGATAATAGCCCGGCCTCATGCCCACAAATGTACAGCTTTGAATGACATTTACTTTATGATGGTAACTTTTTATTCTAAGCTTTATAAAATGAAGTTGTTTTAGAGCTGATTTTGCCCACAACCCACCTCGGCTTCTTACCCCTTTTGCACTTGAAACTTGGCTTGTTTCCTAAGCTTTGCCTTGTAGATAGTTTGCTAAAGTGTTATGTTTTCTTCTGATACTCGGTAGCTTTTTGAAATCACCGTGGGTTACCCTGAGCAGTAGGAGACTGTTGTAACTCATTCCTGTTCATGAATAAACCTGAATTATTTAAAAGGCCACGGATTTTTAGAATGGCAATAAAAACGAAGAAGGGTTTTTGTCTTGCGCAGGGTTTAGCTGCAAAGCTTTTATTGTCCCTAAAAGACTGAGTGATTTATAAATACAGCGTGTCAAATATGTCCTACATCTAATGGTATGTATAATTAGAAGGCTTGCTTATTAGCTAGCACAAAAGACATTGTCTATGCCCTCATGAATAAACCACATAATACTCCTGACTCGTCACGTCCACATTTCAAGCGAACATCTATTCTCTGCTTAATAAGGGTTACACGAAATGCCAACTGAGTCTTCAAACACTAAGGCACATTGTCACATTAAGGCAAGTACATTCGTTCTTTGCCTGCATCTTCGCGATGCTGGTAGTGCAAATCATCCCTCCTGGTTGTCGGTTTCTATTAAACGCATCTCGTGGGGTGAAGGGGCACATGCTCGACTCATGTGGCGACTGTTGTACCCAAGGGATGTTTTACAGACACACGGATAGATTAAAAAGCATAGTTTTATGTCTGCACATTAGTAGATGGGTGGAAAGCACATCTAATGAAAAAGTATGCCTGAGACTTATAAGTGTGCAATGAATGCTTTATGTGCTAACATTGGAATGAACACATTAGGGTGACCAGATGTTAAGAAGGGACAACCTGGACAGGCCAGACGTGAAAGTAGGACTAAAGACTTTAGCCTTACTTTTATGTGTGGCCTGTCCCGATTTTGCGCGGCCTTGTAAATAGTACACACACACGCATATATACATATACATACACACACATACATATATACATATATGTACACACACATACATATATAGATATATACATACAGACACATGCACATATAGATATTTACACATACATATATATGTGTATGTATACATACATATACACACATACACACACGCACAGGGGATCCAGCGATCAGGGATCGATAACTGATCGATACATTTTCACTTACAAAGGCCCATTTGCACTACCCAAACTAATCCCTTCACGCTGGGTGTCAGTGTGATGCAAGTTTATACCCAACTTACCAAATACAAAATAAAACCTGCATTGCTCCTTATAACATGTATTATTTGTGGCGATGAATTTGTGTATAGTTGAGAAGTTGATAGCAATAATATGTACCTATCAATAACTAATAAATAATCAGTGAATTTTAAAATATTTATCTTAAATAATGTGAAATAAAATGCTCATCAAGTACTTGTCATACAATGCAAAAACATAGATTATCACAGACAAAAAGTATTAGCAATGTACAGAATCAAACTCATGACAAAAAATGCATTTAAGGAGTAGATAGTCAAAGAGAAAAGTTTCAGAGACAAAATACATTTGCAAATGATTAAGCAAATTCAGAATATTAGTTAGGCTAACCCAAATAAGAATCGGGGAAATCTACCCTATGGCTAAAAAGGGCAGTAAGACCCTCAAGAAGAGTTAATTGGCAAAGATCAAGTCAGGAAACAGGTAGGCCTCCATCTGGAAACAGCACACCAACGACAGCGACGATCTCCCACTAGCTAACACCAGCTGACCTAAAAACCACACCCACCGGAGCACCTCAATTATACCCTAAAACCTGGATGTCCAACCCATATTTATTTCGATATTAGAATAAACTCCATCTCTCATTGGCTAAGGATGGGGGTGTTCTGTCACACCACTCTCAGCGCGATCATTTTCTTCAATGTCCTTTTGTCATATACTTTCAGCATTACGACAGATTCTACCCAGGAAACTATTTTGAACACAATCACAGTACATAATTTTTAAAGCGTATTTGCAAGTATCAAGTCTTTCACACTTTCTTTGTTTGCCTCTGCCATCTCATGAGGAAGTTGTATCGCTTCCACTGTTTATCTTTTTCTTTTCCGTAGTTTTGCAGTCATACAAGGACACAACGGCATGCACAGCTTTTGCGTTCTTTCTACTTCTTTTGAAACCATTTTTTTGTCATTTTTAATTTCTCCATTAAATATTAACCCCAAACTGGCATGCAGGAATGTAGGCCCATACTTGCTTTTTCTACAGAAAACAAACACATGACATTATTAAATTCATGAAATGTAATTTCAGTGCACACCATCCCAGCATTGCACTAACCCATGCACAACCCATATTAATATTATTTCCTAGCAATCATTATTAACATGCATAAAAGCAGCATTAGTCTTTTTATTTACTTAATGCCAAGAACAAATGCGGCCTAGTTTCATGCATTAGTACACACATGCGCAAAAGCATTTCCCCTTTGTTTAGTGTTTATTAATAATATTTGGCACAGCACACTGTTAATGAATGTTACTGAGGGATCAATCCGAGCAGGTTTCATATTCGCAAAACTCTGCGCCATCACAGGCACACACATAACATTAGCTATCCAACAACTTATACCCTGACTCCCCCTGCCCTCCATCTCTGACTTGCTGTGCTGGTCTGCCTCAAAGAAACAAGCACTTTCCTTAAGGAGAGCACACCTTTCAGATCTTCTTTTAGTTTGGCTTGACCTTTATCTCAAAAGCTGGGACATAAGCTTAAAATTAAGGAACACGTCGGGACACCGGGACAGTCCTTTGAAAACCGGGACTGTCCGTGGGAATCCGGGATGTTTTGTCGCCCTAGAACACATGCATCTACCTCAGTGCAAAATATGTCTTTGGAGTGTGCGGGGCACCCTTCCCGGAGCATCCGTTATTCTATTCACAGAGGAATATGCGAGGATGTTATCATAGAAAACCTCTCTTTCCCCTTATTCTGTGTTAACACGGTGCGGGGCTGCCACAGAAGGTGCAATGCAGACAGGGTACTAAAAATGACCCCTAACTGCATCACAAGCATTGGCTCCAGAGTATCCAATGACATTATGGTCCCAATGTAGTTCTATTAGTGTAGTGTGTCTAACCCTGGGCGGAAAAATCAGCACAGCTCACAGAGTTTGGGGATTTTTGGCAATTCCGCGTTCTGCGTAGTACGCGGAGTTACCAAAAACTCTGTGCTCCGCAATGGAGCAGAGCTTATTTTTGGTTTGCACGTTCAATATGCATTTTTACGCATGCAAGAGTGACTTACAGGGATGTCCGCGATTGCTGATGAGATTTCCTATCCGTTCACCAGTGCCACGAGATTTGATAGCCGGCCACATGACCCCGCAAAAGTATGCGATCGCGAACACTTAATTTGGACGTGCCATCGGACTTCCGGCGGATGTTTTGTGAAGAGCACAACCCCCAACAAGTAGAATTTGCAATCTGGAGACGAATCTCTCTCGAACAGCATCAAAACCTTCTCAAAATGATGATTTGGATTAAAAAACTCCTCAGATTGAGATTTGGCTGTGCTTGTTTGTGCAAGGAGTCCTTTTTCTTTTTTTTACTTTTTTTAAGAGGAAGGAAGTGCCCCAGAGTCTCCAACTTCCTTTTCCTGTCCAGCAGGCTCCTCTCAGTGCTTTGTCCATCTCCAGTTCGCTTTTCATTTGGATTTGGAGCTGGAAGGATCAGTCTTTGTGTCTCCTGCATCATATATCATTGGATTTGAGATTTCACAAGTAAGTTGGAAAATTGGTGTTGTTTGTTTGATTGGGGCATTGCACCTACATTTGGTTTTACTTTTCATAATTTTTTTAAAATGTATTGTGGTGGGTGTCCTCTGGTTTCAGTACCAGGAGCTAGCTGTTTCTTTGTATGAATTTTTCTACTAGTTTTCTTTTATAAAGGAAACATATTGCAAAGTTCACTACATTTTCTCCAAATTTTTAAATCAATTTTTAATATTTATTTAATTCACAAGCCCAGTAGTCTGCCAGTAGGCCTTTCAGCCAGTAGGCTCAAAACTACTCATCATGGGTGCATGAAACAACTGTTTCTGTGGTGGTTTTTGAATTTAAACCTCATTTAGGGCATGGATAGCATTGGATTGAATTGCAAAATGTGTTTTTTCTAGGATACATTTAACTTTTTTCGTGTGTGTTAAATAAATGCCTTTGTTGGATGTGTGTGGTGTGGTTGTTGTGTAACTTACAAACCTTTTTTAGCCCTTTGGGTTTTCTTTTTTGCATCTTTGCAATAAAGCTGTGTTGTTTAGCATGCCCCCTGCTTGAGTTAATTATTTTACAGGCCTCCTGCTTGTTGTTGTGTGAGTGACTGACCATGTGGCTGGTGGCCATTTTGTGGCGGTAGTTAGTGTGCTGCTTTTGACATAGGCCTGCATTTCTTTTCTTTGTTCCCCTTGGCTTACTGCTTCTTGTAGAAGTAGGTAGTGGTAGTGCACAGAGTAAAATTCCAGGCCCACCCTCCAGTTCATCCGGCATCGCGGGTGGCACCTCCAGCAGCTCCAGAAAGTTCACCTCCCCAGTTTGGGACTTCTTTTTGGTTAGCAGTAAGGAGGAGAATGTTGCTATATGCTGCATTTGTAAACAAGGTGCTAGTCGGGGTAAGCTTGGTACAAACTATGGTACCGGAGGCCAAACAACCCATCTGAAAACACACCACTTGATCCAGTGGGAGGAACACCTTAAAGGTACAAAAAGTTCAATTACACCCATTGCTGTGGGTGGTGATGAAGAAGTATAGAATATACGATTGCGATGGAAGGTGAACAAAAGGGAGACACTTTCTCTGGAGCACAAAGTAGCCCTGTCCCAGCACTGCAGGTGTCCTGCCCACATCCTCATCAGCCTCAGCAACATCTCAGTGGCACTAAAGTAAGAGTACTGCAACAAAGAAAAGTGTGGTGTTGAGCCTCACAACATCTGGTGTCAAGAAGTCACCTGCATCAGTGGCACCAGAAAGGGAAAAACATCGAGCCTACCATTCTCAGCATGTTTATGTCGGAGGGGCAGTGTGACCCCAACCACCCAATGGCACGTTTGTACAATGCAAAGCTGGCTAAAATGTTAGCGCTGGACCTTCTCCCTTTTTCTTTTGCGGAAGTAGTGTTTTTTTTTATTTGTGACAGCCATTTGCCCAAAATGGAAGGTTCCCAGACGGTCCTATTTTGCCAGAGTAGCTGTTCCTGCACTACATCACGACGTGCTGGAATTGCTTGGACAAGCTTTGCTTGGTGGAGTGCTGCTTACAGTATCCACATGACAACAGATATGTGGACCAGTTGCCAAGCCACTGATTACACGTGCATCACTGCACACTGGATCTCTTTTGTGGGGGTTAGAGACAAGATATCTGCAGGTGTTGACACTGCTGAGTTTTTTAATGCCACTCGGAAACATGCAACTGTAGCTATGTTCGCCATGGAGAAATCTCATACTGCTGCAAACATCTTGGAAGAGTTTAACAGCAAGTTCTTTGAATGGCTGCTCCCAAGAGAGCTTAACTTTGGTGTTGTTGCCACGGGCAATGGTAGTAAAATAGTTAAGGCCATGGACGATGGTGGCTATTTCAGGGCCCTGTGTTTGGTGCACTGCACTAACATAATTGTTCAAAACTTTCTGGAAAAAAAAGACTGAGTCAGCAATTTACTGACCACCAGCAGAAGAATATGCACACATTCAAGCCATTCTTTTAAAGCCCGGAAGCAGCTGAGGATCATTCAACATGAGTATAGAGTGACAGTTAAAGGACTCATCTAGGAGGTGCCAACACATTGGAACTCAACTTATTACATGCTTGACTTTCTGTTTGAGCAGTACAGACCAATCACTGAATATGTCATGCGAAGACTAGGGGATGCTAGTGTGAAAGGCATGACCATTGAGATGAACCAATGGGGCATAGTTAAGTGCCTGACAGAGATGTGACTGCCTGTCTAGCTCTTCACACGTTAGTCAGCAAGGAGGACTGTACTATGGGCCAAGTTATCCCATTGTTGCATGCTATAGGAACAGCTGAAGAGGGTGTCTGCAATGTATGCAAGTGCGGAGGAAAAAAAACATGTGAGTTGGTGGAGTGCTTATCCCTTTGCTTAGCTGAAAATACAAGGGTGCAAACTGAGATTGTGTCATCCAACCATTACATTTCTGCCACAATTCTGGATCCATTGATTTAGTTACTTAATTAATTTGGAAAATGCTATGTTGCTGTATATGTGTGCTCTGTCTGGCTCAGTAAAAATCTAAGCTAACTTGAGTTTGGTTGGGTGCCGTGGGCCTGCTCTGTCCTCTTGTTGTTGTAGTGTGGTTAATGCTGAAAACAGAGCAGACATGATTTAGCCATGCTGCCTCAGTCTGAAACTGTTCTTATTGCACTCCTCCGTAATTTATGCATTTATTTTCTCCTTGATTTTTCAATATCCCTTTGGTTTTTCCATCTACACTTACAGGCCGGCCTTTACTCTGTGCTATATTGGGAAAAACAACTCACACTTACCATACCAATCCGCATCTGCCAGGCAGGCAGTAGGGAACCCAAAATTGACGGACGGAGCATCCATGCGAGGGAGGACCAAGAGGAATAACGAGATGCAACTTCCCAATTTGACCAGGATAATACAGTAATTTAGTATCATTCATCATCTTTTAATTAATTTGATTCATTTTTTCTCTTCAATCATTATGACTGTGTGTTGTTGTTTATTAAGTTTGCTCTTAGTCGTTCCTTATATCCCTACAGCTATTTTTTATTTTTGTTTGCTAGCTTTAAAAGGAAGCCCAGTACAACAACATAACACAAATAAAATGTATGTAATTTGGGTCTCTCTGAGGGCAGACAGGCAACGCAATTGCATAATAATAATAATTAATAATAAACTGCTGCCCTGTACTGTCTATTAGTCTACTTTGTAGTAGTACTACTTATCATGATTCATTAACCACATCATGCATGCATTTGCCTTTTTCTCCATTAACAGATTCATGAATATGATAGTCGTCTGCCAAGATTGTGTGTTGTTGTCCACGTGTAGTGTTTGTCTTTGTCAAACCTTTCACTAAAATACCCCTTCCTAACCATTCATCAAACCCTGACCCTCTTTCCTCGGGCTTGGTGATTTATTGAGGTGTGAGGTGTGACTAAATTAAATTTACACCAATAATTGATCACACACTTGCTGGGGCTGATGTGGTTAAAGCAAGTAAGCAACACTAATTCAAGGCTGGGCGAGGATCTTCTAATTCTGTCTTAACTATATATATCATCTGCCACACTGGCAACAGATTAGATTGTCCAGAGCCCACCCATGCTTACTAGTGTTCGCTATTGTCTTTTTTTCCCAGAGGAACATAATTATTAACCCATTATTAATTGCCGTCATGGATTTCATCCTTCCAGCACTAAAGGTTACACTTGTCCACTTCATAGGTCGAGTCCACTACTTCAGTTTGCTGTAACTTATACTAGGCTAACCCTGCTGCCACCATTATGTGTTATTTTACCTTAGCATTAATTATATAAATATCATCACTTTTTTCTTGTTTGGCAGTCTTCTTGTGTACTTACTTACTACTTACTGTACTTCTACTACTCGTTCCCTAGTCTCCCTCAGGTGAGTAACTTGTCTCATTTTCTTTTTTTGCAAATGCAACTGTCTACTACTGCTACCACCACCCACCATGGGTGGCACCTAAGGAAACCAAACAATCACCATGCAGCCATTGCTTTGGCTAAACATCAATCACAGGTAAGAGAAGAAGTGTGGGGGAGTCAATAATGTGTATCCTATGGAGATTAATTAATTCACACACCGTCTCTCATTACGTCTTTTGAGACATTAATAGACACTGCATTCAATGAGATTGCCGAAACTGAGAGGAGGCTTTCCATGGGCTCACCTACCACTCACCAACCAACTGCAACTGGTAGTTTAAGTGGTAACATGCACATATTTCCGGAAGTAATTGTGGGAAAACAACTATCTGTTGCTGTTAATTTGCCAACTGTCCCTGAGAACGAAAACACTATTACATACATAGTCCCTGCCGTAGCTCCGGACCCTACCCTTTCATCATCAACCACTGAGGTCACTGAGAATACAGGAGCTAAGCGGAAAAGAGGCCTAGGAAAACTTACATATAACAAAAGGAAGCAGCCCCCTAGGGGCGTTAATCAACATACACCACAAAGTATGTGGAACAAGGGGAAGAAACAAAAACAATCTACAGTATCCGTGCAGGCTCAACCCCACCTGGATGATGTAGTCGCCATAAACAATGATGGTTTAAATTCAATGACTACCTCTACCCAGACGGATTTTCTCTATGTAAATAGTACCCATTCTAAATCTGAGGGGAATCTCATTGAGACAATTGCGGATACAATTTTTAAGCAACTCGAAGGTCAAATGATCAGACAATTTAATAATATTTTTAAGAGACTTGACAGGCTGGAAAATTTAATCAAAAAAGATGATGCTAGAAGAAAAGGCACAGTGTGCTTGGATAAGTTAAGAGGTGAACGTCTGCTAAAAGACTTGGAATCCACTACCCGTGCACTCACTAGTGGCGATTACACAAAAAATGGCAATCCGCCCACAGAAAATAGTGTTAAGGTATCACAAGTTGCAAATGGTCCGCCAATGACTGTACCACCTGTGGCGATCACGAGCACAAGGGAAAATAACCCCCCTGACCCTCCAAGTAGACTTTCCTTGCCCCCCACTGCTACTAGTGCCCCTAAGAATAATCACAAATGTAACTCCGTTACAGGCACAACTACGCAGAAGGTTTCTTCAAACCCCAGCCAGCGCTACAATAAGACCCCACATGAAGACACCAGGCCTTTTAAACATCAAGGCCCTGCCTTACATCTTCCACCTGAGGCGTGTCCTTACGTCTTAGTCCTGGCTGGCATTCCACCCCTCAGGGATGGGCAAGGAGAGTCGTGGGTTCAATTGCACAATAAATGTATTGACTGGCTAACCAAGCATAAGGGGGTTGGCTATGATGTTTCCAAAGAAATTATATCTACACGACGAGTAACTTGGGTTGGTCCTCTTTTTAAAAACATTAACGGGGACTGCATCATAGTCAATTTCAGGAACCCTGGCACTGCAAAGTCTCTGTTAAATAAGAACTTTGTTCATCATGGCTCACCCACTGTGGTGACCCCCTTACCGTTAAATTATTTTTATCGCCCCCCCACACAGAATGATGCAGCCCCCACCTGTGTTTCCATTACATAACAGGTTCTCAATACTCCACGATTTGGGCACACTGGATTGACTGTCTCCCATTATTGAAGAACCTGTCTCTGTGTGTCCGGCTCTTGATCACACAGTGGAAACATCTTCTGAGGTATTTCCACTAACTCACGAAATTATTCCACTCGAAAGACCGTGTGAACAACAGGGGCAAACTACAACAGCACTATCCCCAGGAACTGACCAGGACCCTTGCTTGAGGCCCGATAAAAACCTGTCAATCCTTAGTTGGAACATTGCTGGCCTGAAGGCTAAGATGGAAATTACATCTTGGAATGATTGGGTTATTTGTCATGACGTACTAATGTTCCAAGAAACCTGGTGTACCGACGAGCTGCTACTTGAGGGGTACAGCTGCCATAACAGGATTGTCTCGGCCCCCCCTTTAGGCCGCCCTAGTGGGGGCCTCTCTATCTGGGTCAAAATATCTGCAGAAGTTAAAATCGATACACTCCAAACCAATTGCCCAAGTTTCATGGCATTGGCATACACTAAAAGGACAAGGCTATGTTTGATCAACTTCTATAATAACGACTTTTTGTCCCAACCTAATCGTAATTTTATTCTTTTATTTGAGTTTATTGATGAAATTATGGATGGACAGAAATATGGGAAATTCGACGGTATTTGCATAGGAGGGGATTTCAATGCACACTTACACTTTAGAAACCCCCCCTGTAGAAGAGGTACAGAACTTTTAAATCTCCTTGCAAGTAGAGAACTTGTAAACTGCATGGAGCATGCTGGTATGGAAATCAGCACTGCCCCGTTTCCCACCTTTATTGGTCATGGTAGTGGTACTACGATTGATTATGTATTTGTTTCACCTACTGTGGCTAATGTTTTAACGAAGGCTGAGGTTGTGTGTAAAGTATATAGTGACCATTTCCCTATTGTAATTCACATACTACTTCCGAGGGGTAAGTGCACACAAAATGAAATAGGTGCAAGAAACTTGGAAGTTTCTACTGACAAATTGAGGGTAATCTGGAGGGGTGTGAATAATAGGGAAATCCTGGCAAAAGTCATCAAAAAACATCCAGTCTTGATTGACATTTGCCTCACCAGCGATGACCACGGGGGTAACATAATCATATCATTTAGTGAACTCTGCTCTGTAATAAAAAGTGAGATTTCCAGACCTGCTTCGAGGAAATCTGAGGAAATACCTAGATGGTTCGATGCCTTTTGCTCTAAGGCAAATAGGAAGTTAAGGGCTGCTCTAAAATCTGAACCCAGGGATATTCCCCAAATAAGGTTACTCAGAGCAGAGTATAAATCTACCCTACGTAATAGAACCAATGAACTGGTTAAGACTCACTGGGATTCCCTGGCACGCTCGGCCGAACTGAAAGACACTACCGGGTTTTGGAGGGAGGTAAAGAACCTAAGATCCATAGGCTCGAACTTAACGGCAATTAATTGCAACATCACTGGATCTACATGGGTTGAACATTTTGCTAAAATTTATGCCACACCGGACAACCCCGTTCTAACCTCCCTCCCTTTAAGCCCCCTTAACATCTCTGTGTCTGAGGTCGAGGATGCTATAGTTGAAAGCGCAGGAAATAAAGCGCCTGGCCCTGACGGGCTCTCAATTGATCAGCTCAAGTGTGAACTTAACTTTTGGGCCCCATTGCTTTGTAATGTTTTTAACAACCTAACGAACGAACAAATTCCCGAAACATGGACATGTAGCACTATCGTGCCCATTTTTAAAAAAGGGGACAGGTTGGACCCCGGGTGCTACCGCCCCATATCGTTAATCGATAATACTTTGAAAGTTTTGGGGAGGGTTATTTTTAAAAGGATTAAAACCTGGGCAGACGAGAGTAAGATTCTACATCCCAGCCAGCTTGGTTTTCGTAGCAATGTGGGCACGGTGGAACAATGTCTGAACTTGAGTTTGATCATGGCAAAATATAACACTGCTAAAAAATCCCCTTTATATTTTGGTTTTATGGACTTAAGTTCTGCCTTTGATTTTGTTAACCGTTCCTGTTTATGGTCCACTCATCTTAATTATGGCTTGGATGATTATCTGGTGAACTTTTTAGCCTTTTTACATAGTGACCTAAGAGCCCGTGTGCGCATTAACCAGTCTGGCGAAGTCTCTGACGACATTAGTATTGGTCGGGGGGTCAGACTGGGATGCGTGCTGGCCCCCCTCCTTTTTATTCTATACATTAATAATTTGAGCTCCTCGCTGAGTACTTTATCAAAAGATGTACCCTATGTGAATGGAGTTCCCACACCCACCCTCCTTTACGCTGATGATGCGGTCCTAATGGGCCGCACACCAAAGGCACTCCGTATTTTAATCTCAGGCTTTGTCCATTTTATGGCAGACCTAGGCTTGACCACTAATTTTAAAAAATCTCTAATTATGAGCTGTGGCCCCAAAAAATATAACATTGCTGAGATTAAATCAGGGTCAAATGTTTTGAAAAGCACTTGTACTTTTCCCTATCTGGGGTTGCTATTTTCGAGTACTGGTTCGTGGCAACCACATGTTTCTTATGCTAGGAATAAGTTGGATAAAGCTATAAATTGTGTCACCTCTTTGAGACAACCTACCCACGCTGATGTGATCACACCACTAGTAAAGATTTACCAAACTCAATGCATCCCAACTGGTACTTATGGCGCCGAGGTTTGGGGTTACACAAACTGCACCCATATCCAAACCGAAGAAAATAGGTTTTGTCGGAAGGTGCTGGGTGGGGTCATTTGTTCCCCTTACTATATATGCCATAATGAATTAAACATCTCATATATAGAAGATTTTGTAAAATCAAGACCAGCACTCTTCTGGCTAAAGTTATGGATTAACCCGGCTGCCACTTTGACCCGCGATATAATCTTGGACTGCCTAAAATGTGACAGGGCCCACTGCATACCATGGTTAAAAGCTGTAAAAGAATGCCTCGACAGCGTAGGATATGGTTATTTGTTTACTTCACCCAGTTTAATAAATCGTTCCCACAAGACTATCATTCATAGGGCACTATATCATCAGTACAGAGAAGAGCGGGAAAGGAAAAACCTGTCAAAGTGTACCGTTATAAAATATATGGGCTATTCTGAACCTCAAATTAAACATCCGGGCCCCCCACACAGATATTTACGTTTACACCTTGGCAGATGGAATAGGAGCTTACTGTTTCGCTTTCGCGATGGGAGCATAGTAAATTTACTAAACTTCCCTTTGGGTTACAACAAACATTTAGAAACTCTGTATTGTCCTTGTAACCCAAATATGAAACAGAGCCTTATGCACTTTTTGTTTTTCTGTGGTTTTTATAAAATTTTCTCCGCTCATTATTTAATGCCCTACTGTAGAAAATATAAGTTGACTTGCTTTAAAAAAGCACTGAGGACCTTTTTATTACTGGGATCAGATGAAGTAATATTCAGAGTGAGCTGCTTTTTCAAAGCTGCCGTTCGATCACGAGCCACTTTATATATTGATGTATAACATCTGCATACTGTATTTTCTATGCATTTTGTAAACTCTCTCTATTGCACATTGGGCACTTTTTGCTTCTTTGCACATGACTGACGAGGACCAATAAATGCTGCTGCTATTATTCATCCATCTTTTTAATTTTGTCTGTTAGAAAACATTTTAAACTGTATATAATGTTGTTTTTAAAAAGGAGGGACATTCTTTGTGTTATTGTGTAATTGATTGATTGGTTTATGTCTTTTTTCCAGCTGTCATATTATTATTGTACTGTATTGTTTTAAAGCTGTACTTGTATGCACTTTTATGGATGTTTTTATTCCGAATAAAGATCTTTTGACTTGACTAATTCACACACCCACATCCTTCCGAGTACATACTATAAAGGGTTTTAGTTGCAGAATACATACACTAGGAGGAGAGACTGACAGTCGTAGGACAAGTGAGGGCACTGGATCTATCTGTCGGTGTGTTACACTATTGGCAGATTTCAGAAACTGGCTGCGGCCCTGCAGCAAAAGTAGGAAACAAAAACAAGCAAGGTGACGTAAACGAGTAACACCCACCCCAAAAAAGATTTGCATCATATCATATGCATTGGAAAACTATAAATTAGCTGACTGTGTCTCCCTGATGCCCTGTAGCCCTCCTCCCTCCCCTCTGAACCGCACGTTACTGCATTGACTGCACCGACCGGTAGGCAAACAGCGCCCCCCCACCCCCCCCGGTGTATTTCTGGCAACCCCCAGTGCATGCTCTTGTTGGTCCCGTAGGAAGCAACCCCTGCGCTGGCCGACGTTATTCCCCCGCGCTGCTCACCTGCGTCCTAGTCTGTACCCGTGTGGGTGACACAGCAGCTCTTTCCAGCTTTGGGGCTGCTCCCTCCGCTCCCCGGCCCCAAGTCTGTTCAGCCATAGCCGGCCTCGTTACTGGCTCACCTCCCGACTGGCTGAGTAGCCTTACCTCTTCCCCTCCCCAGCGTAGCCCAGGCAGGCAGGCGGAGGGTCAAAATAGAGGTGGCATTCACGCACAGTCTGGGCTCGAGGGGTGCGTGGTGCAGGCAGCTGTGCAGGCCGGGGTGGGGTAAGTAAAAGAGCGGGGGGGGTGCCACCACCCAGGCACGAAGAGCCAAGATACCACGGGCTTAGTAATCAAGGGCGTACGTCGCAGCTGCGCAACAATTCCACCTCAGTCAGCCATTAATTGTTCGGGGGCCTGCTGAAGACATGGCAAATTAAAGCCGCCGATCGCAGAACATAAATTGGCAGCACACTGATCAGTTGGACATCCAGCGGTGGCTCGGATTGGTAGAATATCCAGTACTACCCAACCCATCAGACCTCTCAGAGTCTCTAGCCCTTACAAGACATCGTAATTCACTCCGGGCCTCTGATAGAGTTACTCCAGTCATCCCAGCCAGCCCAGCAGCACCGGCACAGCCCACCAGCCAACCAGTTGACCAGCCGACGAAATGAGATCTGGGAAAGTCAGGAAGTCAGCAGTGGCATTAAAATGGAGGAAACGAAAAAATCTGGCTCCTGAAGAGGCTCCAGAAGAGGCTCTAGATGAGGAGCCCTACCCGGATGACCGGAACCCTACCCGGGCTAGCCAGGGAATACTGACTTTGGGCAACCCCTCATCAAACGGCCTCGGCCACTCTACCTCAAAGGGCAAGAGAACGGGCACGGGTATGCCAACCGCATCCAAACCATCAAATTTGTTGGACTACTTCAAAAAAATCCCAGCAATGACTGATGTTTTCCCGCAGTTCCATCCCCAGTTCCAACCCCTGGAAGTAATCAAGTGCGGAGCCGAAGCCCAGCGGCCTGGTACAACTAGGCTCCTGCCTCAACCAATATCCCCACAACAGTGGCCAACCGGACCCAAAAAGATGGTCCAATCAGCTGGAGTATACATCTTTGGATCAGTAGCCGATGACGCCACGCCAGCGCGGAAGGGGGATGCAAGTCTCAAACTACACCCCTCGAATCGCCAACTCGAGTGTGATTTGGACCCGCAACTTGAACTGCGACTCTCCCCTATCGCAACAAACAAGCAAGGAGTACTCCTGCCGCAAATTCTTCCAGTGAGCTCACGGGTCACTCCGAGCGCATCCACGGCTCAAAATCAAAAATCAGACACATTAATAATACCTTTCTGACAAGATTCCGGCGTGGGAAAGGAAACCACAATGGCCGCGCACGGTCAGTCAACTCTTGCCCAAATACATGTGCAAAGCTCAAATCTTTGCAATAACTCTTTGGAAATGTCCGACCCATCCCTAACAGCGAGCTCACATAAGGAGTCATTGTCAGCATCAAGTCCTAAGGACACTGCATTTCCACCACCAGCAACAACTATGACACCACTCTATAAGTCGCCCAAAAAAGTCGACTCAAACGACCAGCTGTTGGAGGATCTGTCATTTTTCCTTAAAAACACTCAGAACCCCGTCAATGACTCACTAAACACCAAGCCCACCCAAGAAGGGCCCGTATCAAATAGTGTCTGGCCCCAGCTCCTCCAAACATTCCAACAAACAGTCAACGCACTAAACTATCACTCGGACAAACTGGATGTGCAGGTTGATCTCCATAACACCCTAGCGCTCTTCACGGCAGGGATAGACAACAAACTCGACAAGCTGAACAATTTAATACTGGGAGCGCAAGCTTCGGCAAAGCTCATACAGTTGGTTTGCTGTTGTTCCCCAATTATTGACTCTCTCTCTTCGCTTCCAGACTTCTTAACAAGTGTCTTAAATGAGGTCAAGATGCTGAAAGGAGGTAGCGCACACATACCTCCCTGCCTGCCACGGCAAAAGCCATCAGACATGTCCCACGATCCAGCCAAACCGGGGTCCTTTACAAATAATGGCAGCAAGTCAAGCGGGGGAATAGTCCTCTGCCCAAACCAACAGAGCGAGCAGCAAAAACCCGGCCACCAACAACACTCTGATACGGCCCAGGCAGTAATAGAAAATGCCGGGACCCTAAACGCATGTCTCACCAGTACGGATCACACTGCGACAGGGTCAGCGTCCAGTTCAGCGATCCCGGACCTTCCCGATTCAGAAATGTTGCCGGCCTTTGAACACCATCTCAGTTAGAGAGAGCGGAAACGACAGCGCAAACAGAGAAATAAAGCAAGGGCAAAAATACCAGTACCCCCGTCGGAATACTACCCCCTCTTCGCAACGGTAGCCAATAAACGGGCTCTAGGGGAGACAAATGCATCCCCACCATTAGCAAACCCCAGTGTGAACAAATCAAAAGGGGAGTCAACAGCAAACGACACTCAACTCATTGCGGGGAGTTCGCAAGAGGCAAGCGAGTCAGCAGTGAGAACACCAACAGACATGCCAAGCACTGTCACGGTAAAGCTAACTACGGAAACTGAGGAACCAAGTGCATTGGGGCCCACAGAGACCCAAGTGAAATCAAAATCAGGGCGAGCCCTCTTATCATCTCGGGTGGGCACTTCCATAAGAGGAATGACCTTAACAAAAACTATCCTTAATCAAAAAACAACCCTCTCCTCAAACCGTCAGGCTTCGGGGAAGGCAGATCAAGGCCATACGCAACTTGAGCAGGAACCGGCTAAAGTTCCGGTACCTAACAAACCAAACAAGACGGCTTCAAACACAAAATCCATCGAGGCAAAAAATGAATCGTCATACTTCCATATTATATTGGCACCAGAATATACATCGAAGGGCCGCCACGACATCCTCAATAGATCGAACATCATAAAATTAGTAGATGGCATCTCGGGGTTTGCAGGCCTGGTATCGGACGACATAGAATCTATTGAATTCCTCCCGCCAAGGGGTACCCAACCGTCGGAGGCAACTCTGGTGACCCTCAAGTCGGCCAGATGGGCTGGCGTTTTTCTGGAACATAAGGCCACACTGAGGGAATGGGGCATCCAAGTGTACTCATACACCCCGCCAGGCTACCCTACTGCCCTACTAAGCCAGCCATCAGCACCTCAAAAAGCGGGAACCATTAGACGGGAAGACTACCCGAAACCATACTCGATCTTAAAAAATGCGTCAGGACCGGAAGAAGATTACAAAATCCCGCCAATAGCGGTCCCCAATGCTGACATAAGCCTGGGATGGGGATGGCTGCCAGCCATCCTATCAAACAAAAGCCCAGAATGACCGCTAGAATCAGAGCCAGCGGGCTACTCCCATAAACACACGGCAAAGCCAAACCAATCACTAGCTGCACTTATAACCACTCCACAAGTGGACTCCCCCTTCTTAATGTGTTCCTGGAATATAAGCGGCATTCATCAAAAAATTACGAACCCCGACATTTCTTCCTTTCTGTGTGAGCACGCAGTAATAGCTCTGCAGGAAACTTGGGCCACAGAAGGATGTCCAATTACTGGATTCATTGAGTTATGGAAACCAGCACTTAGGGAGAGCCGCTTTGGTCATCCAAAAGGCGGGCTGTCGATCTACATATCAAGCTCCCTAAAGGGTCCAATCTCACAATTACCACTCGTTGAAGACTGGGTACTTGGGGTAAAAATTAATTCATGGAGGAAACATCAGTCACTTTTTCTTCTTAACGTATACATCAACCCCAGTACACGCACAAAAAAAGATCACCTGGCACGCCTAACGGAAATCACGAATGACTTAGCAGCTGAGCATCCTAATTCAGACCGTATCATTACGGGGGACTTCAATATCAACCTATTTCAAGGGAAACTAACAGACCCTGATGGCCCTTTTCTATTCCCGATTATTGAAGCCCTGACACAAACCAAACCGCCCAATCAAGCCCGAAGCGCTTTGGGCGAACTCTGCGTAATGAGACTTTATAGCGCAGGATATTTGGTTATTAATGGTAGGTCGGTGGGCGATACGCCCCCAAACTGGTCCTGGACAAATGGTAGTAAGCAATCCTATCTGGACTACACCATCTGTAACGCTGCCTTGCTTCACCGTCTAATAAATTTCGAAATTTATCCGCGAACTGAAAGTGACCATAGGCCCCAGGTCATATCTTTTAACACAAATCCAGCACACTACGATCCTGCGCCTCTAGCCAGCCGGGGAATCTATACGGAAAATTTAAAGCGCCTCAGGTGGAGTGAAGACATCAGCCCGGCTATTTTACAGATAAGCAAAGACATCTTAAGAGTTGGGACTGAGCAAGATGCTACTCCGGTAGTAACATGGACGACGCTCAGTTCCCACCTAACCAATCTTTTTCCAGCAAAACAACACGTCCAAAGGGCAACCCAGGCTCGAGAGTTTACAATCTCACTTAAGACCAAGCTACTGAAGAAAGCCAGAAATAAGGCCCTGCGGCCCCTGGCTAAATCCCCGGGGAACAGTGAATGCTTAATGCTTTACCAAACCGCTCAAAAATCTCTTAAGCTGGCAATTACCAAAGATAAACGGATTCATGAAAACCAATTCTGGTGCAAATTAGTGTGGGAGAGCAAGAGCATAAATTCCAGAAAATTTTGGGCATTAATTAATCACACAAACTCAAGTGTATCGAATCATGGATCAGCAAACATTCAAGAATCTGACTGGGCAACGTTCCTATCGGACCACTTCAAGTCCCCGGAACTCCTAACTCAAACAGGAAGCGGTATCCCAAATGAGACTGATTTCGGTTCCGGTAACAGCTGTAGCACACCCACGGAGGGCTCTCCCATGGTTTACATGGATCACGAAGTGACACAAGAAAGGGTGGCCGTAGTAATGAAAAAAGCAAGAGCCGACGGTGCGCCGGGCCCCAATGGATTGCCACAGAGCCTGTTTGCATCAGACACTGATTTTTGGGCAGGATCATTGGCAAACCTCTTCAATTATGCGTTGAGAACTGCAATAATCCCCGATTCATGGCGGGGCGCCATAATTCACCCGATTTATAAATCAGGATCACGTGCCTCGCCGAACAACTACAGACTGATTGCTCTTTTGGATATTGAGGCCAAGCATTACGCAGGCCTCATTTTGGAGGACCTACGGCTCTGGGTAAAGGATCACAGTCTGATGCCGATGAATCAAACAGGGTTTGTTGCCAACTCAGGGACCAGGACAAATTTGCTAGTAGTATCAACTATTGTCGATAAAGCACTCTTAACTTCAAGGTCTGAGTTCTGCTGCTTTGTCGACTTCAAAGCAGCTTTCGACAGTGTCCCCAGGGCGGCATTATGGGTAAAACTAACGAAGTGGGGGATCCCAGAGAAATTACTAGAGGCAATCATCCAACTACACTCCTGTACCTGGGTTCGGTGAAGTTGGGGTCTGGCACACATCTCTCGCGAAAAATTATGACAACTAGAGGTGTCAAGCAGGGATGTGTGCTGGCCCCTCTTCTCTTTAACCTGTTTATAGCAGACCTGTCGTCGACTTTGGACGACACGAACAGCCATCCTCCAAAGGTGGGAGGCTTGGTGCTAAGTAATCTTTTGTATGCCGACGACCTGGTTCTCCTTAGCCTCACAAGGGTTGGGCTACAAAGGCTCCTAGACAAACTGCATAGTTACACAACTACAAACCAACTAGAGGTCAACTTGAAGAAAACGCAAGTGGTCCCCTTTGGTAAAAAACGACACGTTGGGGGCAGGTGGTCATTTAACAAGATAAGCCTCGTCACGGGTCAGTCGTATAAGTACCTAGGTGTCCACTTGGATTCAAAGTACAATCTTATAAAACAGCGTAATGAGATTGCAGTTAAAGCTATGACCCTTGCGGTGTCTCTAGGTAAGCTTTCAAAAAAACTTTCAGGCCCTACGCTATCGCCCCTCCTAGAAGTAATGAGGGCAAAAATTGGCCCTACACTATCATACGGCATAGAGATATTCAGGGGAAAAATGAACCCCGTTCTGAATCAGCATACAACAAAAATTTACAAAAAGGTTCTCCAGCTGCCAAAGTCCGCCTCTGCTGCACAGATTAGACTGGAGTTGGGGTTATTAAATTATGATGCCTCCAACATTGGGGCATATCTGAACCTCTGTCATAAACTAAGGCAGGCGGAACCAGGCACATTAGAATCTTTAGTCTGGTATGAAATCACCCAGAAAAATCCAGGAGGAACGTTTGGTCGCCTTCTTAATGATGCAATCCAGCAAATGTCAGCGGGCGAGTTATGGGCCCTTAATCCCAGCCGGATAGCATTCAAAAACGGGATTAAAAAATGCGTAAGAATGAGTTCACTTATAATGGATAAAGCCCACTTCTCGAAACGCAGATACGCTTGGGCTCTTGTAAACTCATACAGACGGCTAACCCCCGCCTCCTATCTGGCCTGTACATACTCATTGCACTTAAAACGTAGCCTTATCGCTATTAGACTGGGTGACTGGCGATTTCTGCAAGACTTACCTGCCTGGCGACGCATGGGGGATGACTTAACCTGCAGAGGGTGCGGCAATACAGTCGAAACCCTATTGCATGTGGTCTGCCTTTGCCCAGCCTTTAATTCTGAGCGTAGGTGTAAACTTAAAGCCGAATGGAATAGGCTTGGTGTCAGGTCTTGTAGGCAAGCCATCATGGCAGCCCTGAATCCCGAAAATACTGCCTTAAATATAAAATTCACCAATTTTATCCAGCACGTATACCGTAACTTTAAGAGGCTTGGTTAAACGCGCCCTCTTATCAAATTCCTAGATAAGGGAGGATGAAATGTTAAGATTAGTAGGCCCAGGAATGTTGGTTGTCTTTTTTGTATGTATATTTTATTGACAACAAGGGCAACATAACAATGTGGAAGAGAAGAGTTCGAATGTGTAATACGTTTTATAATCATCTCCTGTTTTTATGATTACCATCTTGTATTCCTAATTTTTTTTTTTTTAAATACTACGGAACAAGGAGGTTTCTAGACAACCCCTACTTGATGGTTAATTGACTGTTGCTTTGGTTGTCTCTCTTTTTTTTTTTTTTTTTGCTTCGCTTTTAACAGTTGATACTCAATGTGTTCATTGTTATCTTCTTTTAAAGATATATGTTCTATATCTAAATAAAGAATTTATTTGATTTGATATGCATTGGAAAACTATAAATTATTTATTACCCTAACAAATATAAGCTAGAAGAAAAACCCACACCTGACCCACCCCTTTCCCTAATCCCAACCAATGTCCAATAAATTAAATAAATATCCATGTCCAAGTTAATTATTTAAGAAAAAGTAAACCCAAAGCTTCTCCAACTAGTCCCAACATCCCACAAACCAAGAAAAAGATTTTAAAAAGGGCAAGAGTCAAAGAAGACTGAAGTCTGTGATGTGATGACTGAGTTTGACGTCTAGCGGTGGGGGTGCCGCCTAGTTTTCTTTAGGACTTCCTCTATCTTGGCCTCCAGGCGTGCCACCCTGTGGAGTACGCGGTGCTGAAATTTCCTGCAGGAACAACTGGGGTTGGCAGCAGTAGATGTTGGCAATGGTGATGGGCGGGGGGTGGCTGCCAGAACACGGCGTTGTACCACCTGAGGCACAGAGTTGTGCTGGCTGTGCCCCAGGCATTGGAGGAAGAAGCTGCAGCTGCCGCCCCCTCCTACGCCAGGACAACCAGCCGGCAATATTTGTGCTGGATGGCCTCCAGCTTCCTTTGCTGGGCCCTGGCCGCCAACTCATGCCTAGTGGTTTTACTTTTGAAAGGAGTAGCTATAGCAAGAAGGGACAAAAAGAGAATTGTTGTAACCAATACTCTAAAACAGTAACACAAAATTAAATTACAGTCCGCACATAAAAATGATAGTGGCAATGTAGTAGCAGTAGCACTCGCAGCTGTTTATCCTCCTCTCCTCCTCACCTCCCTTCCTCTGCCCCTAAGATTTAGATGTGAGGATGATTATACATTGATGCACCAAGTATGGAGTAGAGTAGAAGTATTCTTTTTCTCTCTCTTGTTTAGCACAATTAATTATGTAGGCATGCCAGCTCAGTCAGCTTGTGTCCTACACAGACATAATTGTGTCCTAGTCTCGCAGAGACATGTTCTTTACTACTGTCTGCATGTCTGGCAGATGTACTGCACAAATATATATTTCCATTACAGCCTTACTCTGTTAAATCAATGGCAAATGATCAGACAATTTCACTTTCACCCTGACTGCACTACTACATTAAGGCATATGATGATGTTTAATGATCACATGCTTATTGATGATGAGAAACAGTGGCACGACATCATGATGTGACTCATGTGATGATGATGTTGATGGCACACTGAGTGATTTGTAAGTACTAGTTACCATGCAGCCAATAGGACACCCATGTCTGACACAGTGATTGGACTGGAGCAGAAGTGGGCCTCGGAATCGGAGGGAGGCAATTATGGGTAGGGTAAATATTTAGTCATGCACAATATATATGTTGTGCTTCAAAACTACTGTGAGTTAAGGGAGTATTCCATTCTGAAATACAAGTAACACCTCAAACCTTTGAAGCAAAAAACAGTCCTTGTTCTTCCCAGGGCTTGTTTTCATTTACATTAGTGCATTGCTCTTCTAGCATTATAATATTATTCTATTCGTAATATTCTTTACCCTTGGCTTTGATACTCTGGCACGTTTTAATTTTCTTTCACATTCTCTTCATCCATTCTGACTCTGTTTTCACCTACTATATGAGACCATCCAGGCATCCATCCATCCAAACATGGCTATCATAAACCGGCTTTCACCGAACACAACATACATTTAGATATATAACCAACCACCACCCATGCCTTGCTTGCCTTTGAGTTTGACCTCTCAAACCCCCCCCATAGGATTAATTTCACCCATGTAGTTTCACCCACCCAGACAGGCATCCTTTCTGCTTTCCCTTTTACCTTTTTACCCATCCTTCACCTACCCATGCATCCTATTCCTATCATCTTCATTCACCACCTATGCATACTGGGGCCCCTTCCTTCACCCACATGTCATTCTCTCCAGTCATACATGTTGACTGATTGTTTGTCTTCGTCATAAAACTGTCTTTTCTGAGTGGAAAATAGAACATGCCATAAGTTACTCAACCCCCCCCCCCCTGCTAATATTTAAGTAAAGGCCAGGGTGTCTTCTCTTCAACTGTTCAGTGTTCACAAACAACAACTTAGTCTCAGGAGAAGTACAGTGTACTACTAGAACTGCATGTACACCCTTGCAGCATGTGTATTCATCATTCTCAATAAGTAAGGAATATTCCTTACCACCACCCGCCACTGCTGCTGGCTCACCCCCTGTGGCTGCTGCTTCTGCTCCCTCCGGAGTGGCATGGTGGCCCTCACCGCTGGCCCCGGCACTGTTGGCCAGTACATATGGAAAAAAAATCAAATTTTTTAGATGCCAAATACGCCTCCCCTATTTATTACTTCCATTAGCAAGATGGAAAATCCATAATTATATACCCCACACACATCACTATCTACAATTCGGGTACCAGTGGAGTAGACAGTATGTCCCATCAAAAATAACTAAATAATATTCGGTTGTGCATTTTGTTGGTGGCAATTTTGGGAAATCCTCTATAGAAGAGGGCCACTTATAGGACTGGACTCAGTGACTAGAGCTATGGTGCATCTCATTTTTTGAAAAGAAAAAAGAGTGGCCAACTTGGCGGACTCTCATATACTTCCTTCTAGCCATGGTGAACGGTAACAGTTGTCCAGTGTTCACCATCAATTGCTGCTACTAACAAAATACTAGGCCTGGATTGGAAAAAGTCAAATATACACCACTTTGGAGGTTCCTGCTCCTGTCAGTCATAAAACTTTTATTCGGTTACATCCAACCATAAAAAGTACAAAGATAAAACACTACAATACATATAAAAAAAATCGCAATGTCAAAATACAATTAAAAACAAATGTCATTTAAATCCATTGCTAACAGTAATTCCTTGACTATCTAAACAAGAAAATGGAGTAAACTGGATCACTCAGCAATTACAGCAAATTTTTAAACATGATTTAAGAAAACAAGCTATGCATTTAGCAGTGTATTGTGAATCCAAAAACTGCAGGGCCAGATAAGCGGGCCGACATGTTCTCAGGCCCATTTTTCGCAATAAGGGAATAATCCAGCGCTTGCGAGAGAGCTCATAGTATCTAAGTGCTCCTGTCAAACGTGAGAGACCACTATTACTTATTGAGTATGATGAGACAGTAAAAGAAACTAAAGCCTTCTCATTTCACAATTCACAAACCTGCAGATATACCTTTCTTGTCTTGGGCATGCAATCTGTAGTCTGCACAGCACTTTAGTGCTACTAGTAGTAGTAAGGAGTCCTTACTAGTGCTAGTAGTAGCCTAGGCTAAGACCAATGGGTTCTCTGAGTCTTACAGTACCAATACTAAGCAATCACTTAAGGGGAGAGAGAAAGCTCAGTGAAACCCCGAAGAAAGCATGCTACAGACAGACTGTCTAATACAGAGTCAGAGCAGAGGTTAGTCAGATGCAGTTTGATTTGAGGTAAAAATAAATACAGACAATGGAAGAAACAATGTTAGTAGTAGTACTTAGTAGTAGGTAATGGTGGTGCAAAAACAGGAATTTAGAAACAGATAGATTGAAGAGGATTTTGGAAAATTAAAATTAGGAAATGGAAATAATAGAGCGGTAAAAGTTAGGGAAATATTAATTTCCCACACCGCCGCGCTGCCAGTTGCCCCAGACCTCTTTTTGCCCCTGGATGCTGATCATGTAAAGAAACAAAAATCTTTTTGTGTTAAATATATAAATATCGTTGCTGTAAAAATATTTTTAGACAGAAAACTGCAATTGCAATAACATTGACCCATGCTAAATCAATCAGATAGACTTATTCGACTAGTTGTAGTCGACTAGTATGTATGTATCACAGTTGAGTACCATCCTATCATTATTATTCCACAGTTCAATTCCGATTCCTGAATCCTAAACATATGTAGCTCGTCTATTCCTGACTTTGGAATGAATTTCAAAAAAATTATATTTGCTTCTAAGTTCAGATCTCATTCCCAATCATCACTCAAACAGTCTCAGTCTCAACTCCAACAACCCCCTTTGACGGGCCAATTACTAAGTCTGCATTTATTCTTCTTAATGCATAGTGGACACATGCATAATTGCAGCATACACCAAATGGGTCGGTTGCTATTATTTGCTCACTATAAGAACTACTAAATATTCTACTAGGACTGAAGTCATGTGAGAGCCTGAGGACGCGTCACTCACGAGTCACGATGCAGGTCGCTAAATTACCAAATAATACTAACTAACTACTACCATTATCTTAGTGACAGGAGAAAGGAAAGGACTGGAGTCTTTCCTATGTGGATTAAATACCTACCTAACTTAAATTCTCTAACCTCTCTTAGCTAACCAGCCCAAGTGAGCGCAAAGTTGCAAACAAGTACGACAATTAGTTATTAGTGCCGAGCACCTGTCAATCTGGAAGTAACAATCACGTAATATGAAATGTTTAAACATAGCTTACCTTACCTGCAAGCAGCAGCAGCATGTTAGCTATTTGCGAAAAAAATAATATTCGCAATTGCAATAAATAACAGTCAGAACAGAAGAACAGAAAATAGTAATATAAAATAGCTACTCACCAAGCCCCGGAAAATCAACACCTAGCAGGTCCAGCAGGTCCTGCTTCCGGTCCAGGATATTGGACCACTGGTGCGTCAACTGGTAAGGGGTGCGCCGGACCACAGAGCAGCAAAACACTGCCCGGAATACCCTTGCCCACTGTCGGTGACGCTCCCGGAGCCCTACCCGAACCCAGGCCTGCCGCCTGCTGCCAGTGTTAAGGGGAGGTGGCACTGGTTAAAAAAAGACCAGTGTGGCCACCTCCGCCTCACTAAATAAGGCCTGTACCTGCACCCATGTGTGCGCCACCTTCCCCAAGGAAGTTGGTTGCAGCTCTCACCAGTAGCGGTCGGCAGTACGAGTTACTGCAGGGCGGTGACGTGGGCAGGGGAAGGGGCAGGGTGGGGGGTAGTAATGTATGGATTACGGAGTTTTACAGGTAAGTAAACATTTAAATAAATAAAACGAATTTCGTTGCGCGCACTGCATCACCAAATGTGATAGAAGGCAAGAATTCCAAATAGGAGCGGAAGGTTTAAAGGAACCCAACCTGGAACAGAAAGCGTCAACCGGAAAATAAAGTTTACCAACAGGAAGCAAATATACACCAGGTTGGAGCAAAGGTCCCCACCAAGAGCGAGGACATACCAGCAGCAGCAAGGAGTGTTGCAGAGCAAGGCAATAAAGGATTCAGCCCCATAAATACTCATAGGCAGGAAGTGATTTAACAGGAAGTGATGTAACAGGAAATAAGCAGTTTCCATCTTGGATAGGGAAGCAGAAATGTAAGGAATAGGAAAGGTCGCTATTTTTGAACAGGTAAAACAAAAAAACCTTCCCAAGGCCCTCGGGGAAACAGGACTCAGGACTTATGGGAAGAAGAAGTAACAAGATGTCACCAGGAGAATATACTGGAAACCGCAGTGAAATGTGCAAAACAAAAGGTGAGTGAAAATATACCCATAGGAGTACTGGAAGCCGCAGCTCCAAAATTGGTGTTCCTACGTGTATTAAAGAACATTAACGGGCCGCTGAGTGGTGCGGCGGCATGAACGACTAGACATAAGCATTGCGTATTGTAACCGCGATGCTAAAACAGCGGGCATCCGTGCAGCACTGCAAAGTGCCTGAGAAGAAAGAGGTGCAGCGGGGGGCACCGCAGGCTTCACCGATGACTCACGATGATGAACAGGGCAATGCCCGAGCTGAGCCATGGCCCATGGCACAACATCAGATGCCCAAGTTTGGACTCTAAAGTGAGTAGTTTGCAAATTGGTTATGCACAGAGGCCCAACACTCTGAGGCTTGAAGACTTCCTGATGTTCCACAAAGGGTGTTAGCCTTCCCTGTTCACTTGCCCTTGCATCACACAAAAGACATAAGGTCCCAAAAAGCCAGAAATCTCAAAGATTGGCCAAATGCCGGACACCATCTCCAAATTTGAAGAGCTCTGAATAAACAATTTCTTACAGTTGACTATTGCATTGTGCCACAAGTAGATACATATTAAACAATTATAGGCTTTAGCTCATTTTGACAAAATCTAAAGGATTTTTTCTGTATATTCTGGTCCTGGTTTTTCAAAGTACAGTCAAAGTGGTGAACAACCTCTATGTGATGAAAGTTTAATTTGCTAAATCCTGGAAAAACATGGCTCTGAAATGCTTTATTTATGAAAGGCCTTGCGCCGCCATTGCGCTACTTTTCATTGATGCTATTGCAGCATAATTAATGCCCTATACTGAGCCCTATTTACATAGTGATGCATCTAGGCAGATGTGCCACTTTGGAAAGTCCTGCATCAGATAATACCTGCGTCAGGTATATTGTATGCAGGGTGGGCGCTCCCCCATAAAAAAGCCTTGCAGAAGTGGCGCAGTGAAATTTTTGAGATTTGCCTGCTTCAAGCAGTCGGACTCGTAATGTAAGGAGTGACAGAGTGCCTTTTACATGGGACTCATTGTAGGAATTGCTTCAGTTTACTGAAAACACTCAAGCAATGCATCATTACTGTGCCACCAGATACGCCAGAATTCCTGACGTATTTGTGCAATCCTTGTGCCATGGAGTGCTGTCGTGTAATATACGGCGCATCCATGGTGTCGCAAGGATAGCGCTATGTAAAGTGTTGCATCGCTGTTTTTCCCCAGCAATGCAACACTTTTCATAAATGAAGCTGTGATGTTCTTTTGTAAAAAAATGAGAACTATGCAGGGTCGATGATGCTGTATAAGCAGGGAATTAACTTAGTTTATTGGTCTGGAAATCTAAATTCATATACGATAACAAATGCTAGAAATGTTGTCACCCCCTGATCCTAACTGAAAGATTATTGAGTGCCATAACTCAGTCATTTTGTAATCTAAATTAAAAGGGTACCCAACATGCAAATTTAACATGTATATTCATGTGTTTTTCATTTGTTTGTGTGTGCTTGTGTTTTGATTGTGAAACTGTATTTAACATACCTATACCAATAGAGGTATTTGAATTTCATATTTTTTCATTGAAATTAGAACAAATTACATAAATCTACATATTTATCAAGCAGCATTTTGTGTACTGGGCCTTTTGCATTTAGGATATGGTTGATAAAAGGGGATCGAAGATCAAAAATGTCAGCGTCGTTAAGGTACCAGAATATAGATGGCAGGCATGCTTCCAAACAACTAGAGACTTGTCTCTTTTTAAAAAATGAAACTGAACAAAACTCCTGAATTTGAATTTAGGCTACCTTTACTTCTATAGGACGTGCCAGCTCTCACATCCCAATGCGGAAAGTGCAGCCCATCATTAACGGTTTTAGGGATTCCATCTCTCTTCCTGTTTCCAAAGCAAAAGAATGATGAGAGTCAGCCTGAGCGAAGGTTAGCCTAACAGATACTGATCATATCAGGGAGCTAGGTGCTTTAAATGTGCTAATGCACAGGTGCCTAGCAGCCTGAACCAAGTTTTGCCAGTTTGAGGAATTCACAGCCTTGTAGGCATTATCTCATCAGCACATCAAAGTCCTGTGAGATGCTCCCCATCATGACAAGAATGAGTGTCTCAGTCAGGGAGCTTCAGGTTTAAGACCTGAAGTTTCTGGGCTAACTGTCAACGAGGCCTTGTCACAGAGTGGGGTGGAGTCAATAACTCTGCCTGAAGCTTTCCCGCTCTGTAAGGAGTTAGGGATTATCCTTATTTCATTGGCTGACCCAAGACAAGGTCAGCCAATGATTGGCATAGGTGGGATCTTTCGTGTGAACGTCTTCCTCCATGAATCCCCCAGCAATCTCCTACGCCATTCTACTTCCTGTTGTGACCACAGTGGGCCGGTAAGTGTTTGTGGAATATTGGGTACATGCGTGTATGAATGTATGTGTATTTGCACATTTGTGCTGTGAATGGGTATGTACTTGCGTATTTCCTTATGGATGGTGGGTTTATGTGAGTGGCTTATGAATGGATCGGTGTTAGTGAGTATGAAAGTGGATGGGTAGGTGTGAGTATCTGTGTTTACTTGTAAGTGGATGGGTGGAAGTGCATGTGCATGTGTGTGCCCCCCACTGCTTATTCACTTTACTGTCCACCAATTCACTGTGGATTAAGAACAGCACACAATTAGCAAGGTCTTATATGACAGAAGTTGTGATAGAGTGGCCTGTCTTCCAAACTCTAAGTCAGGCACTAAGTGGCTTAACAGTAACTTACTTTGTGAAGAAAGGAGAAGCAATGGTTGACAATGCCTAAAAATCAACAACAACAGAAACAATTACAAAACCAGCATTACTTATATTATCTGTGCTCTAACAGATGCTTTACTCCTAGACAACACTTGCCTAAATAAGGCAGTGGCAACTGGTAACTTGGAGTAGTGGGGTAGGCACACATGCACACACTCACTTCCATTCATCCATCAGCACACATACTCACACCCATTAATTTATCAGCAGACACACATGCACAAACTTAGACCCATCCAGTTACAAGCACACATGCTCAACTGCAATTAGAGCCACCCATTCACAAGCACATATAAGCCCACATTTGCTCTCACCCATTCAAACCATACAAGACACATTGATTCATACATACACACATGCACTCAAACATTTATTAAGGCACTTACTAGGCCGCAGCAGCAATGGCAGAACCAGTGGGTGACAGGAAGAAGCACAATGCCCATGAGAACCTTGAGGCTCTGGGAGTGAAAGCAGGAAAACTGAAGATGTTGCCACCACCTCTCATTGACCAAAGTTGCTCAGGATTTGTCAATGAGAGGATGATCGTCCCTGACTCATTATAGAATGGGTGAAGTCAGTGAGACTTACACATCCCACCCAACTCTGTGATGGGTTAGGGAAGGTTTCCGTGAGGCACCATTAATAGGAAGTTTGGCCTCGGCATTTCAGGGCTTAAATCTGAAGTTCCTAAGGCTATCTCAATCAGTGACTCTCCTCTTCACCGTGGGGGGGAGGATCCTTGCAGGTCTTTCTTCGGCGGTGATGGTGGGCATTCTCTTGGCTTAGACTGCTTGGCTGCTCCTCATTAGCCAAGGTAAAGTGCATGTCTGTCTGATCCTGACATGGTGAGTGTCTGTCATGCGGACCTTTGCTCAGTCTGACACTGATAATGCCTTAAAAAATAGGAGGTGCTGCCCTGGCAACAACAGGCCAACACTGCTATAAGGAACAACAGCATTCACACATTTCTTATGTGTTTTCTTGTGAAAAAGTGAATTATTAATTGGTGGCATGGTAGTCCACCACAAGTATTAAGGTCACTATTTTGTCCAATTATAAGATTTCAGTAATTTCAACTTGGTAGTGATGGCTTTAAGCAGCTTAACTGTGAAGAATTTAAAAGAAACAAAAAAGTTAAAAAGTCAAAAACCCAACACATTAAAAAAGGCGTTCTGGTGGCCATATGCCCTTTGTCTTATTTACAAGGTGACATTAAGCCACTTAACATGGCTTAATGTAGCTTAATGCTGCAGTGCAATGAAGGCCCCTTTTCACACAACACTTAGCGCGAAAAGGGTTGGCAATGGGTGTTGCGTGAGCGTACCGCCACAACACTCATTGCTTTTAATGCCCCCTCCTATTTACAAGGGTGGCGTAAATATGGGGCAGCACCCAAAATAACACCAGGGAAAACCTGATCTTAACCTGGCGAAACGAGGAGAAATAATAATTTCTCCTCGTATTTGCCGTTTTTGCTGTTTCTTATCGCCACCAGTGATTTTTCCTGTGGAGGAAGGTTTCCCATCCTGCACATACACAATCATTAAAAAATGACAAGTTGCACACATTGAAGTTACAAATTGCCATTATGGATTGTTTATGTGCAGGAAGGGACACCTTCCCTGCAACCCAGACACCCTTGCACTATGGTGCATGGGTGCCTGCATCGTCATTAGGCAGCTAGATTTAGCACTATCACTAGAAGTAATGCAGGGGTGGAATGCAATCTTGTGAATACAGCACATCCCTGGAATTTTTAAAATGACGTAGCATGGCATTAGCAAATTTGGAGCTACACCGCGCTCTGCCAGTTTATTGTAAATATGCTCCCCAGTGTCAATAAAGGTCAACTGGTCCTGATATACTGAGATCTAGACATGAGTTCAGGTGGGGCCATGCTGGAACAAATTTGATCAGGTCAAATGTTTCACCTTAGGACTGTGGGGCTTATTTATGTAATTGTAATGCAGTGCAGCCTAGCATGACATCTTGCTGTGCTGCGTTACTGGGAAAAGGGCAGGAATGCTCCATATTTATTACAATGTGGTGCATTCCTGTCTTTTAGCCAGAGCTGGCACACAATGGGCTGCCTAGCGCTAATTCAGGCACCAATGCGCCATGGTGCAAGGGTGTCTGTTTTGCATGCAGCATTGTTTTTGTGCAGGTAGGGGCACCTTCCTGCACAAAAAACATATCTGAGAAGTATATTCCTCTTTCTATGTGTGCTGCATTTTGCAGCACACATACAATGCAGCACACACAGAAAGATGAACTAACCAAGAGAAATAAAGATAATTCTCCTCGATACATCTCCCTGAGAAGGCATATCTTTTTGGCCCATTCCCTGGTCTACCAGTGAAGGTGGAATGTGTCAAAATCCATGGGAGTTGCATAGCAACACCAATGGAATGCCTTCCCAGGGCAGTGTAATGCATTTTTCATATTTAATGGTTCCTTTTTCATTTCTCTGTTTGAACCTTCCCAAAATAGTGACGAAAAGCAATGTTATTCCTCTTAATAAGGTATGTATGTGTGCGCACTGTTAACAGTGAGGTGAAGGGTTTGTTCGTTGGAGTCACTGTTTTAGTTTCTATAAGAGGGAGATTGAAACACATAGGCACAGCGTTGAAGTGTTGGGGTGTAACTATGACAAGGGAATGACCTCTTGGCATTGGACTGATGGACACTTAATAACATCCGCGCAAAGGGACATACTTAAAAGGAATATGTGATTATTGTTTCAGGTTGTCTGAGTTGTTTATTCATTAGGCTCTGCTTCATTTTACTTAAGGTCCCTATTGATTAGGTACAGTTTGGATTTGCAATTAATGTGTTTTTATGTGTAGTGCACACAATATATATGTTATGGAAGCACTGCATAAAAGTATCTGAGTTCAATTAAATATTTAATGTATGTTCAATAAATTCATACAGACATGTTGAAAATGTCTACATGTCTCTTGTTGTATGTATTAATTGGAACCCAATGTTAGTGGATGAAGGTACTGTTGTTTTGCTGAGTACCCCTTCTTTTATTCTTCTAAATTGGGTAGGGCCCCAATTGGGGTGGGCACATTTATGTGTGGCATCAGCTTTGGGCTCAGGGTGACTTATTTCCTCTCCCTAACTAATAGGGTAAATGTGGCCAGGGTAATCCTATCCACTTTTTCTGTAGTGTCTGTGGGCCCTCCTGAAAACAATTCCACTGTGCCTCTCACTCACTAATTTCAAGTTGGAGAAACTCTTGTCCGGTGGGCAGAGCCCGTATGCCCACCCAGAGGTGTGGCCAATGTAATGAGCAGTCTCCTTCTCCTTTGTCACTCCAAACCAAATCCTGGAGCAA
Organism: Lissotriton helveticus; assembly: GCF_964261635.1. Lineage (NCBI taxonomy): Eukaryota > Metazoa > Chordata > Amphibia > Caudata > Salamandridae > Lissotriton > Lissotriton helveticus. The sequence goes on along the minus strand of NC_136059.1, from coordinate 724,701,965 downwards.
ATTTTCCCCACTAGGTTTGATGCCTGCCTGTCTGGTAGGACAGAAGAAAGTCACTAAGCATGTGGCATCTGATATCTGCTTGCGAGAGGTGAGGCCCCCTTGAAGTAAATTTAGTTTCTGGGCACTGCCCAACTGTCTTCCTGACAGAGGAAAAACACCACCCCACGCCCATGCCATTGTCTCTGCTCTGGGAACAATTTTCACACCTCAGCAGGGAAATTTACCAACTGGATGACAGTTGGAGGCTAATGCAAATTAGCCTCCTGGTGCTTTTTTCTTAGGCAAAAGGTCATTTTCCTAATAGTAACTTTCCCTTAATACATTTATTAAAATTCTGAGGTCACCATTGAGTTGCACTTTTAATAAGCTCTAAAAACAGTCCTTGAATAGTGATCTTTAGCCTGAGAAGGCAGAATTATATTTAATATTGTTTCCCAGTGTTTCTCTATGGGCCAGCCTTGCTACAGTCAAAATAGCTTTTAGTAGCTAATCACTGTATGGACATGTTAACTTTAAATTTCTGCAGGTTCGACTTCTAAATGCCATGCATTCTACCTTGTGGGCTACAAGTCCTGTATAGTGGTTCCTAATTAATACTTAAAAGGGAGATTTTCTCCAGTCATAATGTTTATTTTTGCTGGTTGTTTGCAATTTCATAAACTATGGTAGGTCTGGAGTCATGTTTGTCTTATCACAATAGTGGCATAGTAGTGTTGTAGTCCACAGATGACATTTAACTTTCCATGCCATGGCTCCACTCCCTCACATCATCAGAACCCAAGGGCTCAACATTGTTTCATACGCAGATGACACCCAACTCATCCTCTCTCTATCCAACGAACCCAACGCATCCAAACACAACTTTCAAGAAGGCATGGAAGCAGTCGCCAAATGGATGAAGAGCAGCTGTCTACAACTCAACATGGACAAAACAGAAGTACTCATCATGCACCCACACTCCGATGCCTGGAACAACACCTGGTGTCCCCACGCCCTCAGAAGCCCACCCACGGACCATGCAAGCAACCTCGGAATCACCCTGGACTCGGAACTCAAAATGGACCGTCGCATCCTCCTGCTTCCACACCCTCCGCCTCCTATGCAAGACCCTCAAATGTATCCCCCTCAAACACAGAAAGACTGCCACACACACCCTCATCACCAGCAGACTTGACTACGGCAACGCCCTCTACCCTGGAATCAACAAAAACCTCAACCGCAAACTTCCAAAGATCCAAAACGCCTTCCCCAGACTAATCCTCAGACTAATCCTCAACATGCATGACACTGCCACATCACCCAGCACCTGTGCCCACTACACTGGCTTCCCATTGAGACAAGAATCACCTTCAAGATTCTCACCCACACACACAAAGCCCTTCACAACACTGGACCAGCATACCTGAATAGCCGACTCACATAACTCGCACCCCAAAGGACCCTACGATTAGCCCAGCTCTCCCATGCCGTGGCCCCTTGCACCAGGAAGTCCAGGTCGAGAAGCCGCTACTTCTCCTTCCTCGCGGCCAGAGCCTGGCGCTCCATATCAGACAAACAACATCACTCCCTAACTTCACGAGGGACCTCAAGACATGGCTCTTCGATAGACCTCCTCCTTGATGGACAGGACCCTGTGCCCCCGCATCTTGAGACCCTTACGGATGAGTATTCGCGCTCAACAAACCCATGATTGATTGATTAATGCCATGCATGTACTTTAGCCACCATATGTTATGTCCTTATAGGAGAGGTATATATATCAATTAGCGTTTTAGCTAATTATAACATATTTTAGGGGTCGGCGCTTATACAATGGGGCCTGGTTAGCAGTATCCCAGTGCCCAGAGTAAAATAAACAGCAGCTTTTATCTGAAATAATGGGTTTTACCGTATAAAAATGGTACTTTCCCACAGTATATATTAAAGTGAATGTACTAAATGTATGAATCATTTGCCCCACCTTCAATCTGTTGCTCTTCATTGCTCAGATGAAAAAGTAAAACAAATCCAAAGAACAAGGTCTGCTAACAGTGTAAGGGGGACTTTCACATTACCTTATGTGCATTTCTGAGTTTAAAGCAGCAAAGTAGTTTTCCGCAAGAAAAAATTTCTGAGACCAGAAGCAACAAAATAGGATACACCACCGAAAAAAACTCAAATTAACCACAGGAGATTTGATTTTCGATCAGGACAACCTGGGCCCCATTTGGGAAGAAGGGACCACTCACACCAACCACTTATTGGTGACTGATTCATGAGATTGGTTTAATTACTGAGAATAGAAATTGTGCCGAGTCGGGTACGCAGCCCGATAACCACACTGCTGCAGGAGCAACATGAACAAGAGGAGACTTTATTATTCCACCTAGTGCACATTACCTCTTGACTTTGAGTGTGGGCAAACAGTCATTTTTGGGAAGGAGGTACACATCACTTTGACCCTACGTTGGTGGTAGATTTGCAGGGTGAGAGCATCAGCAGGAAAATACAAAGTGCCTTGGTTGAGCCTCTGCCTTATTGCCTAACACTTATTTAGAACACTTAAGACCTCTAGAACTGCGCTAAGGGTGCGAAGTACTATATGTGCTGACACAGTGTGCAACCTGGATGGCCAAGTCCAAGAACTGATATTAAACTGCACTCATATTGAGGTTTGATGGGGAAGTGCTGCAACTTTTCAATTTGTTTTAGAAAGCCTTAGGGTATAATGAAAAATAGTAAAGTGACTGCAATCGGAGGAGGCTCCATATATGCATAGTATCACAAGTATCACACCGGAACAGCCTGTATTGGTTTGATGACTATCCAACTGGGATCTTAATTTCAGTGCAGGGCAATGGTAGTAAGTTATAAGGTCTACATATAGAACCCTCCCCTCTACTGCTAGTGGCTGAGAACATTCAGCAGACCAAAGATAAGAGACCAATGCCAGAACTCGAAAGAAGCGGTACAAAAGGGGGTGGTGATAGACACAGCATCTGAACCAATCAAACACTCACACCCAGTCAACAGATCAGGGTTTAATCCATCACCGTTCTTTAGCCCACTCTGGCACCCCAGTTCAGACATGGCCATATGCAAATCAGTCTGACCCTATGCCTCATGGGAACAGTCCAGCCCGAACTGCCAAGTCATGCCTACTCTGGACCGGAAACAAGCTTTCTAGGACCGGTTTCTGGCATTCCAGCCATCTTCAGCCAGGCTTGCTTGAATCCAGTGGCAAAGTGAGCAAGGGACTCACGTCAGAGCATACCCTGCCAACTTATGGCGAACAAAGCGGTACAAAAGGGGGTGGTGATGGACGGAGCATCTGAACCAATCAAACACTCACACCCAGTCAACAGATCAGGGTATAATCCATCGCCGTTCTTTAGCCCACTCTGCCACCCCAGTTCAGACATGGCCATATGCAAATCAGTCTGACCCTGTGCCTCATGGGAACAGTCCAGCCCAAACTGCCAAGCCATGCCTTCCCTGGACCGGAAACAAGCTTCCTAGGACCGGTTTCTGGCATTCCAGCCGTCTTCAGCCAGGCTTGCTTGAATCCAGTGGCAAAGTGAGCAAGGGACTCACGTCTGAGCATACCCTGCCAACTTATGACGTACAAAGCGGTACAAAAGGGGGTGGTGATGGATGGAGCATCTGAACCAATCAAACACTCACACCCAGTCAACAGATCAGGGTTTAATCCATCAACGTTCTTTAGCCCACTCTGCCACCCCAGTTCAGACATGGCCATATGCAAATCAGTCTGACCCTGTGCCTCATGGGAACAGTCCAGCCCGAACTGTCAAGCCATGCCTTCCCTGGACCGGAAACAAGCTTCCTAGGACCGTTTTTCGGCATTCCAGCCGCCTTCAGCCAGGCTTGCTTGAAACTCGAAAGAAGGCAATGAGGGAAAGGCCAGGAACAGCAGCACAGCTGCAAAGTTCTTTCAGTTTCATAGTGACTGAACTAGAAGGGTAATTGGAATTTCCTCTTCCCCTATTTGGAGGGTAGAAGAATTCTGAGGAATGCAATCTCTGGACAAAACAAACTGTGAAGTAAGCACCCCCTTTTGGAGACACTGGTCAATCATATTTCCTTAAACTATTCCACACTACCTTTGTATCAACACACATACCATTGACAGGTACACATTGTTGTAATGGAGTGCTTCTGATGAGTGAATTGAGTACATTACCTGATGTATTGGTATGGTTGGTAACAAACTGAAAAGCAGATCAGGTTCTTCAGGAAATATATACTCATGTGAGGTTCGCTACTGTGTTACAGCAAGCAAATGGATGCAAAATCAGCTTCCAAGGGATTTGATTTTAGACAGTTGCCCCAGGTTCCCTTTTAAATTCAGGAAAGTCAAAGACCTATGGTTACCCCTGGCTGTACTATGCTAATGTCAAAGAAAAGTAGAAAAATATTTAAAAACATTAAACGGGATGGGAAAGGAGGTAAGAAAATATGGGTGGGCCAGGCAGTGAAAAGGAAAAATGATAGATAAGCACAACTATCTATGAATCACATTTCTATAAAAAAATGTGCCCCAAAAGTTTAAAGTCTCTTAAATAGAGTGGATCATCCAAGCATTTAACTTGATGCGGTCACTCTAAAGTGCCCAAGCAAATTAAATTACCACCTTACTCCAGATGATTCTCGACGCTGTCTGCAGTCTCAAACATAATACCTACAAATTATTGTTTCCAGGTGTGTTTTTGTAATTAATTCAATGATAGAAAAACATGACCCCAAAGTTCAGAATAATTTTGTTATCACAGGAATGTCCAAGACTAGAAACAGTTTTCGTAGTGACTTGCCGGTTGGTAGCAATACAACAAGCAAAACCACATAGAGTAATTTTCTCTTGCATATGACTTTTAAATGTCTCCATTGATATTTTGACATGGCTACTTACCTATAAGCTGCTCCTGGCTAAGCAACATTTTGAGAGGTTCAAGCTTGTTAATCAGCCAGGTTACAGAGAATGTGCTGAAAGACATAATGTAAGAAGCTTGAACATGTGTAGTCTGTGAACCTAATTGTAGATTTGGAGGGAGCAGAATGCCAAGATTTACAAAAACTGCAAATTACTCACAAACAGTTCCTAGATATTATAGAGAGGAGATATTGTCACTCACGTATTTCAGTGAAAGGACGGAAGCATGGGAAGGAGCTGAAGAGGCTTACTTAAGTAATGTGTATCATAAGTAGGAGGCAATGGGTATTCACTTGATATTTTCCAAGGATTCCATGATGTCTCACATCTGTAGAATTTGTTTAAACTGTTTAACACATTGCCTGGTCTACAAAAGTAACTACAAGAACATGGATCTCAACAGCAAATTTTTTTTCCTTGTCAAGTTTATTTTATTTAGCATAGTTATTTAAAACCGTTGCTACAAAATATCTCATTGCAAACTAAAAACCGGTAAAAAGATCTTATAACCAAATGATATTTACAGTACATTAAAAGCAAGCAATTTTTATAGCAGCGTTAGTCATTTTCCTTATCTGCTATTTGGTTGTTCGGACCTTGGCATTTTCTTCTCCAGTTGTGATAAAAAATTTACAAAGCTACAGTTAAGGTGCGTGTCCTCGGGTGCAAAACATGCCAACACAGCTTGTCTCCGTGTGCGAATGCCTCTCTGGTTAAAAAGTGGTTTTAGATGCCATCTCCTCTGTTAGCTCTTTACATGTGCAGAGGAGATGCAGCATATCTTCTTGCATTGTCCCACATAAGCGGCATTTAGGATCAGATTGGATTTTCAGCCAATGTGGAGAGTGCTTTGTGCATGGCAACAAGCCTAATCTGTATTTAAAAAATAAAATTTTGGTACGTTTGGCAAAACCCAAAGCTAGATACTTTTGTGCCCCCAGAGATGAGTAGATACTCAGAATTATCCAACCATGCGACCTCCTTGCTAGGGCTGCCTTGTCTTCAATCCAAGATTCAGCTCGTATTATTTTCTATGTTGATTTTTTAAGGAGATAGTGACTTGTAGGTGTTGCCCAAAGTTCAGTAAGACCCAATGTTGCCACACTTGCTGCTAAATATTTTGCCGCACATGTTAAAATATTAACTGGATTTCGCCCAGTGAGGTACTGAGGTAGAGCAGTGAAAAGAGGTGGAATATTCCGATCTCCTAGCTCTAGCACATACTCTTCAATTTGGTGATTTGAGGCTGCAGTTCATTTAAACATAACCCCAAAAAATCCATATTGAGGAAACCTTTGTGTCTGGTTCAGCAGCATATGAACAGCACTGGCTAGATAAAACACAGCGGAGTTTAAACAGCAGACAATGTCTTCATGAGGCCAAATGCACTGTGCACCCTGCATGAGAAGAAAGGTTGAGGGTTGCTAAGAGCAGTACTAAACAGGAGTCAGCATAATCATATCTATCCACCCACATACTAAATCGCTTTGAAAGATGTAATAAATGATTGAAATACAATGTCTCCTGTAGCCTGTGTATCACAGAACATAGCATGATTGAATCATATTTAAAATTGTCACATGCATCTTCATTATGAATGCCTTGGAAAATATATGTTTTCAAAAACTCTGGGCAGCAGAAGAGGTGCCTTTGGGAGGCAACTCGTTTTTATTAATAAATCAGGGTGTCTAGAGGTAATCATCTCTAGCATTTATAGGTTTTAGCTGAAGCAAATAAATCAATCACCATTGAATATTGTTATGTTATAGAATTTTATATAGTGCCTATGTACCGAAGGTGTCTTGCTGCTGCAGTAAGTAAGCGAGATCAGCTAGTAAGGATGGATACAATGTTGCCTCTAGGTTAGAAGAGCTACATTTTGGTGCTTTCTTGAAATGTAAAAGGGCCTGTTAATTTTTAAATTCAAACGGGAGGGAATTCCACAGTTTAGCGGTACAGGTCACAAAGCTTTTGCTGCCTCAACGCGCAAGTCCGAATTTGGACACATTAATAGTTTTCAAGCCAGAGGAACTTAGGGGGTCTAGAAAATGTATACCTGCAGGAAACGCTGCCTAAGGGCAACTAGTACGATGTTGTGTAGGGCCTTAAAGGCAGTGCACAAGACCTTGAAAGCAATAATTGTCTTCATATGCAGCCAATGTAGTAGGTTCAATGCCATGGATGCTGAATGAAGATTGGGGAGACTACAAATGAGACGGGCTGCAGAAATTTGTATGGTCTGATGTTTAAATACCGTTGTTTGTTGTAAGCCAATGTATCATCCATTATCATCCATTACAGTAGTCCAATTTGGACAGAATTTGTGCTGACTTTTTGAAGATTAGAGGGGATGCAGGGTAAAGTTTTTCCCAGAATCTTCAAAAGAAAGAAAACAGAAAGCTTTTGATTGATCTGGTTCTCAAAGGAGAGTTTTTTGTGGAAGATGACCCCCAGGTTTCTAACTTTTCCCACTGGGGATGGAACAGGGCCTATATCTGGTGGCCATCAGTCCGGGGACCAAATGTTAGTGTTGTTTGCAAAGAGTAAGATTGTATGTTTACCGTAGTTCAATCTCATTCATTTTACCGCCATCCAGGTACCAACATTTTCCATCCAGAGGCAAAATTGGGCGGCTGTATGGGACAGTTTTCCTGTGACAGACACCACAATTTGTGTGTCATCTGCCTAAGAAAAAAGTGAGGAACCAAAGGTTCGGATAAGTTTAACTAGAGGGCTGATGAGCAAGTTGAATAGGGTGGGGCTTAGAGATGCCCTTTGAGGGACACCACAGGGAAGATCCCATGTTGTGGACGAAAATCTTTCTAGGGTGATGTGTTGTTCCTTATCTGCCAAAATGGACGTTGGGAAGGAGAGGGATTCCTAGTTCATACAGGCGGTTAGTCAGAATGCTATGATTGACAGTATCAAACGCTGCGGAGAGATCCAAAAGTATCAGGGTGGCGTTGTCTCCTTTATCAATGATAGATCTAATGCTCTCTGCAGCTATTATGAGAGCTGATTTGGTGCTGTGCTGGCTTCACAATGCCAATTGTTATTCATTTAAAATTCTGATTTCATCTATGAAAGCAGATAGTTGCTGACTGAGAACCTTAGCTAATATTTTTGCTGGTTGGGGCATGTGTCATATGGGAAAATAGGCCTTGGGATCGGATGCTGGTACAGTGGGCTTTTTTTAAGGGGGAGAATCGCTGCTCTCTTCCATGGTTTTGGAAAATTGCCTGTTCAAATAATTTCATTAAAAATAAGTGTAAGATGTTCAGAAATAGTCTTTGTTGCAAGATGTAACACTTTAGGTGGACATGGGTCACCTGGGGAACTTGAGTTAGTGCTAGATAAAAGGTTCTTCACTAGCTCTTGGAATAAGAGAGTAAAATGCAGCATTGCAAGTCAATTTCTGGGCGGGAGCTATTGTTGTTAGATGGATTGTCAATGTTTGAGGAAAAAGTTGAGAAAATGCTGAGTACTTAAGACGGAAAAGCTTGACTGGCATTGGGTGGCTTATTTTGGGCTGTGTTAGACAAGGTTTTGGCCGTTTTAAATAATTCTTTAGTCGAGTTCTTGACTGATTTATTTTTTTCCAAGAAGTAGGCAGATTTATTTGCAAAAATCATTGATTTATAAGTTTTAAGAGGTTTTCTATTTTGCTCCTCAAAACTGGAAGAATACCAAGGTTCTGAGGGACTAAATGTTCAGGTTGTTGCAGTAATAAACCACATTGTTGTTCTGGGTGTGTTACATCTAATACAATAAAGCATTCTGCAGCAATCATAGAAAGAGAAAAAAAACCTCCCAGGATGGTTTCTGTGCAGGAAGGTGCCTCTTCCTGTCCAAAAGCAATCCTGCTTGCCTCGCAGGCACCCTTGCACCATGGTGCAAGGGTGTCTGCATTGGCGCTAGTCTGCCAAAATGGTGCCAGCGCAGAGGGAAAGGACAGTAATGTGCCATATGCAATAGATATGGAACATTCCTGTCCTTTCACTTTGCTGCCGGCCAGCGCAGGAAGGTGACTTCCTGTCCTCCTCTGCACCAAATCCCCATAAATATGCTCCGAGGTATACTCCTATAACTATCTGAAGGAGAAGTTTTCCTACACATATACATTAACCACATAAGGTCAAATGTGCTCACAATGCTAACAATTTACATCTTTGAACCACAGAACTGCATGAGAATTTCCTGAAATTGACATTTGTCTACCTACTAAATCTAGTGCATGTCAAAGTTTACATTCACTTTTGTACTGAACTATCCTTTACAGAGAGAGTTTCATTAAGATATTTGACACTGCCCAAAGCAAATGTCTTTGAAGCAAATCCAATTTTTGGTTTAGCTGTATTTGACAATGGCTTTAAGCACCATGTCATTGTTGCTCAAGATAGACGATTTAATGCATAGGCATAAAGATTGTTTGCCTGGTGTTAATCCACTATAGCCGTGGTTTTTATCTTTTGACTTTTGTTGACCCCCACTTAATCATTACTGAAATCCGGGAATCCCCACTGAATCATTATTGAAATCTGGGACACCAATGAATCATTACAAGATTGCAGGACCTCAAAACTATACACATAAATATAGAAACAAGCATTCATCAAACAAAAACACATCTACAGAAGTGATGAAATATAGTATTTAATTAACAATCAAATATAAAACATTAACATTTTAATTTTAATGGAAGAGGTTTTTTTTCTAAATTCACCGAGACCTCACCTAAGACCAGCCATCATCCACACTTTATTCTGTTTGATTCACTGCTCCTACATATCAATATGAGGACACCAATTTAGTTTTCAGACACCAATTGCAATTTCCTTTACATTTACTTTCAATTTAAAGTTTTACATTTTGCTTTTTATTTCAAATACACTTTGGTAATCTGTATTTTGTTATCCAAGCAGTTGCAGATCCCCTGATTAGGTGTTGTGGACCCCCAGGGGACCCTGGACCACAGATTAGGAAACACTGCACTATGGGGAAAGTGAGCAAGGGGCAAATACGTCAAAGTAACCTATGGATTAGTTCAAGGGATCAACTGCTTCGAAATTGTAATAGTCAACCTGTGGGATAATGTGAGGATTTTGATTAATGAGTGTAATTGCTTAATCAAGGAACTTATTTGCGTATAATGATCGCCAAACGTTGGTGAACCTTACGTGTGAAAAATATGTAACAATCTCATTCTTGACTCTACCAGCACAAATGTACTCAGTAGCAGCATTGTTATCACAAGGTTGATATTAATGCCTGATGTTTACCCTATTGTAGCTAAAGACAAGCACCTTTAGATACGCTTGGCAAGGTTCAAATATAGTGCTGAGGATGTTGCTGTATAGGTGTCTATACTGAGAGGCCTGGGACATGGCTTGTAGTAGGAAAGGGGATGTCAACCTTGTGTAAGATATATCTTTCAACAATGCAAGGTGAACACTGCCTAGGGGCCACAGAGCTATGCTTTACAGCACCGAATATTCATTTTTGTGTGAGGTTGTCAAAATTTGGCACATGTTACTTTGACTGTTGCCACGTGTTAAGTTTCATGGAATTCAAAGGGTTTTAGCTGACAGAAGGGGGTGGTGACTGGGAGCATAAACTACGTCAAGAGGAGGCAAAATGAATCAGTAGATTAAGATCTGTAGACAAAGGCCTAAACAGTAATAATTAGTTTCATTATTTTCTATGAAGATTTTTGAGCACATATTTTAGTCACTGGTAACCATGGAAGGTCATGGGCGAATGGACCGTGGCTATAGCGATTGTTTCCCTAACGACAAGTTAGAACTGACTAGTCTTAATGAGGTGACTGGGATGACAGGTAATGTCAGATGATTGAGGATCTAATAGTGAACACATTCCATTATTCTCTATGAAAGACTCTGGAGCACATTTTGAGCCACTGGACCGATGAAGAGTCATGGGTGAATGGACTACAGTGATAGCGATCACTGTTCCCCTAATGAGCCGACTAATAATATTGAGGTGACTGGGATATCAGGTGGTGTCCCTTCTGAGTTTATTTTCCACCTGGCACAATATGGATCCAGGTTGGTTGATAGTGAGGGGGTGATTGTACCCGGAAAGAAAGAATAGTAATTACTGAGATTTAAATCTTGATAGGAAGAATTAGAATAGGAAGCATATGCTGGGTAATGTTATTTAATACAGTGTTGAGAAGTAAGAGGGTATTGGAGTTGGGTGGTATGGAATTATAAGTGGATAATGAGTGCGGTTTGAAGAGAAAAAACAAAGTTATATCACAGGATTAGTAGTAAACATGGATGTGGTGTTTTACTGTGGGTAGGTCATGTTAATTTTGATTATTTGCGGTTATGTATATCAAGTTGAAAAGTGAAGATCTGTATGATGGTTTATGACTGCTGGAACAGGAATGATGAGAGGAACACAAAGTACTGTTTTCAAACAGGGTGAATTAATGTTTAAGATAAGAAAAGGATGAAACCGATTTACATGAAATTCAGTGATAACATTTTTTATTTTTACTAGGACAGTGCACCCATAGTGATAAGAGTTTAAGGTTGCGTAATATTTGCCACGGACTGTGCGTATTATATAGGGGTGCTGCCTTGTCACGGGCTGAATTAATTGAAAAAGGAAGCCTCGGCAATTGTCATTATCATTGACTGTGCAGGCCACGCCTTGGGAGGCAGGACAGGAGGAAGGCGGCACCCCAGGCTGGTGAGAATGAAGTGATTGGCTGGAGGACAGGAAGACCAGAGAGGAAACCTGATCCGGAAAACAGAATGAATGCTGATTGGTGGAAGTAGATGTTTATCTAGCAAAATGAACGTGATTGGCTGGAGGACAGGAGGACCAGGGAGGAAACATGGATCGGAAAACAGAATGAATGCTGATTGGTGGAAGTAGATTTTGAGCTAGCAAAAAAGGTTATGGATTGGTTGAAATATGTGTGGATCAGAAATGGAGCACACTAGAGACCTTCAATGAACACTGATTGGTTGAAGTAGAGTATAAAAGAGTGGGTCAAAAAACAGTTTCAATATGATGGTGTACGAAAGAAGGAATGGTGGATGTACTAGTTGTGGACAGATTGGAAGTTAATGAGATACAGCCGGACCATTGGGCCCGGTGGGAGCATGAGAAGTTGGAAATATGTGATAATGTGGCCTCAGGTTTGTGTTGCATAGTAGACTTGGACTAACATTACATATACTGGAGCAACTTGGTGTTTTCTCTCATATTCTAGACGTTTGCAATAAACAAAGATTGATACTAGCAGAAGGATGAGTGCACTACATGGAATTTAAAGTCATATGATTATCATGATATTAGAAGGTAACACAATATTATTCATTTAGCATGCAGAATTGAAGAAATATATGTATGTACTTGGTTTAAAATATATACTTTGTATTGGTGTAAAACCGATAAACAGTTTTAATGGTCAAAATGGGAACACTGGGCTCTATGTTTTGGAACTAGCATCTGAATTGCTTTAATCTCATGAAAGAGCATGTCTTTTAGGTACTTAGATTGTATATAGGTAGAGAGTCTGGTCTAATATATTCATAGTGACTGATTTAAAATGGTATGGTGAAGTGTGAATATGTATGTGAAAAAATTATTATTGACTGACTTGATTGCAATTTACAGCCCTGATGATGTCCGCTTAGGATGAAACGCGTTGGCTGGATACATTGGATAATGTACCTTTGTGTTGCAAAATTTGATTGAATAATACATTCGGAATTGTCTTTCTAATTACACAATACTCCCTTGGGATTTTCTTGGTTGGATACACAGAGAATGGACTATATATGAGCGCACTGCTTGCAACGCTATGATTATGTGGATGAATCACACATTCCTTTTGTATAGATTGTTGTTAACCACAGCAGTTACAGTAAAAAATAAAAAGATTGAAATTACACTGGAAACATCAAATTCTGGATATTTCTGGGATTAAGTACCCTTGCCAATTCAATTTTCAAACATATGTTGGGTGTAAGTTCTACTTTAATGTAAAAAGGTCCTTTGTCCATCTTGTCAATGCTTTTAGTTATTTAAATATTGAAATTTGTTTTTTTATGTATTGCAGTGAAATATCTGGCATAAGGTTTTGTAACATGTCTCATGAAATACATTTTAACCTGACCTGGAAGGTACTAAAATGTCCTATGAGTACACAAATAATATTTGAGGACTTCAGTAGAATGCCACGCATGGATTTGGACCAGAGGTTTAAACACGCAAAAGGTATTAATGAACTGTATAGAATGAGAAAGTTAAAATAAATAGCTATGTTGAAGATTAGGTTTTGTTAAGGGTGGTCTGGAAAAACACAGACTTAAGCTATAAAGTGTTAGATTTGAATCAAATCAACCCACGGAAAATGTAAAGTCAGTAAAAAAGAGAATAATTAGTGGCCTATTTACAAATGTAAATATACATGTGAATATTTACTCATGTGTATATTTTTTGCTTTACATTGTAGTCATTCTACACTGATGTTTACACTTACATGCCTCCATCTCTTCAAATCAGGGAGCGAAGCTTCCTAGAATAGGATTCACAACTGTAAAGTTACTACTTGTAACTTTGCTGATGTAGGTGCATTAGTAAAGGGACAATTCTTAACGCTTTTTATTCTTTAAAAAAATATTAAAATGTTTTAATGAAAAATATGAAAGTTAATTCATTTTACATTTTTAGTTTTCATTTAGAGCTAGTAAAAAACATGTACGTTAATTCAACACATTAAGGGGCCGATTAGGATGGCGGACGGACTTGCGTCCGTCCGCCATCCCAGAGGTGGAGGGACCGTCCGCATGGGCTGCGGCGGTCCCTCCGTGCAAATTAGGATGTGACCGCCCACACTACCTTTGCATCAACACACATACCATTGACAGGTACACATTGTTGTAATGGAGTGCTTCTGATGAGTGAATTGAGTACATTACCTGATGTATTGGTATGGTTGGTAACAAACTGAAAAGCAGATCAGGTTCTTCAGGAAATATATACTCATGTGAGGTTCGCTACTGTGTTACAGCAAGCAAATGGATGCAAAATCAGCTTCCAAGGGATTTGATTTTAGACAGTTGCCCCAGGTTCCCTTTTAAATTCAGGAAAGTCAAAGACCTATGGTTACCCCTGGCTGTACTATGCTAATGTCAAAGAAAATTAGAAAAATATTTAAAAACATTAAACGGGATGGGAAAGGAGGTAAGAAATATGGGTGGGCCAGGCAGTGAAAAGGAAAAATGATAGATAAGCACAACTATCTATGAATCACATTTCTATCAAAAAATGTGCCCCAAAAGTTTAAAGTCTCTTAAATAGAGTGGATCATCCAAGCATTTAACTTGATGCGGTCACTCTAAAGTGCCCAAGCAAATTAAATTACCACCTTACTCCAGATGATTCTAGACGCTGTCTGCAGTCTCAAACATAATACCTACAAATTATTGTTTCCAGGTGTGTTCTTGTAATTAATTCAATGATAGAAAAACATGACCCCAAAGTTCAGAATAATTTTGTTATCACAGGAATGTCCAAGACTAGAAACAGTTTTCGTAGTGATTTGCCGGTTGGTAGCAATACAACAAGCAAAACCACATAGAGTAATTTTCTCTTGCATATGACTTTTAAATGTCTCCATTGATATTTTGACATGGCTACTTACCTATAAGCTGCTCCTGGCTAAGCAACATTTTGAGAGGTTCAAGCTTGTTAATCAGCCAGGTTACAGAGAATGTGCTGAAAGACATAATGTAAGAAGCTTGAACATGTGTAGTCTGTGAACCTAATTGTAGATTTGGAGGGAGCAGAATGCCAAGATTTACAAAAACTGCAAATTACTCACAAACAGTTCCTAGATATTATAGAGAGGAGATATTGTCACTCACGTATTTCAGTGAAAGGACGGAAGCATGGGAAGGAGCTGAAGAGGCTTACTTAAGTAATGTGTATCATAAGTAGGAGGCAATGGGTATTCATTTGATATTTTCCAAGGATTCCATGATGTCTCACATCTGTAGAATTTGTTTAAACTGTTTAACACATTGCCTGGTCTCCAAAAGTAACTACAAGAACATGGATCTCAACAGCACATTTTTTTTTCCTTATCAAGTTTATTTTATTTAGCATAGTTATTTTAAACCGTTGCTACAAAATATCTCATTGCAAACTAAAAACCGGTAAAAAGATCTTATAACCAAATGATATTTACAGTACATTAAAAGCAAGCAATTTTTATAGCAGCGTTAGTCATTTTCCTTATCTGCTATTTGGTTGTTCGGACCTTGGCATTTTCTTCTCCAGTTGTGATAAAAATTTTACAAAGCTACAGTTAAGGTGCGTGTCCTCGGGTGCAAAACATGCCAACACAGCTTGTCTCCGTGTGCGAATGCCTCTCTGGTTAAAAAGTGGTTTTAGATGCCATCTCCTCTGTTAGCTCTTTACATGTGCAGAGGAGATGCAGCATATCTTCTTGCATTGTCCCACATAAGCGGCATTTAGGATCAGATTGGATTTTCAGCCAATGTGGAGAGTGCTTTGTGCATGGCAACAAGCCTAATCTGTATTTCAAAAATAAAATTTTGGTACGTTTGGCAAAACCCAAAGCTAGATACTTTTGTGCCCCCAGAGATGAGTAGATACTCAGAATTATCCAACCATTCGACCTTCTTGCTAGGGCTGCCTTGTCTTCAATCCAAGATTCAGCTCGTATTATTTTCTATGTTGATTTTTTAAGGAGATAGTGACTTGTAGGTGTTGCCCAAAGTTCAGTAAGACCCAATGTTGCCACACTTGCTGCTAAATATTTTGCCGCACATGTTAAAATATTAACTGGAGTTCGCCCAGTGAGGTACTGAGGTAGAGCAGTGAAAAGAGGTGGAATATTCCGATCTCCTAGCTCTAGCACATACTCTTCAATTTGGTGATTTGAGGCTGCAGTTCATTTAAACATAACCCCAAAAAATCCATATTGAGGAATCCTTTGGGTCTGGTTCAGCAGCATATGAACAGCACTGGCTAGATAAAACACAGCGGAGTTTAAACAGCAGACAATGTCTTCATGAGGCCAAATGCACTGTGCACCCTGCATGAGAAGAAAGGTTGAGGGTTGCTAAGAGCAGTACTAAACAGGAGTCAGCATGATCATATCTATCCACCCACATACTAAATCGCTTTGAAAGATGTAATAAATGATTGAAATACAATGTCTCCTGTAGCCTGTGTATCACAGAACATAGCATGATTGAATCATATTTAAAATTGTCACATGCATCTTCATTATTAATGCCTTGGAAAATATATGTTTTCAAAACCTCTGGGCAGCAGAAGAGGTGCCTTTGGGAGGCAACTCGTTTTTATTAATAAATCAGGGTGTCTAGAGGTAATCATCTCTAGCATTTATAGGTTTTAGCTGAAGCAAATAAATCAATCACCATTGAATATTGTTATGTTATAGAATTTTATATAGTGCCTATGTACCGAAGGTGTCTTGCTGCTGCAGTAAGTAAGCGAGATCAGCTAGTAAGGATGGATACAATGTTGCCTCTAGGTTAGAAGAGCTACATTTTGGTGCTTTCTTGAAATGTAAAAGGGCCTGTTAATTTTTAAATTCAAACGGGAGGGAATTCCACAGTTTAGCGGTACAGGTCACAAAGCTTTTGCTGCCTCAACGCACAAGTCCGAATTTGGACACATTAATACTTTTCAAGCCAGAGGAACTTAGGGGGTCTAGAAAATGTATACCTGCAGGAAACGCTGCCTAAGGGCAACTAGTACGATGTTGTGTAGGGCCTTAAAGGCAGTGCACAAGACCTTGAAAGCAATAATTGTCTTCATATGCAGCCAATGTAGTAGGTTCAATGCCATGGATGCTGAATGAAGATTGGGGAGACTACAAATGAGACGGGCTGCAGAAATTTGTAGGGTCTGATGTTTAAATACCGTTGTTTGTTGTAAGCCAATGTATCATCCATTACAGTAGTCCAATTTGGACAGAATTTGTGCTGACTTTTTAAAGATTAGAGGGGATGCAGGGTAAAGTTTTTCCCAGAATCTTCAAAAGAAAGAAAACAGAAAGCTTTTGATTGATCTGGTTCTCAAAGGAGAGTTTTTTGTGGAAGATGACCCCCAGGTTTCTAACTTTTCCCACTGGGGATGGAACAGGGCCTATATCTGGTGGCCATCAGTCCGGGGACCAAATGTTAGTGTTGTTTGCAAAGAGTAAGATTGTATGTTTACCGTAGTTCAATCTCATTCATTTTACCGCCATCCAGGTACCAACATTTTCCATCCAGAGGCAAAATTGGGCGGCTGTATGGGACAGTTTTCCTGTGACAGACACCACAATTTGTGTGTCATCTGCCTAAGAAAAAAGTGAGGAACCAAAGGTTCGGATAAGTTTAACTAGAGGGCTATTGAGCAAGTTGAATAGGGTGGGGCTTAGAGATGCCCTTTAAGGGACACCACAGGGAAGATCCCATGTTGTGGACGAAAATCTTTCTAGGGTGATGTGTTGTTCCTTATCTGCCAAAATGGACGTTGGGAAGGAGAGGGATTCCTAGTTCATACAGGCGGTTAGTCAGAATGCTATGATTGACAGTATCAAACGCTGCGGAGAGATCCAAAAGTATCAGGGTGGCGTTGTCTCCTTTATCAATGATAGATCTAATGCTCTCTGCAGCTATTATGAGAGCTGATTTGGTGCTGTGCTGGCTTCACAATGCCAATTGTTATTCATTTAAAATTCTGATTTCATCTATGAAAGCAGATAGTTGCTGACTGAGAACCTTAGCTAATATTTTTGCTGGTTGGGGCATGTGTCATATGGGAAAATAGGCCTTGGGATCGGATGCTGGTACAGTGGGCTTTTTTTAAGGGGGAGAATCGCTGCTCTCTTCCATGGTTTTGGAAAATTGCCTGTTCAAATAATTTCATTAAAAATAAGTGTAAGATGTTCAGAAATAGTCTTTGTTGCAAGATGTAACACTTTAGGTGGACATGGGTCACCTGGGGAACTTGAGTTAGTGCTAGATAAAAGGTTCTTCACTTGCTCTTGGAATAAGAGAGTAAAATGCAGCATTGCAAGTCAATTTCTGGGCGGGAGCTATTGTTGTTAGATGGATTGTCAATGTTTGAGGAAAAAGTTGAGAAAATGCTGAGTACTTAAGAAGGAAAAGCTTGACTGGCATTGGGTGGCTTATTTTGGGCTGTGTTAGACAAGGTTTTGGCCGTTTTAAATAATTCTTTAGTCGAGTTCTTGACTGATTTATTTTTTTCCAAGAAGTAGGCAGATTTATTTGCAAAAATCATTGATTTATAAGTTTTAAGAGGTTTTCTATATTTAATTTTGTCCTTCTCAATATAGTTCAATCTCCACTTCCGTTTCAATTTATGGCAGACCTCTTTTTGCTCCTCAAAACTGGAAGAATACCAAGGTTCTGAGGGACTAAATGTTCAAGTTGTTGCAGTAATAAACCACATTGTTGTTCTGGGTGTGTTACATCTAATACAATAAAGCATTCTGCAGCAATCATAGAGAGAGGAAAAAACCTCCCAGGATGGTTTCTGTGCAGGAAGGTGCCTCTTCCTGTCCAAAAGCAATCCTGCTTGCCTCGCAGGCACCCTTGCACCATGGTGCAAGGGTGTCTGCATTGGCGCTAGTCTGCCAAAATGGTGCCAGCGCAGAGGGAAAGGACAGTAATGTGCCATATGCAAT
Source organism: Lissotriton helveticus (assembly GCF_964261635.1). Classification (NCBI taxonomy): domain Eukaryota; kingdom Metazoa; phylum Chordata; class Amphibia; order Caudata; family Salamandridae; genus Lissotriton; species Lissotriton helveticus. The sequence goes on along the minus strand of NC_136059.1, from coordinate 724,683,300 downwards.
AGATATGGAACATTCCTGTCCTTTCACTTTGCTGCCGGCCAGCGCAGGAAGGTGACTTCCTGTCCTCCTCTGCACCAAATCCCCATAAATATGCTCCGAGGTATACTCCTATAACTATCTGAAGGAGAAGTTTTCCTACACATATACATTAACCACATAAGGTCAAATGTGCTCACAATGCTAACAATTTACATCTTTGAACCACAGAACTGCATGAGAATTTCCTGAAATTGACATTTGTCTACCTACTAAATCTAGTGCATGTCAAAGTTTACATTCACTTTTGTACTGAACTATCCTTTACAGAGAGAGTTTCATTAAGATATTTGACACTGCCCAAAGCAAATGTCTTTGAAGCAAATCCAATTTTTGGTTTAGCTGTATTTGACAATGGCTTTAAGCACCATGTCATTGTTGCTCAAGATAGATGATTTAATGCATAGGCATAAAGATTGTTTGCCTGGTGTTAATCCACTATAGCCGTGGTTTTTATCTTTGGACTTTTGTTGACCCCCACTTAATCATTACTGAAATCCGGGAATCCCCACTGAATCATTATTGAAATCTGGGACACCAATGAATCATTACAAGATTGCAGGACCTCAAAACTATACACATAAATATAGAAACAAGCATTCATCAAACAAAAACACATCTACAGAAGTGATGAAATATAGTATTTAATTAACAATCAAATATAAAACATTAACATTTTAATTTTAATGGAAGAGGTTTTTTTTCTAAATTCACCTGAGACCTCACCTAAGACCAGCCATCATCCACACTTTATTCTGTTTGATTCACTGCTCCTACATATCAATATGAGGACACCAATTTAGTTTTCAGACACCAATTGCAATTTCCTTTACATTTACTTTCAATTTAAAGTTTTACATTTTGCTTTTTATTTCAAATACACTTTGCTAATCTGTATTTTGTTATCCAAGCAGTTGCAGATCCCCTGATTAGGTGTTGTGGACCCCCAGGGGACCCTGGACCACAGATTAGGAAACACTGCACTATGGGGAAAGTGAGCAAGGGGCAAATACGTCAAAGTAACCTATGGATTAGTTCAAGGGATCAACTGCTTCGAAATTGTAATAGTCAACCTGTGGGATAATGTGAGGATTTTGATTAATGAGTGTAATTGCTTAATCAAGGAACTTATTTGCGTATAATGATCGCCAAACGTTGGTGAACCTTACGTGTGAAAAATATGTAACAATCTCATTCTTGACTCTACCAGCACAAATGTACTCAGTAGCAGCATTGTTATCACAAGGTTGATATTAATGCCTGATGTTTACCCTATTGTAGCTAAAGACAAGCACCTTTAGATACGCTTGGCAAGGTTCAAATATAGTGCTGAGGATGTTGCTGTATAGGTGTCTATACTGAGAGGCCTGGGACATGGCTTGTAGTAGGAAAGGGGATGTCAACCTTGTGTAAGATATATCTTTCAACAATGCAAGGTGAACACTGCCTAGGGGCCACAGAGCTATGCTTTACAGCACCGAATATTCATTTTTGTGTGAGGTTGTCAAAATTTGGCACATGTTACTTTGACTGTTGCCACGTGTTAAGTTTCATGGAATTCAAAGGGTTTTAGCTGACAGAAGGGGGTGGTGACTGGGAGCATAAACTACGTCAAGAGGAGGCAAAATGAATCAGTAGATTAAGATCTGTAGACAAAGGCCTAAACAGTGATAATTAGTTTCATTATTTTCTATGAAGATTTTTGAGCACATATTTTAGTCACTGGTAACCATGGAAGGTCATGGGCGAATGGACCGTGGCTATAGCGATTGTTTCCCTAACGACAAGTTAGAACTGACTAGTCTTAATGAGGTGACTGGGATGACAGGTAATGTCAGATGATTGAGGATCTAATAGTGAACACATTCCATTATTCTCTATGAAAGACTCTGGAGCACATTTTGAGCCACTGGACCGATGAAGAGTCATGGGTGAATGGACTACAGTGATAGCGATCACTGTTCCCCTAATGAGCCGACTAATAATATTGAGGTGACTGGGATATCAGGTGGTGTCCCTTCTGAGTTTATTTTCCACCTGGCACAATATGGATCCAGTTTGGTTGATAGAGAGGGGGTGATTGTACCCGGAAAGAAAGAATAGTAATTACTGAGATTTAAATCTTGATAGGAAGAATTAGAATAGGAAGCATATGCTGGGTAATGTTATTTAATACAGTGTTGAGAAGTAAGAGGGTATTGGAGTTGGATGGTATGGAATTATAAGTGGATAATGAGTGCGGTGTGAAGAGAAAAAACAAAGTTATATCACAGGATTAGTAGTAAACATGGATGTGGTGTTTTACTGTGGGTAGGTCATGTTAATTTTGATTATTTGCGGTTATGTATATCAAGTTGAAAAGTGAAGATCTGTATGATGGTTTATGACTGCTGGAACAGGAATGATGAGAGGAACACAAAGTACTGTTTTCAAACAGGGTGAATTAATGTTTAAGATAAGAAAAGGATGAAACCGATTTACATGACATTCAGTGATAAAATTTTTTATTTTTACTAGGACAGTGCACCCATAGTGATAAGAGTTTAAGGTTGCGTAATATTTGCCACAGACTGTGCGTATTATATAGGGGTGCTGCCTTGTCACGGGCTGAATTAATTGAAAAAGGAAGCCTCGGCAATTGTCATTATCATTGACTGTGCAGGCCACGCCTTGGGAGGCAGGACAGGAGGAAGGTGGCACCCCAGGCTGGTGAGAATGAAGTGATTGGCTGGAGGACAGGAAGACCAGAGAGGAAACCTGATCCGGAAAACAGAATGAATGCTGATTGGTGGAAGTAGATGTTTATCTAGCAAAATGAACGTGATTGGCTGGAGGACAGGAGGACCAGGGAGGAAACATGGATCAGAAAACAGAATGAATGCTGATTGTTGGAAGTAGATTTTGAGCTAGCAAAAAAGGTTATGGATTGGTTGAAATATGTGTGGATCAGAAATGGAGCACACTAGAGACCTTCAATGAACACTGATTGGTTGGAGTAGAGTATAAAAGAGTGGGTCAAAAAACAGTTTCAATATGATGGTGTACGAAAGAAGGAATGGTGGATGTACTAGTTGTGGACAGATTGGAAGTTAATGAGATACAGCCGGACCATTGGGCCTGGTGGGAGCATGAGAAGTTGGAAATATGTGATAATGTGGCCTCAGGTTTGTGTTGCATAGTAGACTTGGACTAACATTACATATACTGGAGCAACTTGGTGTTTTCTCTCATATTCTAGACGTTTGCAATAAACAAAGATTGATACTAGCAGAAGGATGAGTGCACTACATGGAATTTAAAGTCATATGATTATCATGATATTAGAAGGTAACACAATATTATTCATTTAGCATGCAGAATTGAAGAAATATATGTATGTACTTGGTTTAAAATATATACTTTGTATTGGTGTAAAACCGATAAACAATTTTAATGGTCAAAATGGGAACACTGGGCTCTATGTTTTGGAACTAGCATCTGAATTGCTTTAATCTCATGAAAGAGCATGTCTTTTAGGTACTTAGATTGTATATAGGTAGAGAGTCTGGTCTAATATATTCATAGTGACTGATTTAAAATGGTATGGTGAAGTGTGAATATGTATGTGAAAAAATTATTATTGACTGACTTGATTGCAATTTACAGCCCTGATGATGTCCGCTTAGGATGAAACGCGTTGGCTGGATACATTGGATAATGTACCTTTGTGTTGCAAAATTTGATTGAATAATACATTCGGAATTGTCTTTCTAATTACACAATACTCCCTTGGGATTTTCTTGGTTGGATACACAGAGAATGGACTATATATGAGCGCACTGCTTGCAACGCTATGATTATGTGGATGAATCACACATTCCTTTTGTATAGATTGTTGTTAACCACAGCAGTTACAGTAAAAAATAAAAAGATTGAAATTACACTGGAAACATCAAATTCTGGATATTTCTGGGATTAAGTACCCTTGACAATTCAATTTTCAAACATATGTTGGGTGTAAGTTCTACTTTAATGTAAAAAGGTCCTTTGTCCATCTTGTCAATGCTTTTAGTTATTTAAATATTGAAATTTGTTTTTTTATGTATTGCAGTGAAATATCTGGCATAAGGTTTTGTAACATGTCTCATGAAATACATTTTAACCTGACCTGGAAGGTACTAAAATGTCCTATGAGTACACAAATAATATTTGAGGACTTCAGTAGAATGCCACGCATGGATTTGGACCAGAGGTTTAAACACGCAAAAGGTATTAATGAACTGTATAGAATGAGAAAGTTAAAATAAATAGCTATGTTGAAGATTAGGTTTTGTTAAGGGTGGTCTGGAAAAACACAGACTTAAGCTATAAAGTGTTAGATTTGAATCAAATCAACCCACGGAAAATGTAAAGTCAGTAAAAAAGAGAATAATTAGTGGCCTATTTACAAATGTAAATATACATGTGAATATTTACTCATGTGTATATTTTTTGCTTTACATTGTAGTCATTCTACACTGATGTTTACACTTACATGCCTCCATCTCTTCAAATCAGGGAGCGAAGCTTCCTAGAATAGGATTCACAACTGTAAAGTTACTACTTGTAACTTTGCTGATGTAGGTGCATTAGTAAAGGGACAATTCTTAACGCTTTTTATTCTTTAAAAAAATATTAAAATGTTTTAATGAAAAATATGAAAGTTAATTCATTTTACATTTTTAGTTTTCATTTAGAGCTAGTAAAAAACATGTACGTTAATTCAACACATTAAGGGGCCGATTAGGATGGCGGACGGACTTGCGTCCGTCCGCCATCCCAGAGGTGGAGGGACCGTCCGCATGGGCTGCGGCGGTCCCTCCGTGCAAATTAGGATGTGACCGCCACCCTGGCGGTCACATCCTGGATATTTAACATTGCGGCGGGTGCTGCTTCAAGCAGCACCCGCCGCAATGTTAAAAGTGCATGTTTAACATTTACATGCACAAAGCGGCAGGCACCGCGCGGTGCCTGCCGCTTTGTGCATGTAAATACTGGGGGGTACCATAGGTACCCCCCATGTGCACCCCCCACCCGCCTACAACCTGGGGGCCCGCAACGGGCCCCCAAAATCAAAAGTACACATGCTTTTCCACGGCGGAAAAACCGCCGCGGAAAAGCATGTTTAAAAATGCATCCTAATTTGGCTGGCGGTGTCTGATAGACACTGCCAGCCAAATGAGAGCTTTTCCGCCGCGGTTGTAATCCGACCGTGGCGGAAAAGCAGCGGACAGAAACCAAGACCCGCCAGCCATCGTAATGCGGCGGTGGGTCTTTGGTGACTCCGCAGAGGATTTTCCGCCTCCTCCGGGCCGGAGGTGGCTTCCACCGGCCCGGAGGAGGCGGAAAATCCTCCATCCTAATCGGCCCCTAAATGTGTATGAAATGGATATAAAGTTATTATATAAATATATTTCTTTATTTATAAATGCTAATGTGTTCCTTTTTGTAGAAGAACCCTTAAAAAATGTAAAAGGGGGCAGGGTCATGATAACCTGCCCTTTAAGCCTGGTGGCTATAACTAGAACTTGTGCCTTATATTATCTATAACTCGTGCCTCGGTCATGCAGTGTTGTGATCAATGAAGTAATTTCCGATGTTGCAGTGATGTTATTAGTCTTGTCATAGGACAAATGTATAAGTGATGTAATATGGAAGGTAATTTGCAGTGCCTGGCAAGGGCGCAAAGTATAGTTACTTTAGGGCACAAGTTATATTTACTTTAAATAATTATATCTGGTGAATTTCAGTGATTTTGTTAGTTTAAAACTATAACATCCATTTAACTGTTGTTTCTTACAGTGCGTTTCTAGTTTTTTTTTACGTAAAGTAAGATTTTATTACCATACGTAAACACAGTCCTCCTCCTTGAGCTTTGGCAGGGCACAGGGATCCCATTTCCTGGGACCATATATATTTTTTAAAGTGAGGGAGTATGCAGTCCCCTCCCCAAGACTTAGAAGACTCCGTGGCTCCCATCCCTTGGGTCGCAACTTTATTTAAAGGCAAGGAGGGCATGCAGCCCACCACCCCAAACATTGCTGGTCCGGGGGACCCCATCCCCCAGGACTATATTCTTTTTAGGGGATGGGGCCCAGGAACCACCTACCAGACCCTCTATGGACCCTAGAGACCCCACCCTCCAAAGCAACTTTCATTGAAAGGGGAGGGGCATGCAATACGTACCCAAGCCATTACAGGGACGGGGAATCCCATCTCCCAGGACCAACATTCATTAGAAGGGGAGGTGGGTGTGCAGCCCCCCTCCCTGAGTGTTTACAGGTCCCAGTTACTCCTTACCCCGAGACCAACATTCATTAAAAGGGGAGATGGGCAGACAGTTCTCCTTTCCAAGCCTTTACTTGCCCTGCGGACCTTGTCTTTTTTAGGTTCTGAAGAGGCCACAATCTAATAGGTCTGAAACGCGTTAACCTTTAAAATGTCTGAGGAGTCTCAGTGGATGATATTAACTCTGAACTAATTTATTTAGACTGCAAGGAACACGTCATGAACTGAGGGCACTTCATCTGACTCCTCTCTAGATTTGGACAACCTCCAGGTGGATTATGGACTAAATAAAATAAATAAACTCCTAAACATTTAAAAACATACAATGATGGGGCAAAGAACAACATTTTCTTTCTGCAGTCTTTTAAAGGTGTATAGTGACTGTATATATATATATATATATATATATATATATATATATATATATATATATATATATATATATATTTATATATATATATTTTTTCACTGAAAAAATAGGTTTCAGGCAGGTTATAGTTAGGAATTATCATTTAGAAAACCATAGAAATTCACTGAAAAAACCATAGGTTTCAAGTAGGTTTTAGTTAGGAATTATCATTAAAAAAAACTTAGAAATTAATTGAAAAAACCATAGGTTTCCAGGGGTGTTATAGTTAGGTGGACATTTCAGTCATATAAAACCATTGAAATTCCTCTGTTATAGTTAGTTCTACATACTGTACCTGGTAATGATGATGTCACATATTACATCATTCATGACATGGTCAGTGACATCACTGATAACATCACTGATGACATCTCAAATGACATCACTGATGACATCATCCAGTAAATGTGGTTTGGTTTGTTATTTACATTTGTAATATATATTCACCAATCTGCATTGAAGAATCAGTGGATATATAAATATCTGGATAGAGGATTTAGTAGCAGTATGATTGAATGTTTACTTGACTAATTGATAGTGTTTCACTAAATATATTGGATAGTGCCTAAGGTGTGTGAATATCTGTATACTTTGTCAGTTGTTGTGTAAACTGCTGCACCAGTTGGTTGCTAGCTACGTGCAAGTCTATATTAGTTATTGATTAGTTAACTGATTATTTGTATGTGAGAGGGAATGTGTGTGTGGTTCGGTCGGGGATGTGTGACTGCCCAAAGATATGTGAATAGTTAATTCAGTACGTATATGAGGTTAAGACTACGAGTTATAATAGTTGTTTGGGTGAGTGAATATCATTATGGGTGTGGTGATGAGCAAAAACATTTATCAATGGTACATGTGCAACAAAGTAGAAAAAATAAAAGACAGTGTATGTGACAGTTGTATATAAATAAGTGAACATAAAACTCATTGATTGCATGAGTGACTGTATAGATAACTGTATACTTGTAATAGTGATTTCAAAACACACTAAGTATGAGTTACTATCTGTATGAATAAATGAAGTGCTATTTGTATAAGTGTGTAGCTAAGTAAATGTAAATAGGATACATTGTTTGCAAAAGTGAGTAGGATGACTGCATAACTGAATAGGTGTGTAATGCCAATCTAGGTGTATAAGTATATTTGATTGTGTTCTATTGATCATTGACAACATGTATGAATGAATCTATAGGTAATTGATTAGATGTGTATGTAGATCTAGGAATCACTGAGTGGGTTTTAGATACTTATATTGCTGTGTCAATGGATTCAAATATGGTACTCTGTATTTTACAGTAAGTGAGTGGTGAACGGCTATACTAGTGTACGATGAGGTATATCTGATTGTCACTTGGATGATGTAATCAGTGTTGTCATCAGTGATGTCATTTGAGATGTCATCAATGATGTCATCAGTGATGTCACTGACCATGTCATGAATGATTTAATATGTGACATCATCACCAGTAAACTGCGGGCGCAAGAGTTACAGTTAGTACAACTAACTATAACAGAGGAATTTCAATGGTTTTGTATGAGTGAAATGTCCAGCTAACTATAACACCCCTGAAACCTATGGTTTTTTCCATGAATTTCTAAGGTTTTTTAAATGATAATTCCTAACTATAACCTGCTTGAAACCTATGGTTTTTTCAGTGAATTTCTAAGGTTTTTTAAATGATAATTCCTAATTATAATATTCATTAAGCATATCTGTTTTTTCTATCTTTTTTAATTATCATCCTGTTCTCAACGTCATAAAAACTGCAAATATTACCATTCTTCAATGTATTCCTTGCTCCAAGAAAATCGCCTCAAAGCAGAACCACAACTAACATTAATGATATACAAACTAGGTATTCCCTTTGTAAAAAAATTAAAAAACACCACTTCCCCATATTTTCAACAACAAGCCAAATTGCAATGCTACCTAAAAAAACAGGTGATAGTTTCACTTACCACTAACAAATTAATATCAACATTTAACTAGTGTAAGGATGTGGACTATGTACTGCGTGAATTACATCTAACTCACACCCATATCTAAAGACAAGTATGTAATAGAGGTACTAATTATGCTCTTCCAACAGCCACCACTACAACCACCCCTCATGACTCCTCCCACTCTACTACCTTAGAGGCAACATAAAACAGGACAACGGACCTTTCCAAAGAAATATATGCCCTCAACAGCACACTAGCTCAATGTTCAGAGATGTGGCAATCAACTAAGGATAATGGAAGGAACTCGCACATCAACAATAATGTACACAATTCTAACACTACCGGTGATATGCTATACACAACTCACTATACACAGCAACAACTTTTCCGTGTGTAGATATACTATTGATACGTGTAGCTTACTGCACAGTGGACACAACCATATTATGTCATACTCTGGGGAATATCTCGGTCATGTAGCTGTGTTGTCTCCCCCCCTTGAAGCAGAAACTGAGTGGGCTGGTCCAACATACGCAACTCCAGCGTAAGAAAATAAGTAATTAGCCTACGCCTTGGGCGTGGTTCACTTCTGCAAAGAGAAAAGACTTTGCCACAGTGAAGGTCCTTACCCTGCCACCATGACCACGTACCTCCTCGATACAGGCCCATTGCTAACTCAGTGCCACAGCAGCGCAGGCTTATGTCTGTTTCGACTACTGCCTTCGATCTACACTGCGGATAGCAGGGTTCACAACTTGAATTCAGCTTTGGATCTACACTACGCACAGCATTGAAGTTATCCTTGATTTATGTAAGGCAGAGACAATTGCACTCTATGTCCTCAGACTTTGTTAAAATAAGTGACAACAATTCTTCGTCGATATCGGTGCTGAGTACTGCCTTCGATCTACAGTGCGGTCAGTAGAGTTTATAACTTGATACCAGTTTGGCATCAGCATTGCAGACAACATTTAATTCAGTCTTGATTTATTTAAGGCAGAGACAATTGTACTCAATCCTCAGATTTTCTTAAAGTATGTGAAAAAAACATTCCTCGATGTTTGTGTCGACTAGTGCCTTACATCTACACTGCAGATAGCAGGGTTCACAACTTGAATTCAGCTTTGCATTTACACTATGGACAGCATTGAAGTTAGTCTTGATTCATGTAAGGCAGAGACAATTTTGTTAAAGGATGCAACAAAAACATTCCTCAATGTCTGTACTGACTACTGCCTTCAAATGTACACTTCAATCAACAGAGCTTACTACTTGCTCTTCATTGCTCAGATGAAAAAGTAAAACAAATCCAAAGAACAAGGTCTGCTAACAGTGTAAGGGGGACTTTCACATTACCTTATGTGCATTTCTGAGTTTAAAGCAGCAAAGTAGTTTTCCGCAAGAAGAAATTTCTGAGACCAGAAGCAACAAAATAAGATACACCACCGAACAAAACTCAAATTAACCACAGGAGATTTGATTTTCGATCAGGACAACCTGGGCCCCATTTGGGCAGAAGGGACCACTCACACCAACCTCTTATTGGTGACTGATTCATGAGATTGGTTTAATTACTGAGAATAGAAATTGTGCCGAGTCGGGTACGCAGCCCGATAACCACACTGCTGCAGGAGCAACATGAACAAGAGGAGACTTTATTATTCCACCTAGTGCACATTACCTCTTGACTTTGAGTGTGGGCAAACAGTCATTTTTGGGAAGGAGGTACACATCACTTTGACCCTACGTTGTGGTAGATTTGCAGGGTGAGAGCATCAGCAGGAAAATACAAAGTGCCTTGGTTGAGCCTCTGCCTTATTGCCTAACACTTATTTAGAACACTTAAGACGTCTAGAACTGCGCTAAGGGTGCGAAGTACTATATGTGCTGACACAGTGTGCAACCTGGATGGCCAAGTCCAAGAACTGATATTAAACTGCACTCATATTGAGGTTTGATGGGGAAGTGCTGCAACTTTTCAATTTGTTTTAGAAAGCATTAGGGTATAATGAAAAATAGTAAAGTGACTGCATTCGGAGGAGGCTCCAAATATGCATAGTATCACAAGTATCACACCGGAACAGCCTGTATTGGTTTGATGACTATCCAACTGGGATCTTAATTTCAGTGCAGGGCAATGGTAGTAAGTTATAAGGTCTACATATAGAACCCTCCCCTCTACTGCTAGTGGCTGAGAACATTCAGCAGACCAAAGATAAGAGACCAATGCCAGAACTCGAAAGAAGCGGTACAAAAGGGGGTGGTGATAGACACAGCATCTGAACCAATCAAACACTCACACCCAGTCAACAGATCAGAGTATAATCCATCACCTTTCTTTAGCCCACTCTGCCACCCCAGTTCAGATATGGCCATATGCAAATCACTCTGACCCTGTGCCTCATGGGAACAGTCCAGACCGAACTGCCAAGCCATGCCTTCCCTGGACCGGAAACAAGCTTCCTAGGACCGGTTTCTGGCATTCCAGCCGTCTTCAGCCAGGCTTGCTTGAATCCAGTGGCAAAGTGAGCAAGGGACTCACGTCTGAGCATACCCTGCCAACTTATGACGTACAAAGCGGTACAAAAGGGGGTGGTGATGGATGGAGCATCTGAACCAATCAAACACTCACACCCAGTCAACAGATCAGGGTTTAATCCATCAACGTTCTTTAGCCCACTCTGCCACCCCAGTTCAGACATGGTCATATGCAAATCAGTCTGACCCTGTGCCTCATGGGAACAGTCCAGCCCGAATTGCCAAGCCATGCCTTCCCTGGACCGGAAACAAGCTTCCTAGGACTGTTTTTCGGCATTCCAGCCGCCTTCAGCCAGGCTTGCTTGAAACTCGAAAGAAGGCAATGAGTGAAAGGCCAGGAACAGCAGCACAGCTGCAAAGTTCTTTCAGTTTCATAGTGACTAAACTAGAAGGGTAATTGGAATTTCCACTTCCCCTATTTGGAGGGTAGAAGAATTCTGAGGAATGCAATCTCTGGACAAAACAAACTGTGAAGTAAGCACCCCCTTTTGGAGACACTGGTCAATCATATTTCCTTAAACTATTCCACACTACCTTTGTATCAACACACATACCATTGACAGGTACACATTGTTGTAAAGGAGTGCTTCTGATGAGTGAATTGAGTACATTACCTGATGTATTGGTATGGTTGGTAACAAACTGAAAAGCAGATCAGTTTCTTCAGGAAATATATACTCATGTGAGGTTCGCTACTGTGTTACAGCAAGCAAATGGATGCAAAATCAGCTTCCAAGGGATCTGATTTTAGACAGTTTCCCCAGGTTCCCTTTTAAATTCAGGAAAGTCAAAGACCTATGGTTACCCCTGGCTGTACTATGCTAATGTCAAAGAAAATTTGAAAAATATTTAAAAACATTAAACGGGATGGGAAAGGAGGTAAGAAAATATGGGTGGGCCAGGCAGTGAAAAGGAAAAATGATAGATAAGCACAACTATCTATGAATCACATTTCTATCAAAAAATGTGCCCCAAAAGTTTAAAGTCTCTTAAATAGAGTGGATCATCCAAGCATTTAACTTGATGCGGTCACTCTAAAGTGCCCAAGCAAATTAAATTACCACCTTACTCCAGATGATTCTAGACGCTGTCTGCAGTCTCAAACATAATACCTACAAATTATTGTTTCCAGGTGTGTTCTTGTAATTAATTCAATGATAGAAAAACATGACCCCAAAGTTCAGAATAATTTTGTTATCACAGGAATGTCCAAGACTAGAAACAGTTTTCGTAGTGACTTGCCGGTTGGTAGCAATACAACAAGCAAAACCACATAGAGTAATTTTCTCTTGCATATGACTTTTAAATGTCTCCAATGATATTTTGAAATGGCTACTTACCTATAAGCTGCTCCTGGCTAAGCAACATTTTGAGAGGTTCAAGCTTGTTAATCAGCCAGGTTACAGAGAATGTGCTGAAAGACATAATGTAAGAAGCTTGAACATGTGTAGTCTGTGAACCTAATTGTAGATTTGGAGGGATAAGAATGCCAAGATTTACAAAAACTGCAAATTACTCACAAACAGTTCCTAGATATTATAGAGAGGAGATATTGTCACTCACGTATTTCAGTGAAAGGACGGAAGCATGGGAAGGAGCTGAAGAGGCTTACTTAAGTAATGTGTATCATAAGTAGGAGGCGATGGGTATTCATTTGATATTTTCCAAGGATTCCATGATGTCTCACATCTGTAAAATTTGTTTAAACTGTTTAACACATTGCCTGGTCTCCAAAAGTAACTACAAGAACATGGATCTCAACAGCACATTTTTTTTCCTTATCAAGTTTATTTTATTTAGCATAGTTATTTAAAACCGTTGCTACAAAATATCTCATTGCAAACTAAAAACCGGTAAAAAGATTTTATAACCAAATGATATTTACAGTACATTAAAAGCAAGCAATTTTTATAGCAGCGTTAGTCATTTTCCTTATCCGCTATTTGGTTGTTCGGACCTTGGCATTTTCTTCTCCAGTTGTGATAAAAATTTTACAAAGCTACAGTTAAGGTGCGTGTCCTCGGGTGCAAAACATGCCAACACAGCTTGTCTCCGTGTGCGAATGCCTCTCTGGTTAAAAAGTGGTTTTAGATGCCATCTCCTCTGTTAGCTCTTTACATGTGCAGAGGAGATGCAGCATATCTTCTTGCATTGTCCCACATAAGCGGCATTTAGGATCAGATTGGATTTTCAGCCAATGTGGAGAGTGCTTTGTGCATGGCAACAAGCCTAATCTGTATTTCAAAAATAAAATTTTTGTACGTTTGACAAAACCCAAAGCTAGATACTTTTGTGCCCCCAGAGATGAGTAGATACTCAGAATTATCCAACCATGCGACCTCCTTGCTAGGGCTGCCTTGTCTTCAATCCAAGATTCAGCTCGTATTATTTTCTATGTTGATTTTTTAAGGAGATAGTGACTTGTAGGTGTTGCCCAAAGTTCAGTAAGACCCAATGTTGCCACACTTGCTGCTAAATAATTTGCCGCACATGTTAAAATATTAACTGGAGTTCGCCCAGTGAGGTACTGAGGTAGAGCAGTGAAAAGAGGTGGAATATTCCGATCTCCTAGCTCTAGCACATACTCTTCAATTTGGTGATTTGAGGCTGCAGTTCATTTAAACATAACCCCAAAAAAATCCATATTGAGGAAACCTTTGGGCCTGGTTCAGCAGCATATGAACAGCACTGGCTAGATAAAACACAGCGGAGTTTAAACAGCAGACAATGTCTTCATGAGGCCAAATGCACTGTGCACCCTGCATGAGAAGAAAGGTTGAGGGTTGCTAAGAGCAGTACTAAACAGGAGTCAGCATAATCATATCTATCCACCCACATACTAAATCGCTTTGGAAGATGTAATAAATGATTGAAATACAATGTCTCCTGTAGCCTGTGTATCACAGAACATAGCATGCTTGAATCATATTTAAAACTGTCACATGCATCTTCATTATGAATGCCTTGGAAAATATATGTTTTCAAAAACTCTGGGCAGTAGAAGAGGTGCCTTTGGGAGGCAACTCGTTTTTATTAATAAATCAGGGTGTCTAGAGGTATGCATCTCTAGCATTTATAGGTTTTAGCTGAAGCAAATAAATCAATCACCATTGAATATTATGTTATAGAATTTTATATAGTGCCTATGTACCGAAGGTATCTTGCTGCTGCAGTAAGTAAGCGAGATCAGCTAGTAAGGATGGATACAATGTTGCCTCTAGGTTAGAAGAGCTACATTTTGGTGCTTTCTTGAAATGTAAAAGGGCCTGTTAATTTTTCAATTCAAACGGGAGGGAATTCCACAGTTTAGCGGTACAGGTCACAAAGCTTTTGCTGCCTCAACGGGCAAGTCCGAATTTGACACATTAATACTTTTCAAGCCAGAGGAACTTAGGGGGTCTAGAAAATGTATACCTGCAGGAAACGCTGCCTAAGGGCAACTAGTACGATGTTGTGTAGGGCCTTAAAGGCAGTGCACAAGACCTTGAAAGCAATAATTGTCTTCATATGCAGCCAATGTAGTAGGTTCAATGCCATGGATGCTGAATGAAGATTGGGGAGACTACAAACGAGACGGGCTGCAGAAATTTGTAGGGTCTGATGTTTAAATACCGCTGTTTGTTGTAAGCCAATGTATCATCCATTACAGTAGTCCAATTTAGACAGAATTTGTGCTGACTTTTTGAAGATTAGAGGGGATGCAGGGTAAAGTTTTTCTCAGAATCTTCAAAAGAAAGAAAACAGAAAGCTTTTGATTGATCTGGTTCTCAAAGGAGAGTTTTTTGTGGAAGATGACCCCCAGGTTTCTAACCTTTCCCACTGGGGATGGAACAGGGCCTATATCTAGTGGCCATCAGTCCGGGGACCAAATGTTAGTGTTGTTTGCAAAGAGTAAGATTGTAGTTTTACCGTAGTTCAATCTCATTCATTTTACCGCCATCCAGGTACCAACATTTTCCATCCAGAGGCAAAATTGGGCGGCTGTATGGGACAGTTTTCCTGTGACAGACACCACAATTTGTGTGTCATCTGCCTAAGAAAAAAGTGAGGAACCAAAGGTTCGGATAAGTTTAACTAGAGGGCTGATGAGCAAGTTGAATAGGGTGGGGCTTAGAGATGCCCTTTGAGGGACACCACAGGGAAGATCCCATGTTGTGGACGAAATCTTTCTAGGGTGATGTGTTGTTCCTTATCTGCCAAAATGGACGTTGGGAAGGAGAGGGATTCCTAGTTCATACAGGCGGTTAGTCAGAATGCTATGATTGACAGTATCAAACGCTGCGGAGAGATCCAAAAGTATCAGGGTGGCGTTGTCTCCTTTATCAATGATAGATCTAATGCTCTCTGCAGCTATTATGAGAGCTGATTTGGTGCTGTGCTGGCTTCACAATGCCAATTGTTATTCATTTAAAATTCTGATGTCATCTATGAAAGCAGATAGTTGCTGACTGAGAACCTTAGCTAATATTTTGGCTATGTGTCATATGGGAAAATAGGCCTTGGGATCGGATGCTGGTACAGTGGGCTTTTTTTAAGGGGGAGAATCGCTGCTCTCTTCCATGGTTTTGGAAAATTGCCTGTGCAAATAATTTCATTAAAAATAAGTGTAAGATGTTCAGAAATAGTCTTTGTTGCAAGATGTAACACTTTAGGTGGACATGGGTCACCTGGGGAACTTGAGTTAGTGCTAGATAAAAGGTTCTTCACTTGCTCTTGGAATAAGAGAGTAAAATGCAGCATTGTAAGTCAATTTCTGGGCGGGAGCTATTGTTGTTAGATGGATTGTCAATGTTTGAGGAAAAAGTTGAGAAAATGCTGAGTACTTAAGATGGAAAAGCTTGACTGGCATTGGGTGGCTTATTTTGGGCTGTGTTAGACAAGGTTTTGGCCGTTTTAAATAATTCTTTAGTCGAGTTCTTGACTGATTTATTTTTTTCCACGAAGTAGGCAGATTTATTTGCAAAAATCATTGATTTATAAGTTTTAAGAGGTTTTCTATATTTAATTTTGTCCTCCTCAATATAGTTCAATCTCCACTTCCGTTTCAATTTATGGCAGACCTATTTTTGCTCCTCAAAACTGGAAGAATACCAAGGTTCTGAGGGACTAAATGTTCAAGTTGTTGCAGTAATAAACCACATTGTTGTTCTGGGTGTGTTACATCTAATACAATAAAGCATTCTGCAGCAATCATAGAAAGAGGAAAAAACCTCCCAGGATGGTTTCTGTGCAGGAAGGTGCCTCTTCCTGTCCAAAAGCAATCCTGCTTGCCTCGCAGGCCCCCTTGCACCATGGTGCAAGGGTGTCTGCATTGGCGCTAGTCTGCCAAAATGGTGCCAGCGCAGAGGGAAAGGACAGTAATGTGCCATATGCAATAGATATGGAACATTCCTGTCCTTTCACTTTGCTGCCGGCCAGCGCAGGAAGGTGACTTCCTGTCCTCCTCTGCACCAAATCCCCATAAATATGCTCCGAGGTATACTCCTATAACTATCTGAAGGAGAAGTTTTCCTACACATATACATTAACCACATAAGGTCAAATGTGCTCACAATTTACATCTTTGAACCACAGAACTGCATGAGAATTTCCTGAAATTGACATTTGTCTACCTACTAAATCTAGTGCATGTCAAAGTTTACATTCACTTTTGTACTGAACTATCCTTTACAGAGAGAGTTTCATTAAGATATTTGACACTGCCCAAAGCAAATGTCTTTGAAGCAAATCCAATTTTTGGTTTAGCTGTATTTGACAATGGCTTTAAGCACCATGTCATTGTTGCTCAAGATAGACGATTTAATGCATAGGCATAAAGATTGTTAGCCTGGTGTTAATCCACTATAGCAGTGGTTTTTATCTTTTGACTTTTGTTGACCCCCACTTAATCATTACTGAAACCTGGGAATCCCCACTGAATCAATATTGAAATCTGGGACACCAATGAATCATTACAAGATTGCAGGACCTCAAAACTATACACATAAATATAGAAACAAGCATTCATCAAACAAAAACACATCTACAGAAGTGATGAAATATAGTATTTAATTAACAATCAAATATAAAACATTAACATTTTAATTTTAATGGAAGAGGTTTTTTTCTAAATTCACCTGAGACCTCACCTAAGACCAGCCATCATCCACACTTTATTCTGTTTGATTCACTGCTCCTACATATCAATATGAGGACACCAATTTAGTTTTCAGACACCAATTGCAATTTCCTTGACATTTACTTTCAATTTAAAGTTTTACATTTTGCTTTTTATTTCAAATACACTTTGCTAATCTGTATTTTGTTATCCAAGCAGTTGCAGATCCCCTGATTAGGTGTTGTGGACCCCCAGGGGACCCTGGACCACAGATTAGGAAATACTGCACTATGGGGAAAGTGAGCAAGGGGCAAATACGTCAAAGTAACCTATGGATTAGTTCAAGGGATCAACTGCTTCGAAATTGTAATAGTCAACCTGTGGGATAATGGGAGGATTTTGATTAATGAGTGTAATTGCTTAATCAAGGAACTTATTTGCGTATAATGATCGCCAATCGTTGGTGAACCTTATGTGTGAAAAATATGTAACAATCTCATTCTTGACTCTACCAGCACAAATGTACTCAGTAGCAGCATTGTTATCACAAGGTTGATATTAATGCCTGATGTTTAACCTATTGTAGCTAAAGACAAGCACCTTTAGATACGCTTGGCAAGGTTCAAATATAGTGCTGAGGATGTTGCTGTATAGGTGTCTATACTGAGAGGCCTGGGACATGGCTTGTACTAGGAAAGGGGATGTCAACCTTGTGTAAGATATATCTTTCAACAATGCAAGGTGAACACTGCCTAGGGGCCACAGAGCTATGCTTTACAGCACCGAATATTCATTTTTGTGTGAGGTTGTCAAAATTTGGCACATGTTACTTTGACTGTTGCCACGTGTTAAGTTTCGTGGAATTGAAAGGGTTTTAGCTGACAGAAGGGGGGGTGACTCGGAGCATAAACTACGTCAAGAGGAGGCAAAATGAATCCGTAGATTAAGATCTGTAGACAAAGGCCTAAACAGTGATAATTAGTTTCCTTATTTTCTATGAAGATTTTTGAGCACATATTTTAGTCACTGGTAACCATGGAAGGTCATGGGCGAATGGACCGTGGCTATAGCGATTGTTTCCCTAACGACAAGTTAGAACTGACTAGTCTTAATGAGGTGACTGGGATGACAGGTAATGTCAGATGATTGAGGATCTAATAGTGAACACATTCCAATATTCTCTATGAAAGACTCTGGAGCACATTTTGAGCCACTGGACCGATGAAGAGTCATGGATGAATGGACTACAGTGATAGCGATCACTGTTCCCCTAATGAGCCGACTAATAATATTGAGGTGACTGGGATATCAGGTGGTGTCCCTTCTGAGTTTATTTTCCACCTGGCACAATATGGATCCAGGTTGGTTGATAGAGAGGGGGTGATTTTACCCGGAAAGAAAGAATAGTAATTACTGAGATTTAAATCTTGATAGGAAGAATTAGAATAGGAAGCATATGCTGGGTAATGTTATTTAATACAGTGTTGAGAAGTAAGAGGGTATTGGAGTTGGATGGTATGGAATTATAAGTGGATAATGAGTGCGGTGTGAAGAGAAAAAACAAAGTTATATCACAGGATTAGTAGTAAACATGGATGTGGTGTTTTACTGTGGGTAGGTCATGTTAATTTTGATTATTTGCGGTTATGTATATCAAGTTGAAAAGTGAAGATCTGTATGATGGTTTATGACTGCTGGAACAGGAATGATGAGAGGACCAGATAAGAAAAGGATGAAACCGATTTACATGAAATTCAGTGATAACATTTTTTATTTTTACTAGGACAGTGCACCCATAGTGATAAGAGTTTAAGGTTGCGTAATATTTGCCACGGACTGTGCGTATTATATAGGGGTTCTGCCTTGTCACGGGCTGAATTAATTGAAAAAGGAAGCCTCGGCAATTGTCATTATCATTGACTGTGCAGGCCACGCCTTGGGAGGCAGGACAGGAGGAAGGCGGCACCCCAGGCTGGTGAGAATGAAGTGATTGGCTGGAGGACAGGAAGACCAGAGAGGAAACCTGATCCGGAAAACAGAATGAATGCTGATTGGTGGAAGTAGATGTTTATCCAGCAAAATGAACGTGATTGGCTGGAGGACAGGAGGACCAGGGAGGAAACATGGATCGGAAAACAGAATGAATGCTGATTGGTGGAAGTAGATTTTGAGCTAGCAAAAAAGGTTATGGATTGGTTGAAATATGTGTGGATCAGAAATGGAGCACACTAGAGACCTTCAATGAACACTGATTGGTTGAAGTAGAGTATAAAAGAGTGGGTCAAAAAACAGTTTCAATATGATGGTGTACGAAAGAAGGAATGGTGGATGTACTAGTTGTGGACAGATTGGAAGTTAATGAGATACAGCCTGACCATTGGGCCCGGTGGGAGCATGAGAAGTTGGAAATAGGTGATAATGTGGCCTCAGGTTTGTGTTGCATAGTAGACGTGGACTAACATTACATATACTGGAGCAACTTGGTGTTTTCTCTCATATTCTAGACGTTTGCAATAAACAAAGATTGATACTAGCAGAAGGATGAGTGCACGACATAGAATTTAAAGTCATATGATTATCATGATATTCGCAGGTAACACAATATTATTCATTTAGCATGCAGAATTGAAGAAATATATGTATGTAGATGGTTTAAAATATATACTTTGTATTGGTGTAAAACCGATAAACAATTTTAATGGTCAAAATGGGAACACTGGGCTCTATGTTTTGGAACTAGCATCTGAATTGCTTTAATCTCATGAAAGAGCATGTCTTTTAGGTACTTAGGGGTTGATTAGGATGGCGGACGGAAATGGGTACTGTCCGCCATGGTCGTGGAAATTTTACTCCCGGCTGCGCCGCGGAGATTCCGCGGTTGGGATTAGGATAATCATGTCACGAAACTCCGACCGCGGCGGACGGATCATAACAAACACCGTCCGCGGTGGACGGAACACATCTAACTCCGTCCGCGGCGGACGGAGCCCAATGAACAACCCCCGCCGCGGACGGAAATGACCGCAGAAAAAAACACATGTACCGCCATACCTGTGAATACTCCGTGTCCGCAATTAGGATAAATCCGCCCATACCACGGAACGCACAGCCATCCACGTCCGCGGCGGAAAGAATGCAACGATAAACAGTGCATCACTGCGGAAGGCCAACACGCACAACATCCCTAACGTCAAACAAATATCAGAAAGTGTACCGTAAGTACAAAGCAAACATACGAACATTGACAAGGCCCCCCCGATACACCAACACCAAGCACAAGCCAGCATGACACGCCCCAAGTACCCAATAATGCACACTAGTCAACACGCCCACCTACCACCTGACTGCCAACAACCATTGAGACACGACTATAAAATGACACCCACACACTACCACAATCCTTTGTATCACATTGCTGCTAGCAAGAGGCCCTAATCGAGATACAGCTAACTCACATAGAAGACACACACCCACCACCCTACCACACCCACCACACAAACACCCACCACACAATTCCTACACATCACACACCACACACCTGCACCCACCAACTCACTCAACCCACACACTGAGCACCACACACCATGGCACCCAAAAACAAACTAAATTCACGAAGACAGAGTTGAAGGTAATGGTAGATGAAATCATCCGTGTTGAGCCCCACATCTTCGGGGCCCAAGTCCAGCAGACGTCCGTGGCGCAAAAGAACCACATGTGGGACAGGATCGTCACTCGGGTGAATGCGTCAGGGACCGTGCCGAGGACGAAGCATGACATTCAGAGGCGGTGGCATGACCTGAAGACCCGGGTGAAAGGCATCCACGCAAAAAACTATGCAAGAGCCAATCATACTGGCGGAGGAACACCCCCGGAGCCCATACCCTTCACCGATTGGGAGGAGAAGGTGCTGGTGATACTTCACCCAGAGAGTCTAGACGGACTTGATGAAGGAGAAGAGGCTGGTAAGTACAAACCAAGCCCCACGATCAGTACGACATGGTCAGGCTCACACAACTGAGAAGACACATCACCTACGCCCCAACCCATGCACGTCGGACACCTACTCACAAACATGTACATGGCTACCAACAGGCCCCCATGTTCACGGGGAGGGTGGTGGTGGTGGAGGGTGTGGTGTGTGAGAGGTCCAAACTACAACTCCCAACAGGCCCCCATGTTCACGGGGAGGGTGGTGTTGGTGGAGGGTGTGGTGTGTGAGAGGTCCAAACTACAACTCCCAACAGGCCCCCATGTTCACGGGGAGGGTGGTGGTGGTGGAGGGTGTGGTGTGTGAGAGGTCCAAACTACAACTCCCAACAGGCCCCCATGTTCACGGGGAGGGTGGTGGTGGTGGAGGGTGTGGTGTGTGAGAGGTCCAAACTACAACTCCCAACAGGCCCCCATGTTCACGGGGAGGGTGGTGGTGGTGGAGGGTGTGGTGTGTGAGAGGTCCAAACTACAACTCCCAACAGGCCCCCATGTTCACGGGGAGGGTGGTGGTGGTGGAGGGTGTGGTGTGTGAGCGGTCCAAACTACAACTCCTAACAGGCCCCCATGTTCACGGGGAGGGTGGTGGTGGTGGAGGGTGTGGTGTGTGAGAGGTCCAAACTACAACTCCCAACGGGCCCCCATGTTCACGGGGACGGTGGTGGTGGTGGAGGGTGTGGTGTGTGAGAGGTCCAAACTACAACTCCCAACAGGCCCCCATGTTCACGGGGAGGGTGGTGGTGGTGGAGGGTGGGGTGAGTGAGAGGTCCAAACTACAACTCCCAACAGGCCCCCATGTTCACGGGGAGGGTGGTGGTGGTGGAGGGTGTGGTGTGTGAGAGGTCGAAACTACAACTCCCAACAGGCCCCCATGTTCACAGGGAGGGTGGTGGTGGTGGAGGGTGTGGTGTGTGAGAGGTCCAAACTACAACTCCCAACAGGCCCCCATGTTCACGGGGAGGGTGGTGGTGGTGGAGGGTGGGGTGAGTGAGAGGTCCAAACTACAACTCCCAACAGGCCCCCATGTTCACGGGGAGGGTGGTGGTGGTGGAGGGTGTGGTGTGTGGGGTGTGTGCGACAGGACACAGAAATGTTTTCAAATCGATATGAACATGTAATGTCCACATTACTGACCAGCTCTATCTTGTCCCTCAGGTGATCGTGAACTGACTGGGGAAACCAGTACCCGGCCGCAAGCCTCGCCTCCCACACATACCGGACTCTCTGGTGACGAGGACACAGGCAGCTCCGGTGCGGAGGATGGAGCGGGACCAAGCACACAGCCAGGGCCATCTGGCTCACAGGGACTCCCGGACCCGACAACCGTCGCATGTCTGACTCCAGCGACACCTGCCTCTGTGATCTGCAGAGTCCCCACCACCACCACCACCAGTACCACCAGTACCACCAGTACCACCAGTACCACCAGTACCACCAGTACCATGACTCCTGCCTGTGCCACCCAGCCTAACCCAGCGCATGATGCAGGTCCATCGGCCTCACACCCAAGCAGGGTGAGTGGGCCACAAAGGAGATAGGCGACGGGACATCAGGCAATAAGGCGAGCCACACCCCGCCGTACAGAGGAAGGACAGCTACCCCATCCTGTGGCAGAGTCCCTACAAGCCTTTGCCAGGTGCCAGGCGTCGTACGACCGTTCCCAGGAACATGCAGATCGTGCACACCAGGACTCAGTGGACAACACCAACATGTTGCACGAAATCTCTGGGTACCTTGGCCAGATCGTGCACATCATGGGCCAACAGACAACAATGTGGAGGGAATGGATTGCCTGGAACAACCCCCCCTCCACCAAAAGTCGTAGCGCCACTGCCACCGTCACCTCCACCTCCACCGCCACCGTCAACTCCGCCTCCACCGCCACCGTCACCTCCGCCTCCACCGCCGCCACCACCACCTGTGCCCCTGGCGACGGATGTGGCCCATGACCAACCTGCACCCCCAGCTGACTCTGTTCCACCTCAGAGACGGAGGGGCCGCCCGAGGCTGGAAGTGGGTGAGAGCAGTGTTGGAGCGCCATCCACACGCTCCAAGAGGGGCCGCCAATGACTTTGTCACTGCCTGTGCCAGACATTCACCCTGCAAAGTATCCTGTCCCAAATAGACAATCATAGCCACTGGTCTGCTGGACTAGCCTGACACCCCCCAATGTGGTGTCAGCACGGACATTTCATCTGCCATTACCTTCAACTCCAACTCCCTCCCCACCCACTTACTTGTAAATATTCACCAGCACAAAAGCACAACCTGTAAATAAATTTCACTTACACACTCAATGATGTTTTGCCTCCATGTTTATTCACATGATTGCCTTCAGAAACAGACGTAAACAGGTGCAGGGATCCTAGTCGTACATGATCATGGCGCTGCGGGAGTGACCTAGGGAAAATCAGAGACAGCAAACACACGTCAGGAAACAGATTCACACACATCACAACACACTGCACAGCAACATTACACAAACTACACTCATCACTAAAGCATGGGATGAGAGGATACACATCATGGAGACTTGTATGTCCAAAGAAATGAAGACACACATATGCAACCATCACAAACAAGAACACACAGCTGATGCACCCCACATCCACACAACACCAGCAAACATACATAAGGCATTGTCAACTGGCACAAGAGGTAGTTACTCACATTCAAGGGAAGTAGCGATCAATGAGCTGGCGCCTCTGGTCCACACCTTCCTCCTCACCACTATCCTCATCAGTCGACATGGGTGGGATGGGAGGCCGAGGAACTTCTTCGTCTTCAGGGTCCAAGAGCAGTTCAATGTCATTGCGCACTGCCAGGTTGTGGAGCATGCAGCAGGCAATCACGATCCTGCATACTTTTCCTGGTGAGTAAGGCAGGGCCCCTCCGGTCTTATCCAGGCACCTAAACCTAGACTTTAGCAGTCCAAAGGTATGTTCGATCACTCTCCGTGTCCTTCCATGGGCATCATTGTAGCGCATTTCACCCGCCGTGCCGGCCATGTCCACAACCGCCGTGCCATGCCATGTCCACAACCGCCGTGCCAGGCCATGTACACAACTGCCGTGCCGGCCATGTCCACAACCGCCGTGCCAGGCCCGGCCTAGGATGGCCGTGCCGGCCATCTCCACAACCGCCGTGCCAGGCCCGGCCTAGGACGGCCGTGCCGGCCATGTCCACAACCGCCGTGCCCGGCCATGTCCACAACCGCCGTGCCAGGCCATGTACACAACTGCCGTGCCGGCCATGTCCACAACCGCCATGCCAGGCCCGGCCTAGGACGGCCGTGCCGGCCATCTCCACAACCGCCGTGCCAGGCCCGGCCTAGGACGGCCGTGCCGGCCA
Source organism: Lissotriton helveticus (assembly GCF_964261635.1). Lineage (NCBI taxonomy): Eukaryota > Metazoa > Chordata > Amphibia > Caudata > Salamandridae > Lissotriton > Lissotriton helveticus. The sequence goes on along the minus strand of NC_136059.1, from coordinate 724,658,632 downwards.
TGTCCACAACCGCCGTGCCAGACCTGGCCTGGCACGGCAGTTGTGGACATGGCCGGCACGGCCATCCTAGGCCGGGCATGGCACGGCGGTTGTGGACATGGCCGGCACGGCAGTTGTGTACATGGCCTGACACGGCGGTTGTGGACATGGCCGGCACGGCCGTCCTAGGCCCGGCCGCTCCGGCCGGTGTACAGTGGATGATGCAATGTGACTGTAAGAGGGGACATGAACTGGCATGTCCATTGAGTACATCTAAAGGGTGTATAGGCCTGCACCTCCCCCGCTGAGTACGTGCACCGCCATGGTGGCGCCAGTGATAGAACATTGTTGCAACTGAAGCATCCGTGCCTGAAGCTTGCACGTGCGGTGGCCGATGTGTGCCCGTGACGGTCCGTGCACATGCAGCCAATGGGAAGAGGGACGCTAGCCGCATATGCCCAATCGCAAGTAGCGGAAGCAGTGCACCGCAACAACAGGGCCAGTCATTGGCCCATTTCACGAACACGCTTCCAGGGCTGACCAATTGCTGGCGACGTATGCCACTGACACGTGCTGAGGGCCCTATATATGTGTGTTGTCCAAAAGCACACATCCTACCCTGGGAACCAGTGCTGCCTGTTCACCTCGACCTGCTGCTGCTGCTGAGCTGACCAACGACTGCTGCCTGTGACCATCACCTCGACCTGCTGCTGCTGCTGAGCTGACCAACGACTGCTGCCTGTGACCATCACCTCGACCTGCTGCTGCTGCTGAGCTGACCATCGACTGCTGCTCTAGTCCCATACTCCGTGATCTTGCCATGTCGAGAGGCAAAGAGATCCGGTCTCGTCCCTTCACCGCCGCGGAGCTTGATGTCCTCGTGGACGGTATGCTCCGCAACTATGGACGACTCTACGGCGCACCCGGACGGGTGGTAAGTGCAGTGTGGGACATGTTGGTGTGCATGAGGGGGCCAAATGATCGTGCATACTGCTATCTTAGCTGTGTACTGTGGGCTCGACATATGTTCCAGATTGTGCATGGCTGCTGACAGATACGTGTTGCCCCTATGTGTGTGACAGGCCAACTGTCCACTAACTTACACCCTTTTGTCTCCCATCATGGTAGGTCAAGCTGCACCTTCGCAAGGATGTGTGGAGGAGCATTGCACGGGAAGTACGGGCATTGGGGGTGTGCAACAGATGACATACACACTGCCACAAACGCTGGGACGACATTTCCAGGCTGAGCAAGAATGTAGCGGAAGTGACACTGGGGATGATTCCAAGGACGCCCCGTCTGGCCCGACGCTCCATGACCCCTCTCATGCACCGTATCATTGCAGTGACGCATCCTGAACTGTCCGAACGTCTGAGTGTCGATCAACAGCAAACTAGCGGTGAGCATACTGTCTGTGTAGGAAACTTGTGAGCGCAATGCATGTATTGGTGCACAGACACAGTATTGAGTTCCGTGTTGCGTATGTATCTCTGTGATGCCATGTTGGTCCCGTTGGGTGGGTGTCATTTGACATCCAGGTCCGCAATGTTGACACGCCAATTGCTTAGTAGTTGAGTGTTGAAGTACATCCCCTAGTGGTCCATGGCCCCATGGCAGGAAATGTGTGCAGATGTACGTGCTCCTGCCCTGTCTGCATGCTGTACATGTGTCACGGCCACCAACGCTTATGTAATGTGAGGATGACTGGTAGAGGTAGGCCGTGTGCAGGATGGGGGCTACAATTACTTTGTCAGCTATGGAATTTGAAAATCCTTGTACTTCTGTACGTGAGTGTGCCCATGACTTACACCTCTTTTATGTGCATTTCAGCTATGACAGAGGACACTCGGCCACAGACGGAGGAGAACAGTCGAGGAAATGAATCCGGGTCAGACTTCGCACACACGCAGACTGACACAGAGGAGGGCAGCGCCGGAGAGGGGGACAGGACCGTCCCTGAGGACTCGCATGTGGAGACACCATCGTCCTCATATTCGGAAACTCTTGGTGAGCCTGCACTGTTGTCACAGACTGGGAGTGGGCAATCATCACCTTCTGTCGGAAGACAGCACACAGGGCCCATACTTCCGCCAACTGCACCATGTACTGTTCGTGGCCGCAGGAGTAGGGGGAGCAGAGTGGCGTTCGGTGCAGGCACCGCTGCCCCTGCCATGGTGAGCCAAAATGCACTGTGTGCTGAGGCCGTTGATCTGCTGCGACAGCTGTGTGTGGGGCAGACCAATATGACAAATGCTTTCCAAGACCATGATAGGAAGTTGGGGCAGGTGGTGGCATTCATGGAAGGGATGCATGGCGATCTTGCTGGTCTACACAGGACAGTGCAGTCATTGGCAAGCAGTGTGTCGTCTGCAATAGTACAGTCACATGGACAGGGTGCTACTTCTGTTTCCCCATCTACACCACTGGATGTCTCAGGGGGTAGTGATTATTCAGAGCAGGACTCAAATACAGGTTATTGCACTAGAAGCAGCGTCAGACAGCACGTTAGGGCACGCAGGGCACAGACCCCATCCCCTAGATCAGCTAAATCTGTTCAAGAAGACAACGTCAGATACACTGGAGTACACACACACGATCCACACGTGTTGTTGGGGGACATGCCTTCAGGAGCTACACAGGCATTCAACACAAAAGGTACTCCCAAGGCAAGGGATACTCACAAGTCCATGGACAGTCCCTTGGACAAGGCCACTCAAAAGACAAAGGACCCTCCTAAGAGCAGGGAGACTCCCAAGGGCAGGCCCACAACAGAGGAAAGGGACCCTCCCAAGGACAAGGACAGTCAGAAGACAAAGGCTCCTCCTAAGAGCAGGGAGACTCCCAAGGGCAGGCCCACAACAGAGGAAAGGGACCCTCCCAAGGACAAGGACAGTCAGAAGACAAAGGCTCCTCCTAAGAGCAGGGAGACTCCCAAGGGCAGGCCCACAACAGAAGAAAGGGACCCTCCCAAGGACAAGGACAGTCAGGAGACAAAGGCTCCTCCTAAGAGCAGGGAGACTCCCAAGGGCAGGCCCACAACAGAGGAAAGGGACCCTCCCAAGGACAAGGACAGTCAGAAGACAAAGGCTCCTCCTAAGAGCAGGGAGACTCCCAAGGGCAGGCCCACAACAGAGGAAAGGGACCCTCCCAAGGACAAGGACAGTCAGAAGACAAAGGCTCCTCCTAAGAGCAGGAAAACTCCCAAGGACAGGCACACAACAGAGCAAGGTCCTTCTCCCAAGGTCAGGGACACACACAGAGAGCAGGTGTCTACTGGAGACAGGTGCACCACAGACGACAAGTCTGCTGCCAGGAACAGGGCGGTGACCAGGGCACAGGCAAAATCCAGAGACAACACTCCACCTAAGGATAAGGCACATCCTACGGACAAGGCTTCTAGCATGGACAATGATGCAATCAAGGACAGGCATACTTCACCCTTGGCTGCACTGAGGCTGATGTTTTCAACTGAACGCCAAACAGATGTCTCCGCGGCGGAGTCCCCCCATACCTCCACTCCCATCCGGCCCAGTCAGAAGCAGAGGAGGGAGTCCCCTGTTGTTGCATCCCCCATTACACATGATTCTGAGTCCAGGCGGCAGGCACACAGCAAACGACAAGCAGGCTCCAGCACGTCCCCAGATACCCGATCCCCGGCTGCAGATGCTCCACCTATGGTGGGTGATAATTCTTTAGAGTCCCCACCACTTGGCAGTCCTGTCCTGTCCAGAGTGCACTCACACATCCCTAAGAAACGCAGACACACACCATTGACACCTGCCCACCCCGATGTCGCTCAAGGTCAGCTATCCCCAGCTCCCAGGGCCACCCTGCCTCCTGGCCCATACAGCCCTGTGGCTCATCATTTCAGTGGTCCCAGTGGCACAGGTGCAGTTGACTCTCATGTATCAGATAGTGGCACTGTGTCTGTTGTTGGCTCTCATGCATCATGTAGTGGCACAGTCTCTGTTGTGCCCTCTCCTGTTGCTGGTCCTGGCAGTGTATCTGGGTCTATGGCTCACGTGTCAGTGAGTAGATCTGTGGCTGTGTTGCACACTCCTGTTTCTGGTGCTGGCAGTCTGTCTGGGTCAGTGGGTCACGTGTCAGTGACTACATCTGTGGCTGTGTCTCACATTCCTGTTGCTGGTGCTGGCAGTGTGTCTGGGTGTGTGGCACATGTGTCTGTCACTCGGGCTGTGGCTGTGTCTCACACTCCTGTTGCTGGTGCTGGCAGTATGTCTGGGTCCGTGGCCCATGTGTCTGTCACTCGGGCTGTGGCTGTGTCTCACACTCCTGTTGCTGGTGCTGGCAGTATGTCTGGGTCCGTGGCCCATGTGTCTGTCACTCGGGCTGTGGCTGTGTCTCACACTCCTGTTGCTGGTGCTGGCAGTATGTCTGGGTCCGTGGCCCATGTGTCTGTCACTCGGGCTGTGGCTGTGTCTCACACTCCTGTTGCTGGTGCTGGCAGTGTGTCCGAGGCAGGTAGTTCACGCAGTCCCCCTGATTCTGTGATGTGAGGTGCTGATCACTTCACTCAAATGTTATTTCACATGGTGTGTCCATTGAGAACTGCGTTGCACTCTTGTGGTCCCTGGTACGGGTTGGTTGGGACACGTACTTGTGCTGCCTCTGATGTACCTGCTCTGTACTCCACAATGCCATGTAAATGTTCTGATACTGCATTCTGCCCTCTCACATGCTGCCTCTGATGTAGCTGCTCTGTACTTCACAATGCCCTGTTGATGTTCTGATACTGCATTCTGCCCTCTCACGTGCTGCCTCTGATGGACATGTTGAGTGCTATGGACTGTTGTTGCACTTGGTCCCTCTCACGTGCTGCCTCTGATGGACCTGTTCAGTGCTATGGACTGTTGTTGCACTTGGCCCCTCTCACGTGCTGCCTCTGATGGACATGTTCAGTGCTATGGACTGTTGTTGCACTTGGCCCCTCTCACGTGCTGCCTCTGATGGACCTGTTCAGTGCTATGGACTGTTGTTGCACTTGGCCCCTCTCACGTGCTGCCTCTGATGGACATGCTCAGTGCTATGGACAGTTGTTGCACTTGGCCCCTCTCACGTGCTGCCTCTGATGGACCTGTTCAGTGCTATGGACTGTTGTTGCACTTGGCCCCTCTCACGTGCTGCCTCTGATGGACCTGTTCAGTGCTATGGACTGTTGTTGCACTTGGCCCCTCTCACGTGCTGCCTCTGATGGACCTGTTCAGTGCTATGGACTGTTGTTGCACTTGGCCCCTCTCACGTGCTGCCTCTGATGGACCTGCTCTGTTGGGCACAATGCCCTGTTGATGTTCTGATACTGCATTCTGCCCTCTGATGTGCTGCCTCTGATGTAGCTGCTCTGTACTTCACAATGCCCTGTTGATGTTCTGATACTGCATTCAGCCCTCTCACATGCTGCCTCTGATGTAGCTGCTCTGTACTTCACAATGCCCTGTTGATGTTCTGATACTGCATTCTGCCCTCTCACATGCTGCCTCTGATGTAGCTGCTCTGTACTTCACAATGCCCTGTTGATGTTCTGATACTGCATTCTGCCCTCTCACATGCTGCCTCTGATGTACCTGCTCTGTACTCCGCAATGCCCTGTTGATGTACAAATACTGCATTCTGCCCTCTCACATGCTGCCTCTGATGTACCTGCTCTGTACTCCGCAATGCCCTGTTGATGTTCTGATACTGCATTCTGCCCTCTGATGTGCTGCCTCTGATGTACCTGCTCTGTTGGGCACAATGCCCTGTTGATGTTCTGATACTGCATTCTACCCTCTGATGTGCTGCCTCTGATGTAGCTGCTCTGTACTTCACAATGCCCTGTTGATGTTCTGATACTGCATTCTGCCCACTGATGTGCTGCCTCTGATGTAGCTGCTCTGTACTTCACAATGCCCTGTTGATGTTCTGATACTGCATTCTGCCCTCTCACATGCTGCCTCTGATGTAGCTGCTCTGTACTTCACAATGCCCTGTTGATGTTCTGATACTGCATTCTGCCCTCTCACATGCTGCCTCTGATGTACCTGCTCTGTACTCCGCAATGCCCTGTTGATGTTCTGATACTGCATTCTGCCCTCTGATGTGCTGCCTCTGATGTACCTGCTCTGTTGGGCACAATGCCCTGTTGATGTTCTGATACTGCATTCTGCCCTCTGATGTGCTGCCTCTGATGTAGCTGCTCTGTACTTCACAATGCCCTGTTGATGTTCTGATACTGCATTCTGCCCTCTGATGTGCTGCCTCTGATGTAGCTGCTCTGTACTTCACAATGCCCTGTTGATGTTCTGATACTGCATTCTGCCCTCTCACATGCTGCCTCTGATGTAGCTGCTCTGTACTTCACAATGCCCTGTTGATGTTCTGATACTGCATTCTGCCCTCTCACATGCTGCCTCTGATGCACCTGCTCTGTACTCCGCAATGCCCTGTTGATGTACTGATACTGCATTCTGCCCTCTCACATGCTGCCTCTGATGTAGCTGCTCTGGTGCCCACTTTGCCCATGCTCACGCATACACTGTGATTATACCCCTATTATGTACAATAAAGGTAGTCTATCAAGTCTCGTGGTTTGTCGTTGTCATTCATGCTTGCGTACTACAAATGTGTATTTCTATTTGATTCTCATCAGTGGTTTGGGTAACATGACACTCCCCCTCCCTACGTCACGACCCTTGCAGGTATTCCCCTCCATGCAGCCAATGGTCTGTGCCTTACCTGCGTCGGCGTCGATGGTGGGCCAAGACTAGGACGTGGTGGATCGCGAAGAGCATCGGGAAAGCGTGTAGCGCTGGGTCCATGGTGGCGAGCAGCTTGTGGTGGGTCTCTCTGCTGTGTCTCTTTTCCTCGCTGTGGGGAATCCGCCGTGTTCAGACAGGTTGTGTTTCCGCTGCGGTTTTATGTGTATTTTCCGCCATCTTGATTTGGGGGACGGTCTTAGACGTCAGTACGTACGGCGGAGCCTCCGGATGTGTTCCGTCCGCCGCGTGGTCGTGTGTAGTTCGACGGCGGTGCGTGCTTTTCCGTTGCGGACGGAAATTTGACACGTTTTCCTATCCTGATATGGCGGACGGAGTGTCCTCGGCAGGCGGACACGGAAAAGGCTTTTTCCGCCTACTCCAGGGCCGCGGTGGCTCTTCCGTCCGCCATCCTAATGAGCCCCTTAGATTGGATATAGGTAGAGAGTCTGGTCTAATATATTCATAGTGACTGATTTAAAATGGTATGGTGAAGTGTGAATATGTATGTGAAAAAATGATTATTGACTGACTTGATTGCAATTTACAGCCCTGATGATGTCCGCTTAGGATGAAACGCGTTGGCTGGATACATTGGATAATGTACCTTTGTGTTGCAAAATTTGATTGAATAATACATTCGGAATTGTCTTTCTAATTACACAATACTCCTTTGGGATTTTCTTGGTTGGATACACAGAGAATGGACTATATATGAGCGCACTGCTTGCAACGCTATGATTATGTGGATGAATCACACATTCCTTTTGTAAAGATTGTTGTTAACCACAGCAGTTACAGTAAAAAATAAAAATATTGAAATTACACTGGAAACATCAAATTCTGGATATTTCTGGGATTAAGTACCCTTGACAATTCAATTTTCAAACATATGTTGGGTGAAAGTTCTACTTTAATGTAAAAAGGTCCTTTGTCCATCTTGTCAATGCTTTTAGTTATTTAAATATTGAAATTTGTTTTTTTATGTATTGCAGTGAAATATCTGGCATAAGGTTTTGTAACATGTCTCATGAAATACATTTTAACCTGACCTGGAAGGTACTAAAATGTCCTATGAGTACACAAATAATATTTGAGGACTTCAGTAGAATGCCACGCATGGATTTGGACCAGAACTTTAAACACGCAAAAGGTATTAATGAACTGTATAGAATGAGAAAGTTAAAATAAATAGCTATGTTGAAAATTAGGTTTTGTTAAGGGTGGTCTGGAAAAACACAGACTTAAGCTATAAAGTGTTAGATTTGAATCAAATCAACCCACGGAAAATGTAAAGTCAGTAAAAAAGAGAATAATTAGTGGCCTATTTACAAATGTAAATATACATGTGAATATTTACTCATGTGTATATTTTTTGCTTTACATTGTAGTCATTCTACACTGATGTTTACACTTACATGCCTCCATTGCTTCAAATCAGGGAGCGAAGCTTCATAGAATAGGATTCACAACTGTAAAGTTACTACTTGTAACTTTGCTGATGTAGGTGCATTAGTAAAGGGACAATTCTTAACGCTTTTTATTCTTTAAAAAAATATTAAAATGTTTTAATGAAAAATATGAAAGTTAATTCATTTTATATTTTTAGTTTTCATTTAGAGCTAGTAAAAAACATGTACATTAATTCAACACATTAAATGTGTATGAAATGGATATAAAGTTATTACATAAATATATTTCTTTATTTATAAATGCTAATGTGTTCCTTTTTGTAGAAGAACCCTTAAAAAATGTATACGGGGGCAGGGTCATGATAACCTGCCCTTTAAGCCTGGTGGCTATAACTAGAACTTGTGCCTTATATTATCTATAACTCGTGCCTCGGTCATGCAGTGTTGTGATCAATGAAGTAATTTCAGATGTTGCAGTGATGTTATTAGTCTTGTCATAGGACATGTCATAAGTGATGTAATATGGAAGGTAATTTGCAGTGCCTGGCAAGGGAGCAAGGTATAGTTACTTTAGGGCACAAGTTATATTTACTTTAAATAATTATATCTGGTGAATTTCAGTGATTTTGTTAGTTTAAAACTATAACATCCATTTAACTGTTGTTTCTTACAGTGCGTTTCTAGTTTTCTTTACGTAAAGTAAGATTTTATTACCATACGTAAACACAGTCCTCCTCCTTGAGCTTTGGCAGGGCACAGGGATCCCATTTCCTGGGACCATATATATTTTTTAAAGTGAGGGAGTATGCAGTCCCCTCCCCAAGACTTAGAAGACTCCGTGGCTCCCATCCCTTGGGTCGCAACTTTATTAAAAGGCAAGGAGGGCATGCAGCCCACCACCCCAAACATTGCTGGTCCGGGGGACCCCATCCCCCAGGACTATATTCTTTTTTAAGGGGAAGGGGCCCAGGAACCACCTCCCAGAGCCTTTATGGACCCTCGAGACCCCACCCTCAAAAGCAACTTTCATTGAAAGGGGAGGGGCATGCAATACTTACCCAAGCCATTACAGGGACGGGGAATCCCATCTCCCAGGACCAACATTCATTAGAAGGGGAGGTGGGTGTGCAGCCCCCCTCCCTGAGTGTTTACAGGTCCCAGTTACTCCTTACCCCGAGACCAACATTCATTAAAAGGGGAGATGGGCATACAGTTCTCCTTTCCAAGCCTTTATATGCCCTGCGGACCTTGTCTTTTTTAGGTTCTGAAGAGGCCACAATCTAATAGGTCTGAAACGCGTTAACCTTTAAAATGTCTGAGGAGTCTCAGTGGATGATATTAACTCTGAACTAATTTATTTAGACTGCAAGGAACACGTCATGAACTGAGGGCACTTCATCAGACTCCTCTCTAGATTTGGACAACCTCCAGGTGGATTATAGACTAAATAAAATAAATAAACTCCTAAACATTTAAAGACATACAATGATGGGGCAAAGAACAACATTTTCTTTCTGCAGTCTTTTAAAGGTGTATAGTGACTGTGTGTGTATATATATATATATATATATATATATATATATATATATATATATATATATATATATATATTCACTGAAAAAACCATAGGTTATAGACCATATATAGTTAGGAATTAGCATTTACAAAACCTTGAAAATTCACTGAAAAAACCATAGGTTATACACCATATATAGTTAGGAATTAGCATTTAAAAAACCTTATTTTACTCACACAAAACCATTGAAATTCCATATATAGTTAGTTGTACTAACTATATATCGCGCACCCGCAATCCACTGCTGATGATGTCACATATTACATCATTCATGACATGGTCAGTGACATCACTGATGACATCACTGATGACATCTCAAATGACATCACTGATGACATCACTGATGACATCTCAAATGACATCACTGATGACATCACTGATGACGTCATCCAGTGACTGTATAATTCTGTAAAGTTAAAATATGTCTTACATATTTAAGAATGAGTGGATGTATAAATGTCTGGATGAAGGATTTAGTAGGTGCATGACTGACTGTATGAGTGAGTGGTTAAATATGTCTCACTGAGTGCATGGGTTAGTGACTAAACTGTCTCAATTTGTGCATCATTATGTTTGTTGTTCTATAAACTGCTGCATGTGTTGATCATTAGCTATATGATTAACTATATGCGTTATTGATTGGTTGCCTACGTATTTGTATGGGAGACTGAGAGTGTGTATGGGTGGCTGGGAGGTGTATGACTCTGTGCATAGATGTGTGAGCAGTTGATTCACTAGATGTATGGGTTCAAAAGTGCATGTGGAAACAGCTGTATGGGCGGTTGACTGTGTGCATGAGTGTATGGGTGAGTGAATGGATATCTCAGTGCTACATGTAAAAGTAAGTACATATGTAAAACACAGTACATGTGAGAGTTGACATATATAAATAACTGTGCATAAGAGCCAGTGAATGTGTGAGTGGCTGTATGGATCATTGTGAACTTGTATCAGGGATTGTATAAGAGAGTAAATATGTGTTAGTATATCTTTGAATAAGTAAGGTGTGTATAACTGTATAGTTGAGAAAATGGATGTGTGATTGATTCTTTGCATGACTGACTAGGTGTGTGTGTAACTCTATGGATGAGTGACAGTCTGTGAGTGTCTGTTTACACTTACTGTATCTAAGGTTATATTAGAGTCTGAAGAGCTTCATCGTATTATCACATGAATGATGTCATCAGTGATGTCATCAGTAATGTCAAATGAGATGTCATCAGTGATGTCATCAGTGATGTCATTTGAGATGTCATCAGTGATGTCATCAGTGATGTCATTTGAGATGTCATCAGTGATGTCATCAGTGATGTCACTGACCATGTCATGAATGATGTAATATGTGACATCATCAGCAGTGGATTGCGGGTGCGCGATATATAGTTAGTACAACTAACTATATATGGAATTTCAATGGTTTTGTGTGAGTAAAATAAGGTTTTTTAAATGCTAATTCCTAACTATATATGGTGTATAACCTATGGTTTTTTCAGTGAATTTTCAAGGTTTTGTAAATGCTAATTCCTAACTATATATGGTCTATAACCTATGGTTTTTTCAGTGAATTTCATTGGTTTTTTAAAAGCTAATATCTACAGCTGTAAAATGTATTCTTCTTTAAATCCCAAAATATATTTTATATGTTTATTAATAATTTTTTTTTTAATATTTTTTTTGTTTCGCTCCCGGTCCGCTAACCGGGAAGCTTCCCGTTAGCTCAATTCGATTCCGCGATCCGGTCCGCGAACCGGTAACAAATCAACATAGTGACTGTATCGCGTTGCCGCGTAATGCGTCTTATGACGTACTGCGTTAGCGCACCCGGAAGTGCCCCGGGGCGCGGACCGAGGCGCGAAACGCAACTCCCCGGAAGCGATCCCCGGCGCGAAAGCGCGACGAATCGCGTTGCCGCGAAATGCGTCTTGTGACGTATCGCGTTAGCGCACCCGGAAGTGTCCCGGGGCGCGGACCGGGGCGCGAAGGGGAGCGACCCGGAAGCTAACCGGGGAGCGTTCCGCAGCGCGTAACATGAGCGTGAGAGGTCATGTGACTTGTTAATAAAACTTTTCATTGGTTCATTTCACTTTTAGTTTCATAATTATGGAAGGCTAGGTCATGTGACCTAAAAATAACACTTTTCATTGGTTAAGAAGTATTGTTTTTTCCAAATGATGAAAACCACTCCTTCTTTCCTCACTCTGACTTTCATTATTGTGAGAGGAAGACCTATTTTGCTTCTTGGAAGACCTATTTTGATTGTATGAAAATGGCTTCACTGATTGCTTCAGCTGGTGCACCCCCACCACCACCTCCACCTCCTCATGGGAAGAGAGGACCACCTCCCCAGGTGGTTACCAACACTGAGGAGGAAGATGAAGAGATGGATGAGGAGGGAGAACAACCACAATTCCTGGAAGAGTTGCCCCGGGTTTCAAGAAAGAAACACAGTTTCATCTGGCAGTTTTTTTCCATCCCTCGTGGCCAAAAAAAGGTCAATGCCAGGTACGCAACATGCCTCATATGCAAGGAACAATTGTCCAGAGGGACGGACAAAAAATACAGCTATGGTAATCATACCATGCATAGGCACATGACGAGGAAACATCCCCTAAATTACAGCCGGGCGGAATTAAGGGATATGATGGACAATCCTCGACCAACTCCTGTGGCGAGACCAACAACATCGGTTTCTTTATCACCAGAGGAGGCACGGGAAACTGTGCCAAATATCCAACCAAATTTTGGGAACATGATACACTTATGTATGCGCTGTCGTGCATTATTAGCTTGTGGCAACATGAGCATCAATGCACTGAACCTGGCGTATGAACACCATGATTGCCCTAACCGCCCCCAGTAATTTTTTTTTGCTCCTGTTGAGCCCTTTTCAACGCCTGTTTTTTGTTGTTCCCCCCCCCCAAAAAACCAAAAAAAATATAAAATCGTTCAAAAAATACAAAAAAAACAAAAAATGTTCAAAAAATACAAAAAAAATATAAAACAACAAAAATATAAAAAAAAAGTTCTTTTCAGAACTACCTTCCCTTTCCAAAAAAATTGCTACAATGTTTAGCACTCTGGCAAGCTCTCTTTCTTTTGGTTCGCTCCCGGGTTAGCTTCCCGGTACGCGGACCGGGAGCTAACCAAAAACAATTTTTTTTTTTTTAAAAAGAGTAAGTATAAGGAACATACAGCATTTGAAAAGTCTATCATTCATTTTTCATTGCAGTACGCTGCCCAGAACGCTTCCCGGTTCGCGGACCGAGCGCTACCCACGCAAAAAAACAACAAAAAAAATTATTTTTTTTTGCCCCGCGGGCCCTTTTAAAGCCTCCACATTAAACCTAAGGGGTCAGGGAGGATCTACTATGGCCCCTTATGGTTATTTCCACCTTTGTTTTGGCCTCCTTTTGTCTCTCAATCCTACCGAGAGACAAGATGGCGGCCGCTCCGGACTGTTTGGAATGTTTACAGACGCCAGATAACCAATCAGCTTCGCTACGCGAAGTTTTGGTACGCGCCCCGGTCCGCGAACCGGGAGCTGCCCAGTCCGCTGTTACAGATATATATCTTTTTTTAAATGTTAATTTCTCAAAATCCACTGGAGCACATATATTGAGACCTACAAAAGGCACATCGGGCTACCAGTCTCTACAATTTTGCCAATTTTCGTGCAAATCCATTCAGCCGTTCGGGCTAAAAGTGCGACAGACCGCCCTATGGAAAACTCAATGTTAAAAACACGTTTTGGGACCCCCCTTTTTTCTCGGCCCCCCCTTGACGAACCCCCCCCAAATTTCCAGGGGCTGCTCAGAAACAAAATGTTCCATTTTCCAGAAAATTTCAGCCAATTCCGTCCACAAACGCCAAAGTTATTAGACATAGAATTTTCAAAAATCCCATAGGGAAAAAATCCTAACTATATATACCTACTGGCGACCGCCAGTAGGTAATATATATATATATATATATATATATATATATATATATATATTCACTGAAAAAAATAGGTTTCAGGCAGGTTATAGTTAGGAATTATCATTTAGAAAACCATAGAAATTCACTGAAAAAACCATAGGTTTCAAGTAGGTTATAGTTAGGAATTATCATTAAAAAAAACGTAGAAATTAATTGAAAAAAACCATAGGTTTCCAGGGGTGTTATAGTTAGGTGGACATTTCAGTCATATAAAACCATTGAAATTCCTCTGTTATAGTTAGTTCTACATACTGTACCTGGTAATGATGATGTCACATATTACATCATTCATGACATGGTCAGTGACATCACTGATAACATCACTGATGACATCTCAAATGACATCACTGATGACATCATCCAGTAAATGTGGTTTGGTTTGTTATTTAAATTTGTATTATATATTCACCAATCTGCATTGAAGAATCAGTGGATATATAAATATCTGGATAGAGGATTTAGTAGCAGTATGATTGAATGTTTACTTGACTAATTTATAGTGTTTCACTAAATATATTGGATAGTGCCTAAACTGTGTGAATATCTGTATACTTTGTCAGTTGTTGTGTAAACTGCTGCACCAGTTGGTTGCTAGCTACGTGCAAGTCTATATTAGTTATTGATTAGTTAACTGATTATTTGTATGTGAGAGGGAATGTGTGTGTGGTTCGGTGGGGGATGTGTGACTGCCCAAAGATATGTGAATAGTTAATTCAGTACGTATATGAGGTTAAGACTACGAGTTATAATAGTTGTTTGGGTGAGTGAATATCGTTATGGGTGTGGTGATGAGCAAAAACATTTATCAATGGTACATGTGCAACAAAGTAGAAAAAATAAAAGACAGTGTATGTGACAGTTGTATATAAATAAGTGTACATAAAACTCATTGATTGCATGAGTGACTGTATAGATAACTGTATACTTGTAATAGTGATTTCAAAACATACTAAGTATGAGTTACTATCTGTATGAATAAATGAAGTGCTATTTGTATAAGTGTGTAGCTGAGTAAATGTAAATAGGATACATTGTTTGCAAAAGTGAGTAGGATGACTGCATAACTGAATAGGTGTGTAATGCCAATCTAGGTGTATAAGTATATTTGATAGTGTTCTATTGATCATTGACAACATGTATGAATGAATCTATAGGTAATTGATTAGATGTGTATGTAGATCTAGGAATCACTGAGTGGGTTTTAGATACTTGTATTGCTGTGTCAATGGATTCAAATATGGTACTCTGTATTTTACAGTAAGTGAGTGGTGAACGGCTATACTAGTGTACGATGAGGTATATCTGATTGTCACGTGGATGATGTAATCAGTGATGTCATCAGTGATGTCATTTGAGATGTCATCAATGATGTCATCAGTGACGTCACTGACCATGTCATGAATGATTTAATATGTGACATCATCACCAGTGAACTGCGGGCGCAAGAGTTACAGTTAGTACAACTAACTATAACAGAGGAATTTCAATGGTTTTGTATGAGTGAAATGTCCAGCTAACTATAACACCCCTGAAACCTATGGTTTTTTCAATGAATTTCTAAGGTTTTTTAAATGATAATTCCTAATTATAACCTGCTTGAAACCTATGGTTTTTTCAGTGAATTTCTAAGGTTTTTTAAATGATAATTCCTAATTATAATATTCATTAAGCATATCTGTTTTTTTCTATCTTTTTTAATTATCATCCTGTTCTCAACGTCATAAAAACTGCAAATATTACCATTCTTCAATGTATTCCTTGCTCCAAGAAAATCGCCTCAAAGCAGAACCACAACTAACATTAATGATATACAAACTAGGCATTCCCTTTGTAAAAAAATTAAAAAACACCACTTCCCCATATTTTCAACAACAAGCCAAATTGCAATGCTACCTAAAAAACAGGTGATAGTTTCACTTACCACTAACAAATTAATATCAACATTTAACTAGTGTAAGGATGTGGACTATGTACTGCGTGAATTACATCTAACTCACACCCATATCTAAAGACAAGTATGTAATAGAGGTACTAATTATGCTCTTCCAACAGCCACCACTACAACCACCCCTCATGACCCCTCCCCCTCTACTACCTTAGAGGCAAAATAAAACAGGACAACGGACCTTTCCAAAGAAATATATGCCCTCAACAGCA
This sequence comes from Lissotriton helveticus, assembly GCF_964261635.1. Classification (NCBI taxonomy): domain Eukaryota; kingdom Metazoa; phylum Chordata; class Amphibia; order Caudata; family Salamandridae; genus Lissotriton; species Lissotriton helveticus. The sequence continues at coordinate 724,642,778 of NC_136059.1, read as the reverse complement.
CACTAGCTCAATGTTCAGAGATGTGGCAATCAACTAAGTATAATGGAAGGAACTCGCACATCAACAATAATGTACACAATTCTAACACTACCGGTGATATGCTATACACAACTCACTATACACACCAACAACTTTTCCGTGTGTAGATATACTATTGATAAGTGTAGCATACTGCACAGTGGACACAACCATATTATGTCATACACTGGGGAATATCTTGGTCATGTAGCTGTGTTGTCTCCCCCCCTTGAAGCAGAAACTGAGTGGGCTGGTCCAACATACGCAACTCCAGCATAAGAAAATAAATAATTAACCTACGCCTTGGGCGTGGTTCACTTCTGCAAAGAGAAAAGACTCTGCCACAGTGAAGGTCCTTACCCTGCCACCATGACCACGTACCTCCTCGATACAGGCCCATTGCTAACTCAGCGCCACAGCAGTGCAGGCTTATGTCTGTATCGACTACGGCCTTCGACCTACACTGCGGATAGCAGGCTTCACAACTTGAATTCAGCTTTGGATCTACACTACGCACAGCATTGAAGTTATCCTTGATTTATGTAAGGCAGAGACAATTGCACTCTATGTCCTCAGACTTTGTTAAAATAAGTGACAACAATTCTTCGTCGATATCGGTGCTGAGTACTGCCTTCGATCTACAGTGCGGTCAGTAGAGTTTATAACTTGATACCAGTTTGGCATCAGCATTGCAGAAAACATTGAATTCAGTCTTGATTTATTTAAGGCAGAGACAATTGTACTCAATCCTCAGATTTTCTTAAAGTATGTGAAAAAAACATTCCTCGATGTTTGTGTCGACTAGTGCCTTACATCTACACTGCAGATAGCAAGGTTCACAACTTGAATTCAGCTTTGCATTTACACTATGGACAGCATTGAAGTTAGTCTTGATTTATGTAAGGCAGAGACAATTTTGTTAAAGGATGCAACAAAAAACATTCCTCAATGTCTGTACTGACTACTGCCTTCAAATGTACACTTCAATCAACAGAGCTTACTACTTGATACCAGTTACGCATTAGCACTACAGACAACATTAAATTCAGTTGCGATTTATTTAAGGCAGAGACAATTGTACTGTGTCCTCAGATTTTGTTAAAGTATGTGACCAAAAACATTCCTCGATGTCTGTGTCAACTATTGCCTGAGATCTACACTGCGGACAGCAGGGTTCAAACTTGAATTGAGCTTTGCATCTACACTACGGACAGTAGCAAATTTAGCCTTAATTTAATTAAAGCAGAGACAATTGTACTGTATGCATTTAGATTTTATTATAATAAGTGACAAAAATCATTTGTCGATATCTGTGCTGACTACTGCTTTCCATCTACAGTGCGGACAGAAGAGTTCACAACTTGAATTCAGTTTTGGATGTACACTACGGACAGCATGAAATTCAGCCTTGTTTAAGGCAGAGATAATTGTACTCTATGTCGTCAGATTTTGTAAAAGGATACGACAAAATTAATTTCTTGACGTCCGTGCTGATTACTGCCTTTGATAAACAGTGAGAACAGCAGGGTTCACAACTTGAATTCAGCTTTGGATCTACACTATGGACAGCATTGAATTTAGCCTTGATTTATATAAGGCAGAGACAATTGTACTCTATGTCCTCAGATTTTGTTAAACGATGCGACAAAAAACATTCCTCAATGTCTGTGCTGAATACTGCCTTCGATCTACTTTGTGAGGGCTCATGATTCAGGTGGAATGGCGATTGCACATGACGCATTCCAGTAGGCAAGAGACATCGTACCATTGCGACCCGCCCGAACCACAAATTATCGCAGGGTGCGCACACGCTGAGTTCTTCAGTTACCAGTAACTCACTGCACAACAAGTCATCTCCCAGTGGCCTTATTAAGGCAGTATTCACTAGGCAAAAACATTGCTCCCAGTGCGGCCCCCCTGGATCACGCATAATCGTAGGTTAGGTACAAGCTCAGCGCCAAAGATACTACTAACCAAGTGCACCATAAATCATCGCAAAGAAGAGGGAACAGTTTTATGTCACAGTCAGGCATACTATCACTTTTAAATAGAATTCATGCAGAATTCAATCGACAAAAGACATTACTCCAATTACTGTGCCTCCCCCCTCCACCGACCACACATCATCGCAGGGTACATACACGCTAAGCGCCAAAGATATTACTAACTCAATGCACCAAAAATCATCGCCAAGTGGCCTTACTAAGTCAGAATTCACAAGACAAAAAACATTACTATCAGTACAGCCTGCCCGGACCACACATCATCGCAGGCTCTACAGAACCTTGTTGTTTCAGGTGTCACTAACTCTGTGCACCACTTATCATCGCAGGCTGCACACACGCTAAATTACCAATACTGTGCAGCTCTAGTCAACCCCATGTGGCCGTGGGCTCTTGCTAACCGCGGCCTCCTACCTACACTCCAGTCATCAGAGCTCACAATTAAATAGACTGTTGATTCATTATTTGCAGAGTACAATACCAAACTAAGTATAACACCTATCAAACCTATATAATATCCCTTTAGTGTGCTTCCTTCAAAAACTTCTTTTATATCAGTTATAGATTTAGTTGAATAATAAAATTCAAGCTGCAAGTGCAAAGGCACACTTATAGATAGTCTACACTGCGGACAGCATAGGTCACAATTTGAACCTCACTTTTTCTTCATTAGAAACCTGAATTTTTTTGGGGAAGACAAACATGGCTACACCACTGGAAGAATCATCTGATTCTGATCATTTTGTTGCTGAAGAATTGATAACCATCAATGGTACTTTTTTTCCCCCCTCTAAGTACATGCAGTCCAGTATGCAACAGTCAATGCTTTGAGTGCAGCCTGATCGGACCACGCATCATCGCAGGGTGAGCACATGCTACACACCAGACGTACCACTAACTCAGTACACCATAAATAATCGCCAAGAGGCTTTATTAAGGCAAAATTCAGTAGTCAAAAAACATTACCGCCAGTGCGGACTGCCTGGACCGCGCATCATCACAGGTTACGTACACGCTCAGTCCCAAAGGTACTACTAACTCAGTGCACCATAATTCATCGCCACATGGCTGTATTCAGGCAGAATTCAACTGACTCATCATTCATTATTTATAGAGTGCAGTACCAAACAAAGTATAACGTCCCTCAAACCTACCCAATATCCCTTTAGTAGCCTTCCTTCAAAAACTTCTTTTATATCAGTTCTAGGTTTAGTTGTAAAACAAAATTCACGCTGCAAGTGCAAAGGCACACTCAATGGTAGTCTTCACTGCCGACAACACAGGTCACAACTTGAACTATAATGTCCCTGAAACATACATATTTCGACAATGTATTCCATACATGTTTCATCTTTTATTTCAATCGTGATTACAGATGATGCAGTCCAGTAGGCAACACGCTGAGCAACAGACGTACCACTAACTCAGTGCATCATAAATAATCGCCATATGGCCTTATAAATGCAAAATTAGGTAGCCAAAAGATATTCTTACCAGTGCTGTCTGCCTGAACCCTGCATCATTGCAGGTTTCACACAAACCGACCCTACCTTATTGCACCACAATGCATGAATCCTTTACAAAAGAATCTTATGTATTATTCCAAATATAGTGCACCTACCTTTGTACAGCAGAAGTCATTAACCGTTTATGATTGAATATCTGTGTATGATATCATGATTACTATTCTACTTGTTACCAACAGCAATGCAATAAAATGGAGTCCCGCACATGTGCCCGTACCCACTTCGACTATCTATCTGTGTCTGAGTATTTATTATGTTTGTAAAATGCTGCTCCTGTGCCCTAACACATTATATTGTACTGTAAACAGCGTATGCAACCATCTTACCTCTGCCAGTAACAAAAACTTCGATTATACAACTTTCTCTCGTTCATTCTACAAATATGAACGTACAAACTGGATCATTACAATACTGCAAAGAAAGTGTATAGTAAATGTATAAGTGTGTGCTATTTCTCGTTTTTTAGCATATTTATATAGCGCGAAGTAGCCCGAAAACTATAACAGCAATTTACATGAGCACCATATTTACAGTAAATTTTTAGGCACTCATAGATTACGTCATTTCTCTACAATAACAGGATGTGGACGCGCCTCGAACACTCATTTCCAGTTTGACAGTATACCTGAATGACCACATACGTATATATATTAACTGCCCTTCATGTGCCAAAAACTGCAACCTAAAGCTTTCACAGCCCTGTAGTACTACAGCTACTACACTCCACTGAATGTAGAACAAACATTCATATTCGCAGAAATGTGTCATGTCCACCTTCTTTTATGTGTGCAACTATGAATGAATATAAGGTCAGTGATACCCTGTCCCTTTCATGTTGCCATGTTGTGGGACTTTACAGACATTAATGACACATTTGCATTTAAGACCTGGGTGACGGCTGCACTACAACAAGGACAGCTGAATCAGTTGATTTCTCATGTAGCTCATGAGGGAACCACACTCATAGCTCTAGAGTCATCGTTCACAGCCTCGCGCAGCACTGCCATATGTCAGTCCAGCCCACTCCGCTTACGCTACTAGGAAAACACAACGATACATGGGCCAGCTTTACATTGTAGTGATTTCTTACTTCCAGGTCTAGTTGTCAGAATGGCACACACACAGTTCCTTATGGCTGGTATACACCCACACCACACCCATCCAGCACATGCGTCACTACACACGTGACCCTACCAATAAAAAAGACGGGCGCACGTGCTCTATGCCATTTTAGAGTTGCTCCCATCACAAGCACTGTGATGGCCCGCCCTAGTGGTTTGAACACCTCATGTAGGCCTGAACTACTGAACAGGGGGGCCCACTACCACATGCGCGGCCTCTTAGGTCACTGAGTTAGTGATACCGCAAGGACTGAGTGGGTGAGGAACCTGCGATGCAGATAGGTGCACGAGTATGTCCTTTGCCATAGTGATATCAAGACTCAGCACTATATTAGAGACTTCAGGGTGGCAGAGTTTGACTGCATGATGTAGAACGTACCCTGTCTTCGAAAAGGTGAGCAGTGAGGCCTGGGTGGGCAGCGGATGGAGTAGATGGGGTGCAGCAGATTGGATACAAAAAGGCGACGCAGCGATTTAGGCGTACGCAGTCCTATATATTATATCTTATTGAATTTGTAGTTTTTTTCCTACAGCAGGAACGTTTTTATAGCCGGTCAAAATTCTGTTGCTTGTGATGAATAAAACCATGTGTATCACTGTGCACCACTTGTTTTCACAACCGGATGGAAAACATTACTACTCTACTAATTCTTCATAAATCGAAGCCTATTAAACAAGTTAGAACTGTACAAATATTTTTAATGCGGGAGGGAAGGTGTGTAAAAGGGCGATGTTATTCTACTCCACATTAAGATAGTGACAATTACCAACCATAACATCTTTCTTTTACTATCTTTTAGATATAGAGCTTCAGGTTGCACTATGCCCCGGCATGTGGTGGAAGACACACCGGTGACAGAAAGGTGAGCTGCGAATATTCTTTTCAGTCACTCTCTCACTTCCTCTCTCCTTTGATAAACAAATGACGCACAATCTTATCTTCCTTTTTATCTAACAGGTTGTGTTTCACAAATTGCCGTTCCCCCAACACCTCCAAAGCTCAACGTTTGAGGGTTCTGCGATGATGCGTGGCCATTGTAACAACGCCTGAGAAGGGTGCTTCGACACGTGGTGGACCCTCTTTGAATCACTCGAATTGCACAAGGTGAGCAAAAAAGCTTGTTTCTGAAGCAACGAGAAGTCACCTGTGGGCAGAGAGAGTGAATAGTGTACAGCAGCCTGCAGTGAGAATGGATAGGTTGGAACAGTCTGGGTGTGCAAGAAAAGGCACTGAGAACTCACCGGTATGCAGTGGGAGTGCATGGGGTATAGCACTCTGAGAGAAAAAGAGTCCACACACACCACCTTGCAGTAGAGGTTGATGTAATACAGTATCCTGAGTGTCCAAAGGCATAATGCTGAAATATACTTGTGCAGTTGTATGTACTCTGCTATTACTAACTCTATACCATCTTTCAGATTACTAAACTTGAGGGTGCACTATGAACCGGCACTTGCTTGGATACACAACGTAGGCAAAAAGGTGAGCTGCGAAGATTTTCTCTAGTATTAACACTACCTCTCCTGCTCCATCTATTACTTTCTCTCTCTCACACTTTCAATGTCGTTATTTCTCTCTCTCTCTCTCGCCCTCTCTCTCACATTGCTTCTCTTTCTCTTTTCAAGTTATGGACACTGCTGTCAGATAAATAAATCAAGGCTGAATTTAATGCTATCTGCAGTGTAGAAACAAAGCAGAACTCAAGTTGTGAGCTTTGCTGAACACAGTGTTTATAAAAGGTAAGCAGAGAGGCCTAGATACACAATGCCTCCAATTAAATATGTTGCAAATAAACAATATTTTCCTGCATAATGACGTGATCTCTCACCTAATTCTGTCTTATCTCTGAATCATTTGAAAGACCTGCTCGACCATACTGTAGATCTGACGCAGCCGGCACTTCCCTACAGACACATCCTCAACGCTGGCCTATGAGAAGGTTGGGATGTAACACGTAACATGCACACGTGCAAATAACAAATATTGTCAAGTGTTCTGTTAATTTGTGATCTTTTACCTCATTCAGTCACATCGATCTAATTTAAACACTTATTTTCATTTTTGTTTTGCAGGTTACCTACCCTCCTACCATTGGAGTCAATCTCACATTTCGTTTATTATATTGTTATGTGAAAGTTACGTTTCTAGTTATTTATTTATTATATTGTTATGTTAAAGTATGTTAAAGTTACGTTTCTAGTTATTTATTTTTGTTGTAATAAAAGTTAACAAAAAAAAAGTGTATACGTCTTCTTTTTCTGACATTACACTATTATTTAGTGTGATAATCACATGCTAAGAGAACATAAAACAATAAAAAGTACAAATGATGTTTAAAACTAGAAGTATGTTCAATCAATAAGGACTAGCCTATTTGTGGAGTGACTCAGGACTGTATGGTAAAGTGCAAACAATTTTGGTTGGTTCATGAAGACCTCACCACTCTACATGTTTCAGCCATGCTTAATTTAAAATTAAGTCAATGTGTAAATTGGAAAATGTGTAGCACTTAATTTTAAATTGCACCACCACCTATTTATTGGTCGTGAGGAAAGCCAGTTTAATCATAAAGGCCTGGCTGAAACATGTAGACCACAGCTGGATGCAGGAGGCCATAACTACTTCTCCTACACATCCACCAGCCTTTTGTAATGCTAACAGAGTGTCAAGGTCAAGCTACATCGTCCCTTACCTTGGGCTGGACCAGGAATCCCTTGGACGACGTAGAAGATTTCACAGAGACGCAAGGGACCAACCTTCCGAAAAGTCTACTTATAAACTCACTGATCTCAAATAAAAGTTAGATTAGACTTAGACTCAAAGGAAGGAGGCCGGTACTGGATGTCGTGAAGAGGACATTGACTTGCTGTCGACCTATGAAACAACAAGTAGGATAGACGTTAATGGTACTCTAGGTTCTTTCCTTAAATTTCTTCTCTACCTCCCCTGACCCGTCCCTAGAGAGTTTCACTTAACCTTTTCTACAAGTCTCCTACCTGCAATCAGCAAGGTTCTGGCTTGGTCCAGTATTTCTTTTGGACAGGTGTCGTCGAAGAGATAGAAGAAGTTCTGTCTTGAGGGGGCGGATTTAGTAGGCCTGAAAACAAACAAATGTATCACTTAGCAAGGTTCCTTTTTTATCAATAGAAAGATAAGAAACCCTTCCGCTATCTGAACGTACTTGTAATTATCTTCTTGTCGACCCGATAATGTTCCTTAATTCACTTGTGCACCAACCTGTGGACTACACAAGAAGAAAAGAAGACACCCTTCCCTGTATAGATATCACAAGGGGATTCAGCGAAATACCTTTCTTTAGAATATTTGAATTGTTATTGAAACCTGAACACTTACAATACCTTCTTGAAGTGTTCAAACCTTTTTTAAATCAGAACCCAGTACAAATAGCTCTTGAAACAATCAAATGACATGAGAAACACTAAATTACTGATTTGCACACAATACTTCAAAAAATAGGGAATTGGTTTCCCCTTGTCCTTTCCACTCTTTAAGAATAATTTGTCCCAGTTTGTAATTCAGCTTCAAAGTCTTTTGGATTTGCTTGGTTACTTTCTTGCGATGGGCGCCATATATTTAAAGAAACAAAGTACTTATCTTGTTTTCAGAAAGTCTTCTCCAGAACAGGTGACAGGAAAGTGCAGGAAATGTTTGTCATCCCCTTGGAAAACAAACCGGAATGTAAAACGAGGCTTCCAGGTGAGGCAGGATGAAGGAGTCTTCAGACGCGATGTCTCTTCCTGGAAATCCGCGAGGCAAAGCGGATTCTAGAAGCCTGGGTGCGGTTTAAATAGAGACCGCACCCAGGAAAGTAGCGCACGCAAGTTGCCGAGGGTTGCAGATGAAGCAATCCATGCGCGCAGAACACGTGCGTGTGAAATCCTTCAAGGGGCAAATCGCGCACCAAATAGATGCGTGCCAAACCTTCAAACCGGCTCCTAGAGCACCAAATGGATGTGTGTGCTAGCTGCTCTAATAAAACAGTTAAGATCATTCCCAGAAACATAGCAATACTTAAAACCCGTGGCAGCATGCAAGTATCACATTACAATGGCAGAATATAAGTGAAATAAAAAGCATCACACATCACATACATAACGGTAGTGCAGGTGCACGGGATTGGGGTGGGTTTTTTAATGGGAAGCTGGTTTCTCTATCTAACCCGGATAGAGGATTCATGACAGTACTCCCCTCTCAAAATCCCCCCCAAGACTGGTGAGATCGGTTTAGGCTTCTCAGGGAATTTTAAATGAAAGATCCTTACGATTTTAGGTGCATTCTTTAAGTGTTCTAAAGGTTCCCAAGATCTTTCTTCAGGTCCATAGCCCTTCCAATCCACTAAATAAAAAAGTCTTCCCCGAACTCTTTTTGAATCTAAGATTGTTTTTACTTCAAATTCGGGATGACCTTCTATACTAATAGAGGGCGGAGGCTGGACAAAGCGAGTCTGAAGATGGAAAGGTTTTAAAAGAGATACATGAAATACCGGGTGAAATTGGTATTTTGAAGGAAGAATCAATTTTACACAAACTGGGTTTATTACCTTTTCAATTGAAAAAGGGCCTATGAATTTTGGATTGAATTTCCTGTTCCCTTTTATCTTCAAATTCTTAGTACTCAACCAGACCTTATCTCCAGGTAGATAATCAGGTTGTTTAGATCTGTGTTTGTCAGCAAACCTCTTTTGACTTTCCTTAGCCTGGGCCAAATGGTATTTTGCTAAATCTTGAATGGAAGATAAATTTGATATGTAATCTGAAATTGCCGGAACATCATTCTTTCCTTTTAAATCATTAGGGAAACTTTTGGGATGGAAACCTAGGTTACAGAAGAAAGGAGACATTCCTATGGAGGAATGATCAACATTGTTATAGGCAAATTCCAGTTGGCTCAGTAAATCAGACCATTCTTCATCTGAATTTTGTAACATACATCGAATAAATTGCTCAATAGTCTGGTTGGTACGTTCTGTCAAACCATCTGTTTGAGGGTGATAGCTAGATGAAAGTTTAACTTCCATATTTAACAATGAACTTAATTTCTGCCAGACATGGGATACAAATTGAGAACCCCTGTCTGAAATTACTACTGACGGAATTCCATGCAATCTAATCACATTGGTAATCAAAAGGTGTGCCAATTCCAAGGCACTCGGTAATTTCTTTAAAGGGACGAAGTGCGCCATTCGAGAGAATTGGTCGACTATTGTTAAGATGGTTGTAAAACCTTTTTTGGTGGTTGGTAATTCCACGATGAAGTCCAAAGATATGGTGTGCCATGGATGAGGTGGAATGGGAAGAGGAGTTAGTAAACCAGTTGGAGATTGATGAGAGGGTTTATTTTGGATACATATACTACATGTTTCAACAAATGACTTTACATCTTTGAACATAGAAGGCCACCAGAAGGTTCTTTTAATCATTTCGTAAGTTTTGATTATACTTGGATGTGCAGTTAAAGTTGTGTCATGATGTAAGTGAAGGATTCTTTGTCGTAAGTGATCAGTGGGTACAAAAATTAGATTGTGTACATAAACCAACCCCTCTCTTTCCTGCAGATAAGACTGTTCTTTTTTCCATACATTTATGCCTTTAGCTTGTATCTCTTCTTTTATTTCAGAAATCACATCCCCAATGGTTACACTAGCCTGAAAGCATACTTGAGGAAGGACAGGACCAATTTCCTGTGAATGATCAGTTCTACATTCTCCCATCCTAGACAAGGCATCTGCCTTTAGATTTTCTTTTCCAGGTCTGTATGTGATTTCAAAATCATAATCACTAAAAAACATGGACCATCTTAGTTGTCTAGGAGACAAAGCTTTTACTGATCTCAAAGCCTGTAAATTTCTGTGGTCTGTATAAATGGTTACTGGATGACGCGCACCAAGCAAGTAGTGGCGCCATTCCTCGAAAACTGCTTTTATGGCCAAGAGTTCCTTGTCTGCAATAGCATAATTTTGCTCAGCTTCAGACAATTTCCTTGAATAAAAAGCGATAGGATGCATCTGTCCTGTGTTGAAATTTCTTTGAGAAAGGATTCCTCCCAAAGCATACTGAGAAGCATCAGCTTCAACTATGAAAGGCAGATTGGGGTCAGGATGACCTAAAATGGGAGCTGAAATAAATGTTTTCTTTAGGTCTTGAAATGCTTCTTCAGCTAAATTGGACCAATCAAACTTTACCCCTTTTCGCAACAATTTGGTTATTGGAGTTATGATCTGAGAAAAGTTTTGAATAAAGCGACGATAAAAATTCGCAAATCCTAAAAAACTTTGAACCTGTTTCACGGATGTGGGACTGGGCCAAGATTCGACAGCTTCAACCTTTTTTGGGTCCATCTCAATCCCCTTGGGACTGATGATATAACCAAGGAATTCCACTCTTGAAACGTGAAACAGACTTTTCTCCAATTTTACAAACAAGGAATTCAAAAGCAGTTTTTTCAGAATGGCACGGACTTGCTATACATGTTCTTCTTTGGAATTGGAAAAGATTAAAATATCATCAATGTAAACTACACAACAAACATCAATGAACTCATGTAGAACCTCATTTATAAAAAATTGGAATGCTGCTGGAGCATTACAGAGTCCGAAAGGCATAACTTGATACTCAAATAAACCAAATTTAGTGCGAAAAGCAGTCTTCCACTCGTCGCCTTTCCGGACTCTTACTAGATGGTATGCTCCTCGGAGATCCAATTTAGTATAAATGGTTGCCTTTTTAACCTGATCCAATAGTGTCGGAATTAGAGGCAGGGGATATCTATTCTTTATGGTCACGTTATTCAAAGCTCGATAATCGATGCACATGCGTAATTCTCCTCCTTTTTTTGGAATAAAAAAAAGAGCAGAAGATACAGGAGACTTAGAATGACGGATAAAGCCATTAGCGAGGTATTCATCAAGATATTCTCTAAGATGAAGATTTTCTTTTTCGGTAAGAGCGTATATCCTACTACAGGGCAAAGTTGCACCGGGGACAAGGTTGATTCTGCAATCAAAGTCCCTGTGAGGAGGTAAGGTGTTAGCTTTTTTCTTATCAAAGACATCAAGAAGATCAGAATATTCTGAAGGAACACCCTCCAAAGCTAAAACACTAGTAGCTTCTGTATTAAAATCGAACCCTTGAATCATGTCCCTTCCAATGTCATGTTGAAAGCAATCTTTTGTACATGTGTCTGAAGAAAAGGTGACAGTTTTAGTAACCCAGTCTATTAGTGGATTGTGATGAACCAACCAAGGTATTCCTAAAATCAATCTGAACTGAGGGGCATCAATTATATCAAATTGAATCTTTTCTCTATGAACGGGTGAACTGTCCCTTTCTAAAAATTCGGTTTGACGAATAATTGGTCCAGAAGTCAATTCTTTACCATCCACAGCTCTGACTATTTCGGAATGAGTCTTTTGGATGGATCTAAACCCTAACTGAGAGAAAAAATGGGTATCGATAAAGTTACCTGTAGCTCCTGAATCTATTATCGCCTCTACCTTCTTCGGGGCTGTGGGTTGACTGAGGCTCCGTAATTCTACTCTAATGCAAAAGTGTTTCCAACCAATTGGAGGGAGTACTGAGGCCAAACTAGAAACTGCACTCGATGAACTGACCTCATTATTCACCGAGCTTGTAAGTTTTCCGACTCTTCATGAATTAAGGCTACTTCTGAAGACTTTCCCTTTCCTTTCACAGGTTTCGTGGGACAATCTCTAACAAAGTGACCAGGTTTACCACAATAGAGGCATTGATTTAACTTCCTCCTTTTATCCTTCTCATCCTTGGACAAAGGACCTCTAATCGAGCCTATTTGCATTGGCTCAACAGAATCTAATCTTGAACCAGAGTCTCTAGAAGACGAGTTTCTTTCTTTGGCTAGAAAAAGTGTCTTGTCACCCTTACCTCTCTCTCCCTTCCTCTCTGAAAGGCGATGATTTAACTTTACTACTAAATCAATGAACTCATTGATATCTTCCGGTGGTTCCAAAATCTGAGTTACCATATCCTTTAGATCATCCCTCAATCCTCTGTAGAAGATCGAAACTCTTTTGTCATAAGGCCAACTCGCTTCCAAGACCAATCGATTGAACTGAGAGATATAACGAAGCAGATCTGATGTACCTTGCTTTAGATTCAGTAACTCATTATCTGCTGATTGTACAAAAACATGTTTAGCAAATATCTTTTTTAAGGCACGTTCAAAATTTTGAAAGTTATATAAAATTGGGTCATCATTCTCTACTAAAGGAACTGACCACAGAGCTGCATCTCCCCCTAAATAGGACAGCATAAAGGCTACCTTAGAAGAGTCATCAGGGAAAGCGGTCTTTTTGGCCAAAAAGTATAAATGACACTGCTGTAAGAATACAGAGAACTTGTTACAATCCCCAAAAAATCGTTCTGGCTGGGCTAAGGGAGTAGGTGTGGGAGTCACAACCTGGATTTGAGTTTGGGATTCTCCCTCCGAGGATTTCACAAGGAAAGTGGGCGGTTTTAAAACAGGTTTCTGTTGAAGAGTAGATTGTAAAATAGACATATTTCTCTTCAAAGAAGCATTTTCTTCCCTTAACTCCTGAAGGACTGCTGCTACATCTTGTAACGTAACTTGGTCCATTGCGTCTGGGCGAAATGATCTTCTTGGGCTTTGCCTTCTGTCAAGGTCAAGCTACGTCGTCCATTACCTTGGGCAGGACCAGGAATCCCTTGGACGACGTAGAAGATTTCACAGAGACGCAAGGGACCAACCTTCCGAAAAGTCTACTTATAAACTCACTGATCTCAAATAACAGTTAGATTAGACTTAGACTCAAAGGAAGGAGGCCGGTACTGGACGTCGTGAAGAGGACATTGACTTGCTGTCGACCTACGAAACAACAAGTAGGATAGACGTTAATGGTACTCTAGGTTCTTTCTTTAAATTTCTTCTCTACCTCCCCTGACCCGTCCCTAGAGAGTTTCACTTAACCTTTTCTACAAGTCTCCTACCTGCAATCAGCAAGGTTCTGGCTTGGTCCAGTATTTCTTTTGGACAGGTGTCGTCGAAGAGATAGAAGAAGTTCTGTCTTGAGGGGGCGGATTTAGTAGGCCTGAAAACAAACAAATGTATCACTTAGCAAGGTTCCTTTTTTATCAATAGAAAGATAAGAAACCCTTCCGCTATCTGAACGTACTTGTAATTATCTTCTTGTCGACCCGATAATGTTCCTTAATTCACTTGTGCACCAACCTGTGGACTACACAAGAAGAAAAGAAGACACCCTTCCCTGTATAGATATCACAAGGGGATTCAGCGAAATACCTTTCTTTAGAATATTTGAATTGTTATTGAAACCTGAACACTTACAATACCTTCTTGAAGTGTTCAAACCTTTTTTAAATCAGAACCCAGTACAAATAGCTCTTGAAACAATCAAATGACATGAGAAACACTAAATTACTGATTTGCACACAATACTTCAGAAAATAGGGAATTGGTTTCCCCTTGTCCTTTCCACTCTTTAAGAATAATTTGTCCCAGTTTGTAATTCAGCTTCAAAGTCTTTTGGATTTGCTTGGTTACTTTCTTGCGATGGGTGCCATATATTTAAAGAAACAAAGTACTTATCTTGTTTTCAGAAAGTCTTCTCCAGAACAGGTGACAGGAAAGTGCAGGAAATGTTTGTCATCCCCTTGGAAAACAAACCGGAATGTAAAACGAGGCTTCCAGGTGAGGCAGGATGAAGGAGTCTTCAGACGCGATGTCTCTTCCTGGAAATCCGCGAGGCAAAGCGGATTCTAGAAGCCTGGGTGCGGTTTAAATATAGACCGCACCCAGGAAAGTAGCGCACGCAAGTTGCCGAGGGTTGCAGATGAAGCAATCCATGCGCGCAGAACACGTGCGTGTGAAATCCTTCAAGGGGCAAATCGCGCACCAAATAGATGCGTGCCAAACCTTCAAACCGGCTCCTAGAGCACCAAATGGATGTGTGTGCTAGCTGCTCTAATAAAACAGTTAAGATCATTCCCAGAAACATAGCAATACTTAAAACCCGTGGCAGCATGCAAGTATCACATTACAATGGCAGAATATAAGTGAAATAAAAAGCATCACACATCACATACATAACGGTAGTGCAGGTGCACGGGATTGGGGTGGGTTTTTTAATGGGAAGCTGGTTTCTCTATCTAACCCGGATAGAGGATTCATGACACAGAGGCCCAGTCATTAAAGTTTAAGTCACCCTCGGGTACTGGGACCACTGTATAGCTTTTAAACTTTCACCTTCACGTCACTACACTGCACACTCAGCAACATACCTGCTCCGCTGTATTCAGGCGTCGAAGCATGCCCAGGACACATTCGGTGTCGCTGGGTGGGCGCGATGATGAAGCATGCCACCAACTAGGTTGGTGGGTGAGGGTTTCATGAACAAACCAAAATTGTTTGCACTTTACCATACAGTCCTGAGTCACTCCACAAATATGCTAGTCCTTATTGATTGAATATATGATCCCCGGGGATACGGACTAGCTATCTAGTCCTCTCTCTCTCCTTTGATAAACTCTATAAAACTAGAAGTATAACACTGAGGCTAACTCTTTACCAGCTCTTTACCAGAGTCTGTAGCTGCGATTAACGGTTCCTATGGAAAATTTTAAAAACTCCAGCACAGTTACTGTTTGGATTAGCAACATTGTGTGGTGAACTTATGACCTGTGTGCTCACTTAAGTGTTCCATGAACTGTTACTATGGTAACAGGCAGTAAGCAGTTTGGGGGTAGGGTTGAAAGGTACTGGCTGTACAGAAACCATTATATTTACCCAGGATCCTCTACATGACAGAGGGGAAAGCAAACTGAGAGAACAGAACACTGTGGAGCAGATTTACAAGCCCTTTGCGCACTTTCGCATCACTTTTCCCATGTTAAAAGTGACGCAATAGTAGCGCAAGGGACTTGTAAAACTGCTCCTATGTACATTACGAGCAAAAGAAGTACACAACTCTTCAAATTCTTTATCGATCACAATTAGACAGTATTGCTTCACGATTCACATTGTGCACTTCACTAAATACTTTGTGCCTACTTAAATAGGACACGGTATTGTCGACATTACAAAACGTAGGGGCATATTTACAAGGACGGCGTTAAAAATATCGCCGCTTTAACGGCAGCACACTACAGCTAAAACGGCGATAATGGGCTTCAAAATCCTTTGTTTTCTTACCGAAAGATTTTTTCAACACTGCTGTTTGCTATGGCAGGGTGAGAGCCGAGGCTCCCACCCTGTCATAGCAAACTTGGTTTGCATTTTGAAAGAAAGAACACGAAAACCTACTCTCTCTATATGGGGGACTCTTCCGTGTTATATTGTCATAGGAACACCTACCTTGCCACTGGGAACGCCTACATTGCAACTCATTGGAGATACGAGGCGAGCCGTTAGCAAACCGGCTGCAAACATGCGTTAATGCATCTTAGCGTCACCTAGTAAATAGGGCGATATAATTTTCACAGCATTTTTGGCTTTTTAAAAAAAAATTGCGGCGAAATGGCACTTGTTAATATGCCCTCAATTTTGTTATGACACAGCGGGAACATCAACTCCTGCCCTTTCTTAGCAAACAGCCGTGTCCTGGGGGATAGACACCACGAGAGACGCTCCTGGGGGGTGGTGTTCCCCAAGGCTTTCGACTGCTCCAGAATGGAGACCACATGTCCCCCCACCCAAAATATAAAAAGCCCCGGAGGGTGGTAATCTCCAAGGCTTAGACAGACCCCTGAGCTCCCTCACCCATTTATTTTGTAGCACCGAGGAATGGATATCCCCGGGCTACAGGGCCCCTTGGAACCTCCATCAAATGTAATATTTTAGACCCCGGGATTTGGCCCTCCCAGGTAGCTAATTTTTTACCAAGCACAGGAGCCCGCTCTTCGTTTTAAAATGTTTTTTTTATTATGGCGATCCATGCACCCAGCACACATTTCTCTGTTTTTTCAACAAAAAAAACAAAACATTTTTGGGGACCTAGGGGTCCATGTGGGACCCCCTAAGCACAGGTCTAGAGGGTCAAAATATTTCTTACCTGCCCCCTTTATATGTTTTGAACACTTATCCCACTAATTTCTAGATTCTCGCTTCTACCGAAGCACAAAATGGCTGCCAACAATTCCTGGTTTCGAATGTTGACAACCACTTGACAGCCAATTAGCATTCAGCGCGTGATGGGTACGGTGCGCTGATAGTGCGCGCAAGATGCGCAGATCCACCGAGGCCATAGATATATATGTACTTTTAATTGTAATTTTCTCAGGAACTACAGAACGTATTTACACCATATAAGCAGAAGGCACGAGTTTGAACTAAGGACTACCGCTTTGTCAAATTTGGTGTAATTCCGTTCAGCCGTTCAGGCTGTAGCCGTGATGAACAGTTCCTTTGGAAAATTGCAAGGGGAAAACATGTTTTGGGACCCCCTTTTTTCTCAGCCCCCACTTCACGAATCACCCCAAGACTTTAAGGATAGGAACGGACCGGTGCGCCCCACCAGTTTTGACAATTTGGCGAAGATTCGTCAACCGGCGCCAAAGTTATTCCAAATAGAATGTTGCGGATTTCCTATGGAAAATAGGTCCTAACTATAACTACCTACTGGCAACCGCCAGTAGGTAATAGGTGTGTGTACATATATATTTGATGTCATGTATGTCATTTATCAATAGAAATAACATCTGAAGAATATGTAACATGTACCTTTGTTTTGGGTGCTGTGAATAAATTATAATCGACCTGTTGGATATACTGATCTATTAAGATTGACAATGTAACATTATTATTTATCTGTTATATGAACCCCAAAGGGTTAGAATTATACCCATAGCTTTCTGATGCTATTGATACTTTATATGTAATCCCAGGATTTACAGGGTGATTTGGGCAGACACTTTTGCTAGATATTGTTTTTCATGTCAATATATTGCAGTTCCTGTTAGTAGCCATGTGTGGTGGGCTGGAGTACATGTTCACCAATTTTAAAACCTTTAGGGCAGTAGCAACTTTGAAAGTGTAGTTTGTGAATAGCAATGGTATTTTTCTATCAGCATGTCACTCCTTAAATGTCCCTAAACCTCTCCCATTTTGGAGTAAATATTCTCCATTTTCCAACCACTTCTCATTGTCTTTACCACATATTCTACTGAAGCATATACCTATGTGTGCCGAGATCTCCTCCACCTTGGCAGAGATCTCTGAACAAAACCGATAGGAGAGGATGAGATGAAGGCCTCTGCAATTATGTATGTGAATAGCAATTTGCAGTACATGAGTAGTACTACTGCAGCACTACTTTATTTATTACAACCTGCAATTTGCGAATAGGCACGATAGTTTCAATCTGCATACTCACTTACAGAACAAATCAAGGATTCAAGGTATTGTTCTATAGAAAAATTCTACACTTTAAGAGACGGGCGCTCATTTGCAGCCTAACTCTAGGTAGGTTGTTGCCATGTAGTTAGCAAGTTTCACTGGGAACATTTTTGGAAGGCCCCCTCTATAGGTGTGTCTGGGACCAGGGGGAATCAGAGAGGAAATCACGTAGTGTCCCGCAATAACAGGTCTTCACACAAGACTCAAGGGTTACTATGTAGATATTATTCTGAATCTCATAGTGAAAACAACTAGACCTATCTGAGGTTATTCATTAGAGGACAAAGAACGAGAGGTAAGAGGTTACAATCCTACAAGATTATATGACAACACTCTAAAAATATTTCACCAATTATTCTAACATTTGGTACACAATTTGGGCATGCAAATAAAGTTGTTCTCAAAACGTTGATAGTAAAAACCATATACAAATTTTATTATTGATATCTCATAAAAATGTTGTGACCACAATTAATTAAAAAAAACATGAGGAAAATTACATTTGAATTTGCTACACAAGTCATAAAATACAAAACATAATCCATAAAAAAGAATCTAAGATTGTCGACGCGGCGTTTCGGCTTTTTTCTTATGAAAACACCGTCTTCAGGACAGATTCTAGGTTTTAAGAGAACAACAAGATTACCAGCCATTCATTCTTACAATTTTAATCAGTATAAATACATCGTTCCATTTATACTTAATAAAGGTACCATTCCTTCTTACAGTTTTAGTCAGTATAAATACATCATTCCATTTATGCTAAATAGAGGTACCCCTATTGGGGTCTCAACTCTCCACTCTGTTTTATATATATATACTTGCTAAATGCTTCCCCCCTTAAATAGTCTGTTACCTCTCCCTTTGTCCTAGATACCAGATCTGTTGTATTGTGAGTTGATTCCTATGTTTTTATAGTTGTGCTGAAATTCCACAGTCTTACATACCTTGGAGTTAAAAAAGTTTGTTCTGGACCCAATGATAGAGTAGGATTCTTGCTGCCTTAGAGCCTCTTTGAATTATGTGGGTCTATAGGCTGTCAGTGTATTTTTGAAGATAATTGCAACTGTCTGTTAGGATGAAAAGGAGAGAACAGTGTGTCATCTGTTTCTTAAAATTATCTGCTTATCCCTATTGCTGTTTGAATAGAAATACGAGGTATTTAGTTACCTTAATTGATATTAAGTGCGGCTTTACACACTGTTCGGGGGAGCCACCGTTTCAGGAGGGGAATACGTCTTAATCGTATTTCTGTAATAGAAGTGGTAACACTTGTTATGTAGTACTTATACTATTGTTTACTCTGCTTTTAATTATCCCCTGTAGGACTCACCTTTCTTCAGGTATACGAATCGCTCCAACCACAGACCTTCTTGTGTTATGTTCCGTGGCACACTCAAAGACTCGGGGATGACCTCACGTCTTTGTGCAGATTAAAATTTGCTTCTGCAAAGAGATTTTAGCATGATATTATCTCACTGTCTTGCTCAGAGTTTATCTCGATGTGTGTTATTTAATCACTACTTTTTGGGGGGCAATTTATCAGTGTTACTTGACTAGCCTTGTTTGCTTGTTTTAAATGGGTCTTCTTGTATATACAGAAAACGGAAAAAGATTTCCTTACTTCTTTGACCCATTATTTTATATTTGATAAGATTTGGAGCGAAGAAAATTATGCTTCATATTGGTTTCTACTGTGTTAGTCCCGATATTCTTTTGGTTTAGTAATTATTGGCGCTGTGACAGTCGAAAGTATATAGCCTGCCTTTATCGCTATTTAAGTGATGCCATGAAAATACCAGGCTCGTTTGTTACTTGTAGGCCTTTCGGTATTATGAAGTTTTTGCAGTACTCCACTAAGAAATCTGCATGGAGTTCTGCTCTCACCACTTTCTTTTTTAAATTCCAGAGTGTAAGCCATTGTTCTTCATCTGTTTTTTCTAATCTAACAGAGGTAGTATTTTTAGATGACCCATTAATTATTTTGTTGAACTGGTCTTCTGAGAAGCTATAGGTTTTTATTCATTCCATTTGTTACTCAGATTGGATGGTATTTGGGTACTTCAATCAAACCCGCCGTTTATTAACGGAAATAATAAACTCCCTCCTCAGCTGACAAGCCGAGTATAAACTTGAAATTTTTTTGAATGGCCCCCTGTATAGGTGTGTCTGGGACCAGGGGGAATCAGAGAGGAAATCACGTAGGGATCAACAGCTGTGAGCAGTATCAATCTGCCTGATCCTACTTGCACCACCCGCCAGCCTCTGTCATGCTATCATCCCCTTTTGTATCGCTTTGTTCGCCCTAAGTGTGGCAGGGTATGCTCAGACGTGAGTCCCTTGTTCACTTGGCCACTGGATTCAAGATAGCCTGGCTGATGAGGATTATGAATCCGAAACCGGTCCCAGGATGCTTGTTTCCGGTCCAGGGAAGACATGGCTTGGCAGTTCGGGCTGGACTGTTCCCATGAGGCACAGGGTCAGACTGATTTGCATATAGCCATGTCTGAACTGGGGTGGCTGAGTGAACTAAAGAATGGTGATGGATTAAACCCAGATCAGTTGACTGGGGTGAGTGTTTGATTTGTTCAAACGCTCCGTCCATCATCCCCTTTTGTATCGCTTTGTTCGCCCTAAGTGTGGCAGGGTATGCTCAGACGTGAGTCCCTTGTTCACTTGGCACTGGATTCAAGATAGCCTGGCTGATGAGGATTATGAATCCGAAACCGGTCCCAGGATGCTTGTTTCCGGTCCAGGGAAGACATGGCTTGGCAGTTCGAGCTGGACTGTTCCCATGAGCCACAGGGTCAGACTGATTTGCATATAGCCATGTCTGAACTGGGGTGGCTGAGTGAACTAAAGAATGGTGATGGATTAAACCCAGATCAGTTGACTGGGGGTGAGTGTTTGATTTGTTCAAATGCTCCGTCCATCATCCCCTTTTGTATCGCTTTGTTCGCCCTAAGTGTGGCAGGGTATGCTCAGACGTGAGTCCCTTGTTCACTTGGCCACTGGATTCAAGATAGCCTTGCTGATGAGGATTATGAATCCGAAACCGGTCCCAGGATGCTTGTTTCCGGTCCAGGGAAGACATGGCTTGGCCGTTCGGGCTGGACTGTTCCCCTGAGGCACAGGGTCAGACTGATTTGCATATAGCCATGTCTGAACTGGGGTGGCTGAGTGAACTAAAGAATGGTGATGGATTAAACCCAGATCAGTTGACTGGGGGTGAGTGTTTGATTTGTTCAAACGCTCCGTCCATCATCCCCTTTTGTATCGCTTTGTTCGCCCTAAGTGTGGCAGGGTATGCTCAGACGTGAGTCCCTTGTTCACTTGGCCACTGGATTCAAGATAGCCTGGCTGATGAGGATTATGAGTCCGAAACCGGTCCCCGGATGCTTGTTTCCGGTCCAGGGAAGACATGGCTTGGCAGTTCGGGCTGGACTGTTCCCATGAGGCACAGGGTCAGACTGATTTGCATATAGCCATGTCTGAACTGGGGTGGCTGAGTGAACTAAAGAATGGTGATGGATTAAACCCAGATCAGTTGACTGGGGGTGAGTGTTTGATTTGTTCAAACGCTCCGTCCATCATCCCCTTTTGTATCGCTTTGTTCGCCCTAAGTGTGGCAGGGTATGCTCAGACGTGAGTCCCTTGTTCACTTGGCCACTGGATTCAAGATAGCCTTGCTGATGAGGAATATGAATTCGAAACCGGTCCCCGGATGCTTGTTTCCGGTCCAGGGAAGACATGGCTTGGCAGTTCGGGCTGGACTGTTCCCTTGAGGCACAGGGTCAGACTGATTTGCATATATCCATGTCTGAACTGGGGTGGCTGAGTGAACTAAAGAATGGTGATGGATTAAACCCAGATCAGTTGACTGGGGGTGAGTGTTTGATTTGTTCAAATGCTCCGTCCATCATCCCCTTTTGTATCGATATGTATATTATGGCGGTTTCTCTCGGTTGTCTAATCTCTTAGGAAATCATTCTGCCTAACTGGGGCTTCGTTGTACTCACCAGCTGGATAAAAACCGACCTGTTATTGCGGGACACTACGTGATTTCCTCTCCGTTAGCAAGTTTCAGCCAGAGTAGGTTTGAAGCAAGCTATTATGATAAGTGTGCCTTCTCTTCCTATCATGGACCTGGTAAAGTTTTTTGACTATGCCATGCATTAAATTAATGCTACACAAACAAATGATGGATGGAATGCTGAATCAATCATACATTCTGTTGTAGTCTTCCTTTTACCTACTGCACTCTCCTTTCAATAGTTCTCTGCCTACCTGCTCAGCTTGTGATGAGGTCATGTAGAATGTTGGAGTGGGTTTGTATGAGTGGAGTGTCAGTTGATCTGGATGGCTGAGCAGCCAGGAGGCTGCTGGTGTAGTGCATCCTCTTTTCTGCTCTTTGTGTGTTTTACCATCTCTATGCATTTTTGAGTAAGGGGGTAGAATGTGTAGTATGTTTTATTTCATGGCGTTATCAAGGGGTAGGATGAGTTGTGTGGCATGTTTTATTACATGCATCTTTCCTCACTCTTATTTGTTGTTCCGCTACACTTCTTCCTTAC